>NC_142043.1:34893168-35201463 GCF_982192425.1 Myodes glareolus
ATGTATGATAATATTTTTACTTTTAACAGGCCATTTGGGGGTTGGAAACGTAGCTTAGTTGGTGGGATACTTGCTTTGTGTGCCTGAAGTGCCAGTACTCCACCAACCGAGCGATGGTGCCTGCGTGTGACCCCAGTGCTTGAGAGGGAGAGGCAGGAGGATCAGAAATTTCAAGTTATCCTCAGCTGCATAGTGAATTTGAGGTCAGCTTGGCTACGTGAAACCATGCCTCAAAAAAGAAAAAATCCCTTTGTACAAATATTTGTACAAATACTGGTAATTTTTTGTCAACTTGACTCAAGCTACAGTCAACTGAGAAGAGGGAACTTGCGTTGAGAAAATGCCTCCATCTGATCGGCATATAGACATGCCTGTGGGACATTTTCTTGATTGACAATTGATGAGGGAGGGCCTAGCCCACTGTGGGCACTGCCACCCCTGGGCATGTGATATTGGGTATATAAAAAGTAAAGTGCACAAGCCATGAAGAGCAAGCCAGTGAGCAGCCTGTCCTCTGGCCTCCACCCCAGTTCCAGCCCCAGACTCCTGCCCGAGTTCTGTCTTAACTTTCCTCCATGGACTGGGTCTCAGCTTAGTTTATGAGCCAAAGAATCTCTCCTTCCCAGTTCGCCTTTGTTCAGGAGTGGGGTGGTCATGGTCTTTATCACAATAATGGAAACCTCACTAAGATAACAAGTTTGAGGGCAGCCTGAACAAAACTCTGTCTCCAAAAAAGTCCTCTTGAGCTACAAATTGAAATATTAGATATCTGCAGGTATAGTTTTACAGATGTTTACAGATAAAGCCTGGGCTTTACTTCAAAACACAAAAGCCAGTAAAGTGAGTGGGGGTAAAGAGGAAGCAAGATTGGCCAGGAGTAGTTAAGTATTTAAAGTAGAGGAGGCTGCAATTATGTTATTATCTCTACTTTTGTGTGCGTTTAATATTTCCCATCATAAAAAGGTTCAAAACCTAGAGATTAACAATGGAATGGAAAAAATCAAGAGCATGAGCGTGTCCCTGGGGTGGGGACCAGTCTCAGAGCCCCTGTCTTGTTTTTGTCAGCAGCTCCACCCCTGGGTGCTGAGGTTAGTGGGCCATTTGGCAAGGGCACAGCCTATCACCTCCTGGCATAATGACCCTGGATGTGGCTTCTCTGGCTAAATTCAGGGTCGAGGATTGTAGTAGAAGACTCAGTGGCACTTCCTGGGATCCTTCTCAGTACATGACTCTGGGGACAAACAGACTTCTGGAGAGAAGGTCACCCTAAGGCTGTGATGGTGACACCATGTGGGCATCTACTGTGCAAAGAGGCAAGCAAGTGAGGCATGGCCATCTTGATGCGGCTGTTATTTCTTTTAATTAAATTTCATTTATTTAGCTATGTAGGTAGGTAAGTAAGTAGTCGGACAGACAGACAGACAGTGTGTGTACACGTACTGCAGCATAGGTATAGTGGTCAGAGGACAGCTTGCCTAAGTGGGTCCTTTCCTCCTACCATGTGGATCCTGGGCTGGGAATTGAGCTCAGGTTGTCAGACTTGGTGGCAAGTGCCTTTACCCACTAAACCATCCCACTAGCCCTAGTTGTACTCCTTTTCTGCCAGTGGGGCCCCATCGTGTTGTTCTTCTTGGTATTAAGTAAACTTCCCAAGCAGCCAGCCTCCTGAAGAACTGAGACTGCAGGGCTATTCTACAGGGCTTTTCCTTTCTTTCTTTCTTTTTTTTATTTACAAGATTTATATATTTATTTATTATGTAAACAATAGTCTGCCTGCATGTGTCCCTGCAGACAGAAATTGGCACCAGATCTTATTACCGGTGGTTGTGAGCCATCATATGGTTGCTGGGAATTGAACTCGGGATCTCTGGAAGAGCAGTCAATGCTCTTAACCACTGAGCCATCTCGCCAGCCACAGCACAGGGGTTTTCCTAACTTTTTGTTATATACCCTATTCAAAAGAGGTGATTTTTAGTTTCTCTATCTGTTCTTTCAAAAGTTATATATGTATAGGAACCTTTTTGATAGTATATTTCATAAAGCAAGCAACTAAAAGCAATTTTCCATACACTTATTATTATGTGTATATGTGCATGCCATAATGTGCCCTGATGTGTGCGTGTGGTCAAGGGACAACTTGCAGAAATTGGTTGTTTTTTTTTTTTGTTTTTTGTTTTTTCGAGACAGGGTTTCTCTGTAGCTTTGGAGCCTGTCCTAGAACTAGTTCTTGTAGACCAGGCTGGTCTTAAATTTACAGCAATCCGCCTGCCTCTGCCTCTGGAGTGCTGGGATTAAAGGCGTGCCCCACCACTGCCCGGCAAATATTTAGCCCAGGCTGGCCTTGAACTCGTGATCCTCCTGCCTCTGCCTCCTTCAGCAAATCCTACTGGCGTGCGCCACCACAATCGGCTAGAAATTGGTTCTTTCTTCTACCATGTGGACAAAAGATCAAACTTTACCCAGTGAGCCATCTCACTAACCCAACATAATTTTTAAACAAGAAAAGATAAAGTCACCATGTTTAAATTTGTTTTCCTAATAGTTAATACTATATGTTAGCTTTAGACCAAAGTCTGTTCTCTCTCAAGACACAAAGTACACCCAGGGTGGGATCCACGGTTAATGACAGTAGCTAGAAGTCGGCTTTAAATGGCGTTCTTAGGGAACAATTTTGAATCATTGTGGTCAGCTCCGTCAGCCCCAGCCCAGTCATCACACTTCCCCATGCTGTGGTCAGCAAGGCTGGCCTTCCTAGCCTGCTGCCTTCTGTCTTCATGTTCCCTCCCGCTTGCTGTTGGCTTCCAGGAGTCACAGTTGAGCCTCTTGTCTGCTTGGTGATGATTTATCTGACTTAAAGTGTAAGGAACCCCTCCAGTGTGTTCCCTCTTGGCTGCTGAGGAGGGGGTAGAATGTACAGACCCTCCCCACTACAAACAGATCGGACAGGGCATGGTCAGTGTGTGTGCAAATAAAAGGGAACTTTATTCATTTTGGATTCGGACCTAAGTGTAAGCAGAGCTGGCACTGACAGGTTCCGGGTAGACCTGGCTCTGCAGTCTCTGTAGTGTCCTTGTGTTGTGCTGTCCCCGGGAACCCTCTCCTCACCTGGCTCCCCGCCTGTGTTTTTGGCAAGCTGGCCACAGTGGCTACATCACTGTCTCTTTTCTTTGAGGTTGTCATCTATCAACTTTTCTCTTTTTTCTGCTTTACTCCATTGTTTTTCCCTTTGTCATCCCCCCCCCCTTTCTAAAAAAGATACCTGGGCCTGGAGAGATGGCTCAACAGTTAAGAGCCTTTTCTCTTGCATAGGACCTGGGTTTGGGGTCCCAGCATTCACAAGATAGCTCACACCTGTCTGTAATTCAAGTTCTGAGGGTCTGATGCCATCTTCTGGCATTCAAGGGCACTGCATGCACCAAGTACGTGTATATGCACAGATCTACCTGCAAGCAAAACACCCACACACATAAAATAAATATAGATAAATAAATATTTTTAGAAGATTAAAAAGTTATCTAGGGCTACATAGTGAGACTCTATCTCAAAAAAAATTAAGTCAAAAACAACGACGTACTTAGTTATGATGCACTGTTTTCATTGATGGCACCTATTGAATTGCTTGCTGGTTTATTGAGCACCAACTATACATAGCCTTATGCAAGATGTAGAGGAGCGGATAGGAATTAGCACCCGTGACTCTGCTGGGAAGAGTGGAAACCTGAGCTCCCACTGAGAAGGAGGGTAGAGAGCATACTAAATGTGCCATTGTAGGGACCCTTTGGCCCGGTAACTCTGTTTTGCAAATGTCTGGGACTAATTCCTATGAGTCAAACAATAGATATTTATGCAGAGGTTTTCGCTACAATATTATTCACAATAGAAAACAAAAGCTTGGTCATAACTTGCCTGTCCCTTGGAAGGAAGGAGGCTGGTATGTCAATGGCACACCTGGTGGTCTAGTGGGTGAAACTGGGATCCAGGTGAACTGGCAGAGGACAAAAGCCAAGGCTCAGGAAGGGGCACACTCTTTCTTTTCGCTTTTAGTGTGTGTGTGTGTGTGTGTGTGAATATTTTGCCTACCTGCATTCATGTGTACCATGTTGGAGTCCTTGGAAATGGGGTTATGTATGATTGTGAACCACCATGTGAGTGCTGGGATTTGAACTCAGGTCCTCTGCAAGAGCAACAAGTGCTCTTAACCACTGAGCCAGCTCTCCAGTCTTTTTTGAGACAGGCTTTCCCTGTGCTACCTTGGCTGGCCTGAAACTGGTTAGGAGATGAGGCTAACCTTAAACTCACAGAAATCCTCCTGCCTCTGCCTTTTTGGGGCTAAGATTAAAGTGTGCCACCACGCCAAGCCCTATTTACTTAGTTTTGAGCCGGATTTTGTTATATTGCCTGAGTTAGTAAGAAAGAAAGAAACTGCTTGCTTTCCGTGGCTCGTTGTGAAAGTGGCATTCTCATCATTTTTCTTCTGTAAAACTGAGAAGACAGAGTAGAAGTTAGTATAAAATGCCATTTCTGCATCGTGAAGCGTGGCTACCACTCTTCCTGCACAGGCTTTTGTTGCGGCTCTTGTTTGCGTGTCTGAGGCAGTCTCACTGCGTAGTCCATCCTGACGGCAAATTCACTCTGTAGTCCCGGCTGGTCTTGAACTAGTGATCCTCCTGCCCCAGCCTAAAGTGCTAAAATTACAGGCATGCACCACCACGCCCAGCTTCTGTGGTGGTCATAACTTTTCTGTTTGTTTTGTGCATACTGTGAATCACTAGTTCCTTCAGTAAATTTAGGTCTGAGTCATCCCTTTTAGTGGCTGGAGTTCTGTGTTATAAATATTGGCTGGGTCTTCCTGGATACACCTTGCACACTCTGGGTGTTTCTTTAGAAGTAAGTCACTAGGAGTGGAAGAAAGGGCTGGGTCCAAAGTCTTTCACATTGTGCACTTTAACACACTGCCATGTTCCTGAAGGAAATCGTTAAACCCCAGCAGCAGTGACTGGTTCTTCTATTAATGCAGAGTACTGCTCTGATGAATCGAAAAGCCTCAGTAGCTTACTGGGTTGGGGCCCTTGCACTGCCAAGACAACACAACAACAAACTCATAGGTCGTTTTTAGAGTTTGTGTCTCATTGGATCAATTTGTAGTCATTGTATTTGTAATTAAAAGTAAGCTTGTAGGCAGGAGGACTGCAGTGAACCTCAGGCCAGCCTAGGCTACAGTTTCAGGTCATCCTGAGGTACAAATGGAGACCCTGTGTCAAAAAAACCGAAACAAATCACCAGGGGCCAAAGAGATGGCTCAGTGGGTAGCAAACAGACATAAAACAAACGTGATTTTTCCACTTGGTTTACAAAGGCTTGCAGTGAGAGCTGGCCCAATTAGCCTAGTACCTTCCAGTGAATAGTCTCTTTTTTCTTTTGATTCAAAATGTCAGATTTGTAATATGATACCCCCCCAACACACACAGGGCGGGTGCCAAGTGGAGGTTTTGTTTAGTTTTAAAAACAAGGTTAATTTGGTTGACCTGAATCTCTCTATATAGCCCAGGCTAGCTTTGAACTAGTGACAATCCTCCTGCCTCTGCCTTCCAAATATTGGACTTTATTTCTGAACTCCTGAGCGCTGCTGTGGTCACTGTAGTCTTATTACTAGGCACGGTGGCGTGTGCCTTTAAGAGAGGCCAAGGTAAGAGGGTTACTTGAGCCCAGGAACCCAGGACTTGGAGAGAAGCTTAGGCACCATAATGAGACAGTATTGAAAATGTTGAATCACAGTTTTGAGAATGAATAAAATGTGGGTCTGTGAGCTGGCTCAGAGGGCAAAGGTTCTTACTTCACAAGCTAACCTACCTAAGATAGAGCCCTAGAACCCATAAATATGGAATGAGAGAACCAACCTCCAACCTCCATCTGTGGCATGACCTTCCTCCACCACACACACACACACACACAGAGAGAGAGAGAGAGAGAGAGAGAGAAAGAGAGAGAGAGAGAGAATAATAAATGAAATTATTGAAGTATGTAAGTGAAATTAATTGAATTGAATTAAGGGTTTCTTTAGCATTCCTTTTTGTTATGACTGACTAATCTGTTGCAGGCCAGCTCCCACCCTAGCTGTGGATAAAGAAAGCTTTAATGTTTCAGTGCTCAGAGTGGGAGGGTTGTAAATTGAGGACCTTTATGTGAGACCACTACTTGTTGCTTCTGAGCTCCTGCTGTCCTGTGGTTATAGCCTGTCTATGACACTCCCGGGCAGTTGGGCAGACTGGTTCTCTTATCTGTTTTCCAGGGGAACAAGGGTGGCCATGCGCCTCCCTAGCCTGCCTACTCACATGATTCCCGTGGGTCAGTGGTGTTGGCCCGCCTCTCAGTGTTCAGGCAACCCCATTTTTTTCTTTATTATTTATTGGTGATAATTATCATTATTTTACATAGAGCCTGGGGATCAAACTTGGGTCCTTGTGTTTGCAAGGCAAGTACTTTACCAGCTGTGCCATCTCCTCAGCCTCCCACTGTTTTCTTACAGCCTTGGAAACCCAGCATGGCTGAGCACAGTGGGTGCAGGGCCAGTCTGCTGGGCAACCACAACCTCTTGGTCTCCTAGCTTCTGCCAGGTCAAGTGTCCAACCTGGGAGATGAACCTAAGATGATGGATAAATTGTACCAATCTTCCCAGGCTGGAAGACAAGGTGCTTGTCCCACTCTGGCTGACTCCTCTCCCACCCCTTCGTGCTGGGAAGGGCGGCTGCTCCTCCTGCTGGCTGAGGTCAGCACTATTAATAGCCAGCTTAATCCTGCTCAAGCCTGGGCAAAGGGAGGCAAAAGGAGCCAGTTGCCGGGAAGTCAGAGTGCCCAGCCATCTGTAGATGCAGAACTTAGCCTCAAGGCCATGGTGTCTAGCCACCAAGTTGGCACCGAGGACCAGCTCTCGGAACTTGGGATTTTGATGTATTGAGTGACCCGGTGAGGAGGCCACTAAGGACACCATCTCTGGTAGTAAGGTTTTTTTGTGTGATCTGGGGCCTTGTTTCTTCCCTGGAGAAAAGTAGCTGGGGCTGCTGGGGGCCCCTGTGAACTTTGAAACCCAGAACCCAATAACACATTTCCTTATAGTGTTGGATAGATTGTAATTTTTTTTTTAGTGGGAGGGAGGAAGACATGGCAGTTTGCTAAAATAAGTGACATGCAGAGTGGGGTTCTGGCCTTCTAGGGCTCTAGAGACCACTGTTTTAAATCTGGGTGAAAGTTTGGAGCACCTGACACTGGTGAGGCGAAATTCCAGATGCTGTGCAAGGAAGCAACAAGGTCTGGGCTGGGTGTAAAGAAAACCTTCTGGGCTAGCTGGGATGATGTGTGAGCTTTGGGTGGAGAAGACAGATGCCATGCTTGGGCATGGTGCCCACAGACATAAGCCCAACGTTTGGGAAGGGAGACAGGATCAGGAGTTCAAGGTCATCATAAGCTAGATAGTGAATTCAAGGTTAGCCTGGACTACGGGGACTCTGCTCAAACAAAAACAAACAAAACAAAAAACTAAACAAAACCAGATGTGACGTGGGAAACCTCGAAGCAAAAGGAGTTACTGAGGGACTTGAGTGGTAGGTTCTTTCTCTTCTTGCCTTCAGTTTTTAACCTGTTCTATGTGAGACAGGGCCATGTCTAAGAGGATTGGTGGAGGCCTCACCTATGGCTGTCTTGAGAGGCTAAGGTTCCCCCTGACAAGTTCTGAATAAAGGTCAGTAAAGGGGAGAGTGGGCAAGCTTGCTGCAAGGTAAGACTTGAGATACTGAGGATTCCAGGAGATTCCAGGATGCTCCTTTTCCCGGTTCCCACCCCTTCAGTTGTCCCCTTTCAAACAGTGCTTGCATTTAGGAAGTCACTGAGAAGCAGTTTCAGAGCGTCTTTTCAGAATTTGCATCTCGTTTTGTTTTTGTGTGTGTCGGCATGTGCATGCTACGATGTTCACGCTATGATGTACATGCTACGATGTACATGTGCAGATGTCAGAGAACAGCTCTGTAATCTGTCCTCTCCTTCCACCAGGCAGGAGCTGTCTCCAAGACCTTAGCTTGTTGTTGTTGTTGTTGTTGTTGTGTGTGTCTTGAGTGAGCATGCGCACATGCGGACGGGTACCTGTGGAGCCCAGAAGAGGGTGGCAGATGACCTAGAGCTGTAGTTTCTTTCTGACAGTTGTAAGCCACCCAGCATGGGTGCCAGGAACTGAACTCTAACTTAATGCTGAGCCATCTTTCTAGTTCCCCACAATGCCGTCTTTTTTTTTTAAAGTTACTTTGTGTATTCCTTCTGATTATAAAATTAATACAATTAATTATAGAAAATGTGGAAGTCTGTATAGAAAAAGATAAAAATGAAAAAGCCCATCCTTAGGTTATACCATACAGAATTGCTGTTTTGGGCCAAAAGTAGCCAGGTATCAGCAGTGGCTCAACCAAATTTAACATTTTATTGTATTTCCACAGTTGTTTTTCTTTAACGAATACTACTTTGAAAAATGTGGAATTTTCCGCCATAGGTACTATTTAAATACTCTTCATTTCTTGTCTCAGCCACAGCCCAAGTCCAATCATCTAGTCGAATGATCATCAACAATAAAGTCAGGTAGCTCATTAAAATAAGCTTTTATATTAAAGTTACAAACTTATAATAAAACTACGAATTCAAATCTTAAATTGACATACCTAATTTTGTTTTATTTCATGGTGTTGGGACATACGAGCTCAGTAATACTGAGCTGCACCCCCAGTTCCTGATCTCTTTGAATTATTATTATTATTTTGGTCTTTTGAGACATGATTTCTCTGAGTAGCCCTGACTGTCCTGGAATTCACACTATAGACTAAGCTGGCCTAGAACTCAGAGCTCTGCCTGCATCTGCCTCCCAAATGCTAGGATTAAAGGAGTGTGCCACCACACCCAGTTCAAAATAAGTTTTTTTTAATTTGATTTTTCAAGGCAGGGTTTCCCTCTGTAGCTCCAGCTTATCCTGGAACTCCATCTGTAGAACAGGCTGGCCTCAAACTCACAGAGATTCTCCTGCCTCTGTCTCTGGAATGCTGGGATTAAAGGCATGCACCCCCCCATGCTTTATTATTTTTATAAAGTATTTTTCTTTGAAAATGTTGTATGTCATACATAGTAGATACAATGTATTTTGGTCATAGCCACTCCCAACCCCTCTAACATGTACCCTCCTAGCTTCATAGCCTCTTTTCTTTTTCCCTTAGATAGTCCAGGGGCCAGAGAGATGGTTCAGTAGTCAAGAGTAAAGAAGCACAGAGGACCTGCGTTGGGGTCCTCTGGTGGTTCACAACCATCTGTAACTCTAGTTCCAGGGGATCCTCTGCCCTCCTTGGTCACAAGACACATAGTGGCACACATATATATGTGCAAGCAAAACACATATACATAAAAAATAAAAACAAGTCTTAAAAAAAAAAAAAGAAATCCCTTATGCCCGTTTGGGTCTGCTCATATGCACATAGATGTGGGGCCATCCACTAGAATATTAATAACAACTTCCAGTTTTGTTGGCTTGTGCAAGCCTTGTGTAGGTAATCATAGCCGCTGTGAGTTGGTGGATGCGTTGCCTGTGACGTGTCCTCGCCATCCTCCAGCTGTCATGTTCTTCCCATCGCGGCTCTCCCGACGACTCCTGAGCCTTGGTTGTTGATGGTGGCGTGGTGCTGTGGGGTTGTGGTGGCGATAGCTGCCCCGTTTAGGGCTGACCACTCGCAGCCACTGGCAGCACTCTGACTAGTTAGGAATCTCTGCGTTAGTTGCTGCCTTCTATAAAAAGTTTCTCTAACCAAGGTTGAGAGCAGCACAAATCTGTGGGTATAAACATAAAAAAACAAATATTTAGCAACATGACCAACCATTTAGCCAGACAACTCTAAGCTCCAGTTTGGGGTCTATGACCTTCCCAGCGGTGGGCTTTTGACCAAGTTTACTGTACCAGACATGAATTCTCTCTTTTGGAGCAGGCTTCAAATCAGTCGGAAAGTGGTTGGTTACCCCGTTAGCTGTCATACCACTGTTGGCAGCAGTGGGCACGTCTTGGTGGGCAGGGTATTGCTGTTTCAGCATGCAGTGGCCGATGATGGCTAAGCCCATTGATGTCCTTTCTTCCCCAGTGATCTCTTTACTCTAAATGGTAAGTCAGCAGCATGGGAACTTCAAAATTACTAAAACTAAAATGTTTCTTTTTCAAGTCTGCATCCCTTTCTCCTTCCCCTCACTTGCTTCCTTTCTTCTGCAGCTGAGTAGATGAAGAGGACTAGGGGAAGCCAGGCAGCCAGGCTCACCACTGCCTCGGAATCGGACTGGCTGAGAGGACAGATGGGATTGTCTTGAGCGGAGATGACAAAGGCTGGGGGCACGTGAATTAGCTCTTAGCCGTTAAATTCAAGGTGTTAAGGCTCTTAGCTTGCAGTTGAATAGAAAGGTTGGTGGGCACAGGAAAGAGCTATAAAATTTTATTTAGAGTCTGGGAATGTAGGACAATTATTAGAGAGCTTGGCTAGCCTGCACAAAGCCCTGGGTTGGATTGTGAGCACTATAGAAACTGGGCAGGATGGTGCAGGCCTCTAACCTCAGAACTTGGGCAATGGTCACAGGAAGGTCAGGAGTTCGACGTGATTCTCAGTTACATGAGACCCTACCTCAGAAAACAAACAACAACAGCAGCAACAACAACAACAACAAAAACCCAAGGCTTTGGGGTTTCTTTGTTGTTGGTTTTTTTTTTTTTTGGTTTTGTTTTTTTTTTAAATATTTTGACATATGACTATTTAAGTCACTACGCAAGGTACTGATTGCACAGACTCAGCCCTCCACCACTAAGAAATCAGGGAGGAACCAGACTTGGTGGCATGCCTTTACACACATTTATAACTCAAGCACTTAAAAAACTGAGTCAGGAGAACCATGAGTTCAGAGTTAGCCTGAGTTGTATGGTATGGTATACCCTGTTTCAAAAACAAAACACAGAAACCTGGCGTCTCACAATTGCCATAACTCCAGTTCAGTTCTGGGAATCTGATGCCCCCTACTGGCCTCCAGGGGCATCAAGCATGCTTGTAGTGTACATCCATCCATCCAGGTTAACACCTAGACACATAAGTTTGGTTTTTATTGTTGTTGTTTTAATTAAAAAGCAAACTAGAGCTGGGTGGTAGTAGCGCACACCTTTAATCCCAGCACTTGGGAGTCAGAGGCAGGGGGATCTCTGTGAGTCAAGGCCAGCCTGGTCTACAGAGCTAGTTCCAGGACAGGCTCCAAAGCTACACAGAGAAACCCTGTCTCAAAAACCAAAACCAAAACAAACAAACAAAAAACCCTAGAGACAGAGAGAGGAAGAAGCCCTGGGATCAGCCACAGCAGAACAATGGAAGAAGGGCTTTCAGGAGGGAGGGAGGACTCCTTGCCAGCAGGTCCTCTAAGAATGAACCCTCACCACTGAAGGTCACTGATGACCCTGAAAGAAGGGTCTTTCACAGGAGAGGAAGGTTCTGCCAGAATAAACAGGTGTTCCCTTTGACAAAGCTTACTAGAAAAAGGCACATAGCCTGGGGGTCCTGAGCTGGCCCAGCAGAGAATACTGAATGGCTTCTTAGCCAGAACATTTTTGTGGGCCCAGTGGGCAAGCCATCTTTAGGGAAAGTGTCCAGAATTCTTGGCATAGAGCAGGGCTGACTATTCAGTTTGGTTCCCCAGGGCTACATTCCTACAAAGTGCCTGTCACTTGGGTGACTGCCACCAGAAGGTGCCTAAGTGTGACAGTGGCTCCTACAAAGGAGCCTCAGAGTAGAGGCCGAGTCAAGACAGCTCAGGTGACTGTTGAGGGATCAGCTCGTTCTATCTACAATGGGCATTTCTGTCCTTTAGAGAAGCTGCCAGCCTTCCCTGTAGCCCCACTAAAACCATGACTGTGTGTTAAGATTTGCTCAGATCCTGTGGCTCTTTTGAGGAATTCACTGAAGGGCGAATGGTAACTGAATTCCTGTCCAACCAGGATGCTTATTCCCCAAACCTTGTCAAAAGTTACAGGCTAGGTGTCTGGTTAAGGGCACTTACTGTTGTTAATTTGGTTCCCAACAACACAGCTTACACCACCAGTGACTCCAACTTCAGGGAATCTGGTGCCTTCTCACGTCTGTGCACAGCTACACACACATGCACATCCCCTCGCCACATACACATAATTAAGATATTAAAAATCTGAAAAGAAAAAGGAAGGTGATGATGATGGTACAGCCTGGACCAGAGACACAGACTCTTTCCACATCCTAGAGACTCCCATCAGTTTCCCTTTGTCCTTGTAGTTTTTCTTCTAGGTTTTATTTTGCAGTGCTGAGAATGAAGCCAGGGCTTGAGCACACCTGACACACATTCTACCCTTGAGATTCCACTCAGACCTTTAGTTAGAACACATTCATCTAATAGAACAGCCTAGCCATAGTAATGGCCAGAGAGAGGGTCAAGAGGACCCACACACACCCAAACTCCATACACTGTCAAAATAGGATCCTGGCACCACTTCTAGATGTTTCTGGGCCAGTTCAGGCCTTAGGCCTCTTCATTCCTGGGCAATTGATGACGTTATTCTGCTGGTTAAGAGTGTGTGTGGGGTTCTGTTCTACATTTTGTCCATCCAGCCCTGACACATTCTAAGAGCAGCTGGGGTCACTGGGTCTGCTGATTTAGGAGTGTTCTGCTTGGGGTTGTGAAGGAGAAGGTTGTGTGGACATCCTATCTTTTGTGTGTTTGTGCTTCTGTGACAGTTGTCTGCAGGATGAATTCTTAGAGGTGTTGTCAAGTTCAAGCTATAGACCCCTCATTTTGAGACAACTTGCCTTGTCTTAGTCTGCTTAACTGTTATGCCCTATTACCTGTCCACCAGCTACACTGAATGTGAGGGCCTCTTCCTACGCCCCACACATGCAGACACACTGGCCATCATCAGTAGGGTTTAAGCGGTGCCAGTCTGAAAGATGCTAAAAGTTCCAGGCTTCCTTTTAATTCCTAGCCCTCTTTAGTCGCGTAGCTCAAGGCCCTGGACATGTTGCTTGCTAGAGACACTCCTGAATGAGAAAGAGGTCCTAGAGTTGGGTACCAAGGTCTTGGCTCTGGCAGATACCTTGCCTTTGTTGGTTCCTCTCTAGACAGGCACTGGGAATTTATTATAGGGTGCAGACATGGTTCTGCCTACAACATGTGGGTGGCACAGTAACTGGCGTACATGTAAAAACCTTAGGAGCAGAGTGCCCTTACCCTGTGGGTGAGCTGTGGCAGTTCACTTTCTTCCTCAGACCTCAGTTCTCCCCAGTCTCCCCAGGGGCATGCCAGGGGACCCTTAGGACTGAGGAGTCAGTCCCTCTTGAGACTGAGGCATTGTTTGTGGCCTGAAAACCCTGGCAAACACCCACTCCCAAGAGTGTTTCAAATGAGTTCTAACCTGAATGTGAGGTCTGAACATTAGTTTGAGGGATGGGGCAAGACATGTGGGAGATCCACACTTAACCTGCAGAATCTCCAGAGCTTTTACCTTAGTTGGCTCTGAGCCTTCATGTGTGTTGGGTGGTGGGCATGTGTGTATATGTGCCCTTTCATATTAGTTGGCTCTAAGCCTCCATGTATGTTTGGTGTGTATATGTGCCCTAATAAGCACACCTTTTTATTCTTAGAGTGGGTCAAGCCCCTCTTGGCTATCTCGTTTTGTTCCCTGGGGTATCAGAGCCAGGTGGGCACCTCATAAATAGCCTGAGAAGCATCTCTACCCACAATACTTCTGCAGAATGTCCTGATGCACCTGCCTCTCAACTCTTGTCTCAGACTGAGGGGAAGGAGTTGGGAGCCATGTGACCTAGTTTTGGCCCAGTATATGAGTGCTTGTCCAGGGCGTCTCCAGATGAGGCAAAAGCCCATGGACCCTGTCGTACTCAACAAGGCCCAGTGGACTTCGGGACAACACAGAATGCTGCGGAGCTGCGCGGCCTGCACACCCTCCTCTCTCTTGTAGTACTGATGGTTCTCTTGGCACTGTTAGTGTCATTTTGTCAGTCTCGCATGGGACAGGAGACCCCAGGAGTGATGTATTTTCCCCTAAACTTCTTTGGGAGCTGATGCTTCTCAGGTTTCTTGTCTGGGCATGGCAGCTGTCACTCCAGACCTCAGGAGCTGTTCTGACAGGATCGGAGGCAGATCACCCCTATTTCTGTAAATATGTTTTGAACAAGATTGCTGTTCTTGAAAATGTTTGCCTGTGTCAACCACCTTTTAGTTTTGTAAGGACAGGACGTACCTGGCTTGATATTTGGCCAAGCTAACAAAATGGTAAATGTTGGTTTTGGTTTAAAGATGTTTTGATGTAAACGTTGGGAGAAAACATATTTGACATATTTTTGCCAGAGTTAACATTGGAGGATGGGAAAAACTTGTTTGTTAATATGGAAAAACACACTTGTTTTTGATGTATAAATAGAGACAGGTGGAGCTATTCAGGGCTGACCATTTATGTGACACTCACTTGATGGACAGCTCATTTCTTTGCACCAACCCCCTTCCCAGTCTCAGGACCTGAACCCAGGCTGCGACTTGACCACCATAGGAAGGCCTTCCCAATTGTGGGCACTGCCTGGCCTGATACAGTGAGTTTGTTAGTGATTTTGAGACCCAGAGCCTTGGCTTTGGGCAGTACAACAGTCCTTGGTTCCCTGTAGGGAGTTTGCTGGGCAGAACTGTGTGAGAGAACTGAGTGTGGTGGTCCATGAGGCCCTGGGCGGTTAGACCCCTGTCCAGCTGGCATAGACACACCCCTGACCACGGGCTTCCTGTGGTCTTGTACTATAGCCTCTCTTTCCTGGGACCTCGGAATCCCTGACAGGCAGTGCCTGGCAGAGCCTGTCATTTTTATCCTCTTTAGGTTTTCTTCTTCTTCTTCTTTGGTATATGACAGGGGGTTACATATAGTTCAGGCTGGCTTGGGATTGACTGTGTAACACAGGATGGCCTCAACCTTGCAGCAATCCTCCTGCCTCCGCCTCCTGAGTATTGGGGTGACAGATGTGAGTTACCACACCTGCTTTCCATCCTCTTTAAACAAAGGATCTCAAGTGTAATACATTTAAAAACAGGGTCTTCCTGTTCATAAGGGCAGTGTCTGCTTGTAGAAGAATCATCAGAAACCTGGAAAGGAAAGAAAACGGCAGTGACTCTGGCCCAACGACTCAGCCCTAAACATGTTGACCTTGTGTTGAGGGAGCTTCATACCTGACTTAGTGTCCTCTCCTACAGGGAAGTCCCACCTGGCCATCGTGCAGAAGGTGAACAATGAAGGGGAGGGCGACCCCTTCTACGAGGTGCTGGGCTTGGTCACGCTGGAGGACGTCATTGAGGAGATCATCAAATCTGAGATCCTGGACGAGTCGGACATGTACAGTGAGTTCAGCCCTCTCCACGGGCTCAGAATCCCATGGCAGCTCTGAAATTAGTGTCCTTAGGTAATAAGACTTCAGTGCGGGGGTGTGGGGGCCCCGGCCCACGGAGCCAGGCCTACTGGCCAGCCCTGTGCCCTTCACTGGTTGTGGCGAGGAGGGAACACAATGCTGAGCGCAGTACCTGAAGTCCTCCTCTGTCCTCCCTGTGGAGGGAGGCCTGGGAACTAGAGAGTCAAGTTCCAGCCTCAGAGGTCAGGGGTCTCAATTCCAGACTTCTCTTTTTACAGCTGATAATCGAACCCGGAGACGGGTATCTGTGAAGAACAAACGTGACTTCTCTGCCTTCAAGGATGCTGACAATGAACTCAAAGTGAAAATCTCACCTCAGCTTCTTCTAGCTGCTCATCGCTTCCTGGCCACAGGTAGGAGTATGGGAAGTACCTTCCTCATTGGTGGAGGTACAGTCACAAAGTGGGTAACCCTGAGCCTCTGGCCACTCCTCCTGGAGAGAGAGCAGTGTGAGCTGGGACACATGCACTCTGGAAGGGTTCAGGTATGCGCCCTCTTCTTTGTTCACCATGACTGGCTATCACAGACTTCCAGGAACAATCTAGCTAACAAAGCAAGCACTGAGACTTCCAAGGAGTACCTGGGAGCCCCAGTTCCTTCAGGCTGTGGCCCTGCACTCTGCTCTGCCCACTCCTGGCCTGCTCACCTGCCCTGAGGAGCCTGTTCCCAACACCAGCTTACTCGCTAGTTTCTGCCTGTGCAGGGGAAGACCTTGTGCCCCAGGTCAGCCTGCAGAGCTGACTTGTAAATCAGTGGCATTTCTCTCTTATCACTTCTAATTCAGACCACCCTTCGGGGCCTGGGTGACAGTCCAGGAAAACACTGGCTACTCCTGCTGTCACCCTTACTCCAGCTTCCTTCTGGCCCACTTGCTAAAGGTACAAGAATTCCTTTCCCTTTGTGCTTTCTTGCTAGTAGTCGTTGGTGCAGAGAGTAGTAATTGTAGGAACACTTAATGAACATGCACAAGGGAAGAATGCATCTAAATGTTGGGTCATCTCACTTGACTACCCAGGGGAGTTTTGTCCTCATCTTACTGATGAGAAAACTGAGAGCGTAAGTCCAGTCATCTGCCCAAGGTCATGACTGTTAGTACTAGAGCCCTGTAGGCGGATCCCAGGGAGATGCAGCTTGAAGCAGTGTCCCAAGCAGGGAGGACTTAGTACAGAGTGGCCATGGCTACTTAGATGTTTATATAGTAGTGACCCAGCTCCATGGCTACCAGGACCCAGCCCCATGTGAGGTCTCCTCTCTCTCTCTCCCGCAGAGGTGCCCCAGTTTAGCCCCTCTCTGATATCAGAGAAGATCCTGCTCCGACTGCTCAAATACCCAGATGTCATTCAGGAGCTCAAGTTCGATGAACACAACAAATACTACGTTCGTCATTACCTGTACACCCGGAACAAGTCAGCTGACTACTTCACCCTCATCCTGCAGGTGAGCACAGGCCACTCGCCCCTCCAACGCCTGCATCTCCCCCTTCCGATGGGCCCTTGGAGAGTGTGCAGCCTACTCTTGAACCTGTGCTCCAGGTGCCACTTTTGTGCCTACAGGTCAAGGCCTTGAACACTGCCGGGCTCTGGGGCCAGGGTTCACACCTCTCGGTTTTGTAGAGCCGCCCAGTTTAACTCCTCTCTTATTGCCACACAGGCTTCAACCCACCTGTCTAAGCCGTGTTGTAATCTTAACCCCATGTTCTTCCAGGGGAAGGTGGAAGTAGAAGCAGGAAAGGAGAACATGAAATTTGAGACGGGTGCCTTCTCGTACTATGGGACCATGGCCTTGTCCTCGGCAGCCTCGGGTGAGTTGTGGACCAGGTCCCTGTGACCTACTGACACTTGTAAATTAAGGGCAGCCTTGATGGCTCATAGCAGAAGGAGGCAGGTAAGGGTCAGAGCTGCCAGGCCTAGGGGAAACAGGATGACCTTTCCCATTGGAAGGCTGAGGACAAGAGAGGCAGAGAGAGTGTCCTGAGGTAGTGAGGGGAGGGACTGGCTGCTGCGAGGATTGTGGACAGCCTGATGAGATTAATGGACCAGTGGGAACTCCTGTGCCATCACTGACTAAATCATCAGGGCAGAATAGGAGGCACATGAAGGTTAGGGACTGGGGAACTGGGGTACACACAGTACTGGTGTTGGGAGGTAGCTCCGAGTCTGTTTGCCTGGATAAGTTGTAGATGACTTTGGCTTCCCAGGGCCTCAGCTACTGCATTTTGTTCAAGTTTGGTTCTGATAATAGGGGCAATCATTGGGAGATGGGTCCCCTCAAGGATGACCTCTGGTCCTGGGTGGCTCAGGCGTCCCCTGGCAAGTCTCACCCTCCTGGACTTTCCCCTGTGTGGACACTCTGACCTTGGCAGGGGAGGGGTGTGCCAGCTTCCTGCAGGGAAAGAATAAAAGCTATCTTTGGTGCCTAGAGCAGGCTATGCCAATGGGGCATTGCTGTAACTCTTAAAGAATCCCTGTGCCACATTTGTCACTGTCCTGTCACTATCCTTTGACAAGAAGCGCCCACTGCATAGCGCCGACGCGTCCATGAATATCAACACAGCACAGCCGCTGCATTAGGATGAGCCAGGGTGTTACAGGCTCCCAGGGCAAGATCCAGGGCAGACAAGTTGGGCTACAGAGCAGTTGCACCTCGCCTGAACCCATCAGGTCTAAGGAAGACTGGCCTGCTCCTACTGAGAGCATCCTTGTCTTTTTCTTAGGGAAGTTTTGATATTTTGGAATGGTCTTGCTTTGTAACTGGCCCGGAACTCCTCATCCTCCTGTTGTACCCACCTAATGTTTGGGGAGTTCTTGTTCAGAAGGGATTCATCTCAGTGCTGAGATAGAGAACTCTCTGGGTCTTGGGCTCAGTCGCTTGACCCTAGGTCATCACATTCCATTTGGAGTGGCTGGAAGGCAGGGGAGATGTCTCTGGGTATACTTACTCTGATAGGGCTCTTTGATGTATCCTGATCATCCTTCCCATCTAAGAGACACACTTAGACTGTGCCCCACTTCCACTTTACCCTGCTTGAGGTAGCCTGGCCCACCAAATCTGCCTCTCCATCCTGTTCCTGTGGCTTGTGACCCTCCCCAGGTCACTGACTTCCTCCTCTGTTGCTCCAGCGCCTCCTGTGCAGGCTGGGTGTTCACCCAGCAAGCTGAACTCCCTGCTCTCCCGGCTCTCAGGTAACCTGGCATGCTAGAGAAGTGCACAGTGCCACCTGTTGCTAGAGCTTTGTACTGCAGCTGCACTAATAGCTCCCGTAGGAACCTGGGAACTTCCTCCTAGGCACACGTAGGGTCCAGCCTGATTCTTAATGGGTGTTGTCTCTGCGTGACCTAGGACTCAGTTTCTGGATGGGTCGGCCACAGTCTTGGAAGGGCCTTTCCAAGGGCCTTTCAGTTCTTGAGAAAGCATGATCAACAGACAGACACATATAATGCTCAGATAATGAGTTTGGGAATGGAGGATTGTCCTTACCAAGTCAAGTGCGCACGCGCAGCCTGTGTCTGTTATGGCCTGGAGGAAACAAAGCCCAGCTGGCCAGCACCCTGCTCCCACTCACTCACGTGCCTCTGCGAATGGCATGTCATTCCACCAGCTTTCTTAGACCTTCTCATCCTTCTTCACAGCCTAATGAGTAAGACTGCAGTACGGCAGGATGAGGCATCTCCGCCTGTTGTTCTTAGCCAAACTCCACCCCGTCTTGTTTTTGCTCACTTGAAAAATGGAACTAACACTGTACCCACTTCAAAAGCTTGGGACGGGAGCAGTAAGTGAGATAACTGATGTAGAATATGCTGAGCCCAACATTATTTCTGTTTTCTCTGTAACAACTAACGTGTGACATTCCCACCAGCAAGTACTTAGGGAAAAACATGCCAGATGCCACTTCTGGACTTGGCCTCTCCTAGGAATCATGGGAGCAGTTAGAGATGTTTAGTTTGAAGATCCCCACATGCACTACAGCTGCAAAGGATGTGGGAAGGACCCAGTCAGCCCTGATTCTGGCCAAGCTGGTGAGCCTGCTCAGGTCAGGACCAACCCAGGCCCCGACAAATCTAAAATTTGACAACCCAGTCAGTTAGTTCTGGTTTTATATTTTTATAATTAGTTTTCGTTGTTGTTGTTTTAGAGACAAGGTTTCTCTGTGTAGCTCTGGCTGTCCTGGAACTCATTCTGTAGAACAGGCTGGCCTTGAACTCACAGAGATACACCTGTCTCTGCCTCCCAAGTGATGGGATTAAAGGGCCACCATACCAGGCTTATAATTAGTTTAATGTCGTCCCCCCACCCTGTGTGTGTGTGTGTGTTTACGGGGATGGAACCCAAAGCTTTACACATGCTAGACAAATATTCCACCAGCCCCTCAATTTTTACTTTTTTTGTGTGAATTTTCTCTTCTTGTTTCACAGCACATGCTATTCTGACTCCCTGTTTTAAAAATAATAAATAAAATGGTGATTTAGAGCCAGGCAGTGGTGGCGCATACCTTTAATCCCAGGGAGACAGAGGCAGGCTGATCTCTCTGAGTTCAAGGCCAAGCTGTTCTAAAAGAGCTAGTTCGAGGACAGTCCCCAAAGCTACAGGGAACCCCCCCACACCAAAAAAAGATGATGACTTAGTTGTCACTGGCTTTAGTCGTCCCCCTCTTATTTCATGAATGACCAGGAGTTTATACATTTGTGGCTTGAACCCTGGTGTTTGTATCTAAAATGGATGCTTTTCCATAAATCCCCTCATCAGGGCAGGCAGGAAGGCTCAGAAGGTAGAAGCTTTTGCCTCACAGCCTGTTAACCTGAGTTCAGTCCCCAGAATCCATGGTGCGATGAGGCAACCGACTCCTGAAAGTCGTCCTCTGACTGCCAACATGCATGTTCATTCCTGCACACACAGAGACACAGATTAAAAGAAAAAATAGTGGGACTGGAAAGATGGTTCAGTGTTTGAGAGCATTGGATCCTCTTCTAGAGGTCCAGGGTTCAATTCCTAGCAACTACATGGTAGCTCACAACCATTTATAATGGGATCCAATGCCCTCTTATGCCATTTGGATGTATATGCAGATAGAGCACGCACAGATAAAATATATAAAGAATTTTAAAAATTGTTTTAAAGAATTGAGAATCGGGGCTAGAGTGCGAGCTGTTCCTGTAGAGCGCTGAGGCCCTGTTCCCAGCACCCACGTGGCACCTTACGGTGCTCATAATCTTTTTTTGTTTTTCCTTTTTTTAAACATTGGATCTTACTTACTCTGTCACCTAGAATGGCTTGGAACTTACTGTGTAGCTCAGGCTGGTTATGCATTCCAGGTGGTACTGGGAGCTTTGAATTCAGCTCTTGGGACTGCTCCATGAGAGAGCTTTTAACTAGTGTGGTCCAGGCCCTGGGTTCGATCCCCAGTACTGCAGTAAAACAGAGTCAGCACCTGTTATGTTAGTGAACACTGGCTAAAGAGCGTCTTATCATTCAAATAATTAAGATAGATATTTTAAAATTTTTATTACAGTTTATTTATGTGTGTGTATGTGTACAAGCAAGTGTGCACTTGTGCACATGGGAAGTCATAGGTCATCTTGTGGGTGTCAGTTCTCGCCTTCAAGTCCAGGGGATTGAACTCAGGTCATTAGGCGTGGCAGCAAGTGCCTTTACCTGCTGAGCCACCTTGCTGGCATTTGGTGTAAAAATATTAAGTAATAACGCCAGTATTTTGTCTTTCTCTTCCTCTCCCCCTCGCTCCCTTTCTTTCTCCTAGAACATAAGTGGAGTTTTCATTCACATTAGCACCTTGTACATGGTCTTCCAGTGCCCTCTTTTTTCTGGTTTTAGTAGTGAAACCACTACCCAATCATTGTGATCGGACTGCATATTCCTAGTTTTTTCTAAGTGGCAATCACAGCCACCTGAGTGTAGGCACTCGGCTAAAGGCTGTGTCGGTCCACTGAGTCACTGGGCCCAGCCTTCTTTCTGTCTCCACTGTGTCGTAGCTAGCCTAGTGGCTAGTAATTTAATAGCTCTACAAAGCAAATCTGCTCAGCCTACTCCCATCTGCTCAAAGCCGTCTCCCTTGCTCTTCAGAGTTCACTTCTCTGTGTTCTCATAACTAAGAGCCAGCGGTGGTTGATTAGTTTCTTCTCTCCCCCTCTGGACTTGAGTTACTACCCTTGCCTGGTGAGGGAGGTCTGTGCTGCTTTTGAAGCCTCTGGCTTTCTGGGACAAGGGCCTATTACCCCATTCCTCTACCAGGGTTGGAGTTAACAGACAGAGCACACCTCTGACCCTCTTCTGAGCATTGTAGGGTATGACAGGTTTCACGCTGCCAAGGTGAAAGCAAACCATGTGTCTTTCCTTTTTCTGGAGATAAGGTTTCACTAGTAGCCGAGGTGAGTAAAATTCATGATCTTTCTCACCGTGGCCTCCTGAGTTCTGGGATTGCAGGCGTGTGCCACTTGGCTCAGCCTGTGCATTCTCCCTTTTACTACATGTATTTTGTCTTAGAATACACAGTTTAAAGCAGTTATGGTCCTGTGTGCCTTATAACCCCAACACCTGGGAGGCAGGTAGGAGAACTGAATTGGAGGCCAACTTATGCTGTGTGATGAGACCTTGCACAAAACAGTTTTTAAAATACTTTGCATTTTATTTACTCATGTCTGCATGAATATCTTTGCATGTGTGGGTGTGTACACCTCTATGTAGAAGCCAGAACATATCAGATCCCTTGTCCATTGAGTTACTGTTATTGACTGGAAACCAGACTTGACATATGAGTTCTGGGATCCCAACACCAAAAATCCCCATTGTTATGAAACAAGCGCTCCACTGAGCCATGTCTCCAGACCCTCTCCCAATTGTTTTTAAGTGTAGGTCACTTGACATAAGTTGCTATTAGAACAGGATAGTGGTTTGTCTGTCAGATGAGGGAAATCATTGTGTTATATTCACGAATGAGGGGTTTTGTAGCCATAAATGTCTCGGTTTTTATTTTCTGGTTGGTTTGCTTGGGTGACATTCTTAATACTTACCATGTGACACTTTTAAGCACACTAATAGCTCACTGATCCCGTGCAGTTAGATTTTCTGTGTGTGTACTTCTGTTTGCCCTGAAGAACTGTGACCTGTTCCTGATGGAGACATGGCCCTAACATCCATGACTGAGGTCAGGCCACGAGCTGCAGTGAGCCCTAGGGCAGACCTGTGTTGATTATGTGCTGTCCCCACAGACCGGTCCCCAGCCCACCCAACTCCACTCAGTCGCTCAGCCTCCCTCAGTTACCCGGACCGCAACATAGACATGACATCCGCCTCATCTCTGGCAGGCAGCAACCAGTTTGGGAGCTGCATTCTGGGCCAGTATGTGTCTGACTTCAGTGTCCGGGCGCTCACAGACCTGCAGTACATTAAGGTAAGTGCTACCCACAGGTTTCCATTTCTGCGGTCCTGCCCTATGCATTTAGATAGCTCTGTTCTGGAGCCAGCATGGGCAGTTCAGACCTGAACACTTTTTTTTGGCGGCGGGGGGGGTCTTTAAAAAAAATTAGATGTCACTTACTGTATTTCTCTTTTTGTGCTGGAGATCTAACCAGGTCCGCATCCATGCCAGGCCAACAGTGTACCACTGAGCTCTAGTCCTAGCCCTTCTTGTATTTTTGTTTCCTTAAGACATGGTCTGACTGTGTAGTCCAGGCTGGCCTCAAGCTCTGAAAGCCTCCTGCTGCAGCCTCCTGAGTGAGGGGATTACAGATACTGTACCATCATGCCAAGCCTAGGACAATTGATGATGATGATGGTGAGACATGCATGTATGCGTGAGTGCGTTTGTGTGTGTGAGTGTGTGTGTGTGTGTGTGTGTGTGTGTGTGTGTGTGTAGGTCAAAAAGGACAAAGAACAAGGTTAGTTCTCTCTCTTCACTTTTACATGGGTTCTGGGGATTGAACTCAGGTCCCCAAGCCTGTGTTGCCGGTGTGTTTCCCTACAGATCCCTCCTGCTTACCTCTGGAACACTCACTTCTCCTTCCAGCTCTTTGAGAAGGACCCACTTGGCCACATGTCTCCTGACCCAATCTAGCTGGATCTTCACACCTCAGCCCTGCTTCTCACACTCATCCTTCTCTCTCTTTCTCCTCCTCCCTCCGCAGATCACAAGGCAGCAGTACCAGAATGGGCTGCTGGCCTCCCGCATGGACAACAGCCCTCAGCTCACCTTGGACGGCTGTGCCACCTGCTCAGAGAACTTTACTGAGAAGTCTGAGCTCCCTGTGGTGGATGAGACCACAACTCTTCTCAATGAGCGCAACTCCTTGCTGCACAGAGCCTCCCAGGAGGGCGCCATCTGACAGGAGGGCCCGGAGACTCCTGCCCACCCTGCGGGGGTCTCCCCAGTGGGCCCACATGACGTCAGGGAACCTGTTAGGCTAGAAGGGGTGCAGGTAGATGTCCTGCCTGACTGAGCGACTAGACATCCCTCCCAGGGGATCTGTCTGCAGATGGGGACCTCTTAACAGCTCTGACATGATGCCTGCCCAGCCCAGCTAGTGAACAAAGGCTGTTTTTGTCTTTTTTTTTTTAAAAACAAAACAAAACAAAACAAAACACTGAGAGAACTTTTAAGCTAGGCTCATTGCTCCTCTTTTTAAATGTCATTTTGGGAAGGGAAGACAGGGTTAAGGAACTTTATGTATAAAAAAAAAAAGAAAAGAAAAAAAAGAAAAGCATTTTTTTTTTTTCAAGAAACCATACAAACTTTAAAAGGGGAAAAGGGTTCTTCACCCCAGGAAATAACAGCCATAACCTGTTGCTGGCCAAGACCTCTCAGCCTGTGTCTGTCGCTCTAGGAACCACTCTTTTGCAGCAGTGGGGCCTGGAGCCTACAGGAGGGGACTCCTGGGAGGAAGACAGTTATACCTAGGAAGCAGGGATCCAAATGATACTGACATCAACTGCCAGGACACATGCACTGAGGTTGAAAGGTGCTGGGTAACCGACCAGGGACACGATGGCCCCAGCAGCAGAGAGGAAGACATCAACTCTTGTCAACTACCGGATCCAGTGAGCTCCTAAAACTCTGTCCACAGGCTTTCCTGGTGAGTGGGGACTCCGCCGAGAACCACCCCCTGGCTCTCCTCTTCCCCTTTGGACAATTTTCTCTTGTAAGGGTCTGACTCCAAGAGTGAGGCATGGTCTTTGGCTCTATGGTTGCTTATCTGCTTCTTGGCCATGCCCTCCGTTTTACCAAAGGTCTCCTCTCAGGGGACGGCACCTACATTAGAAGTGACTTAGCTACTCCTTTTGGTTCCAGGGCTGAATCTGACTGTAGGTATATGAGTTACCCACCCACAGCTGCAAGAAGAGTCAGGGTTCAGCAGTTCCCCCAGGAAGACTTCTTCCCCAGCTCCCCATTGTTCTTTCTATACTCATCCTTCTAGGGACTGGGGACAGGACACGTTGGAAGTCACCCAAGCTGGGGCATCACACCCTTGCCTGTAGCTAGCTGAGGATCATCTGACCTCACTTGCCCACTTAAGGACCCTCTGCCATTAGGGTTTCACCTAATGGCATGTAGTGGATAGCCCAGTTCTCTTTGTCTGAGGATTACCGTAGTGAGAGGGCAAAGCTAAGCTTGGGCTGACGCTGTTGGTACTGCTGAGCATTGCACACCATGTGAAATCCTACTCCAGTGCCACCCTAGGAACCCTAAGTGGAATCAGACCATGGGGCAGAGTTCTACAACTTTATTGTAAGGAGACTTAAGGACCATGGGCCACATCTTCCCTTTTGTTAGGAAGAATAGGAACTGGGGTGTAAGATCCAGGCAAGTAAGAACGTGGCCTTTGGTGACATTTAGTCACTCTTTGTCTTAGCTAGTGGAGTTCTGTCACCCCAAACGCTGCTGTGTATCCAGAGAATCCTCACTCCCAGGACCGGGGTGTCTTGTACCCCTGGCCAGTCTGAGGTCTCCCCCACTCACAGAATTTACTCCTAGAAGCCTGGAGAAGAAGGTGGTTTTCAACTCTAAGGGAAAAGACACCACACCGCCGTGTCCTTAAGAAACCCTTAGTTTTCTGTAGGTGCAGCATGCTCCCATTTCCCAGCTGTGTTCCCGAGAGACCTAAGTGCCAGGTAGAGCAAAACCACGTGGTGGGTGTGAGGCAAAAGTAGCAGGTACACACACTTCCACAGCTACCTCTCTGCGTACACAGTTACCACCAACAGGCAGGCCTCTCCCTCCCAGCCCTTCTCTCCGTCATTTAGAATCACTTCTTGCAGAGGGTCATAATTATTTCCAAATATTACTGGTCTGATGACTTCCTCCTCCCAGTGCAATTTTTCACTTTCTCTTCCAACCTCTGGTTCCTGGGCTTAGCCATACCCTGGAACTGGCCTGGTCTGTATGTCTTCCCAGGTCAGGAAGACTTCGCAGGTGGTATCCAAATGGGGAGGCAAGTCACAGTCGCCGTAGCAAATGACTCCTATTTATTTTGCATTAAGATTTTAATTTGTATATTTTTGTGATTTATTTTGACATTGTTATGAGTTTGACTCTCGGGGAGTTTTGTTGTTATGACTCTTGTGTCTTTTGTCACAAAACAATGATAATATTTGCTAAACAATATATGGAATTTATTTTTGATTGGTAATAAAAAATGAAATGCATATAAGTCTTGGTGAGCATATAACTCGGGTGTTTTGCTTCTGAACACATTTACTGTATGTTGTAGAGACAGAAGTGACTGGTTGTCACTTGTGACAGGACAAGAGCAACTGAATATTCTGGAACTGTTTAGAAGTGAAATGCAAGCAGAACTGTAATTTACAAACTATTATAATCACAGCAGTTGCCACAGGAGTTGTGGAGGAGTAGCTGCTGGCAGAAGCAAGGGCAAATAAATCAGATGTCATAGGATTCTATTCGTCAGTGCTGGAATGGAGCAACTGGGATGAACAAATTGCCCTTCGGCCCTCTCTGGGGGATGAGGGCTGTTTGGCTACTTGTGTATATTGATGGCCTGGCGGAAAGTCTCCATCTCCTGAGACAGCTGACTGAGGGTTTCTCTGCTGTATCCCTCAGATTCGCAGCTGTGGAACCCTTTTGTGGCTTGCATACTGACTGAAAACTAGCTTGTGCAGTTCTGTGCTCCAAGGCCTGAGAATCAAACAAGCAAAGCTCAACATTAAACTGGAAGTTGTTGTGCTTGAGAGGGGGTCTCACTATGGAGTATCAAATTGGTGGGGATCCCCTCGCCTCCACCTCCTGAATGCTAGGAGTGCAGGTCTGTACTGCCATACCTACAGTTTTTGATTTTGTTTTGAGACAGGGTTTCTCAGAACAAATTATGTACCTCTAACTGTTCTAGAATTTGCTACGTAAACCAGGCTGGCCTCGAACTCAGAGATCCACCTACCTCTGCCTCCTGAGTGCTCGGATTAAATGCATGTGCTCATGCCTAGTTCTGATTTGAGACAAGATCTTGCTATATACAAACTGGCTGGTCTCCATTTGCCTTCCTTTCTTCCATTACTCTGGTTGAGCTGGACATGCTAATACATGTAATCGAAGCACATAGGAGGTTGAGTCAGTAAGATCATGAATGTGAGGCGTGCCTAGGCTGTATAGGAAAACCCTGTCAATGGTGGGGGGCATAAGGAGGAAAGCACTGGGGTAGGCAAGAAGGAGAATATCCCAGATGAAAGGGTAGCATAGATATAGGGATACAGGGATGGGAAGAGATGATATCTGTCCATCCCAAAGATGGGTTTGGTGCTACGCACCAGCCGATACCAACCCATCAGCTGATTTGTGAGGAAGAGCCCCTGAAGGGATCATCATCCAAGGCCTTCTACTTGCTGTCACTTCCACCTAGCGAGTCTGTAAGACTTGCCCCACGTTTCATCTAAACCTCTGTTCAAATGTCACCTCCTTAGAGAAGCTTTCCTTGATTACCTTCGCTTCAGAGAACATCTCCTCAATGTTTCCTTATTTTCTCTTTTAAGATTCACTAATTTTATCTTAAAAATCATAAAATGTTTCTTACAAAAGAGCATTACATTCTGCACACAGCTCTGAACAAATGCCAGGGACACGTGGACTATTACTTTCCTCCCTGTTCCCCCCACCCCCAATGTTACAGTAACCACAAAGCAAGGTGTTCACAATAATTACATGGGGGAAATTTTTTAAAACCACCAACAATAAAGAAAAATTCACTCTGCTGTGGTTTCAAATTTTAATGTTTGTTTTTGCATGCCCTCCCCCTCAATCCTGTAAGTAACAAACATACATCTTGTCAACACTACACCTCAGATGTGGAACACATATGAAGCAGAGGAATGTTGGCTTTTTAAAAAAAAAAAAAAAAGTTGTAGGACTCCTTCAGTTCTTCACTAGTCTTAGAAAAGCTTTCCAGAATACTGCTTCACACTGTTCTGCAGCAAATACTGTGCGTTCTGTATCTGGTCCTGTGTCTCTGTGATGGTAATGATTCAATCTTCCGATCCTTCCAAGGGCTCATCGATGTTGATCAGTGCTCCTGACTCATGACGGATTTGTTTAATCTGCTGACCACCTTTGCCAATAATAGATCCAGCCAAATCTTTGGGACTTTCCACTAGATCTTAAACTATAGACTCTCGTGTCTTCTGTTTTCCCAACATTAGATTCTGAGCGCCACGAGGTGGGAGGCTTTTGTCCCTGCCAGAGCCCCAGCCTTTAGGAAGATGCCTGTCCTGCATGCACCCTGTGTAGGAAATGCTTATCAAATGAGCAGATGAAAACCTTGGCTGGATGCTGGCCCAGTCTAATCAGCATAATCAGGAAAGATCCTCTGAGAAAGGGATGTTTGAGCTAAGAAATGCAGGAGCTACCCAGAGAGGTCATATTCCGGGGCTGTGAGGTTTTTGCTTTGTTACATTCTTTTATTCTAAAATTTACATTTGTATGTGTGGAGGTCAAAGGACAACTTTGTGGCATTGGTTCTCTCTTCCCTTCTCGTGGGTTTCGGGACTGAGCTCAGGACACCAGGCTTGTGTGGCTTTATCCACAAGCCATCTCACCAGCCCACGTTTTGTTTAATGCAGGTCTCTTTGTAGCCCAGGCTGGCCTTGGGATCTCATTTAAGCTGCCTCTGCCTCCTGAGTGCTGGGATTATAGTAGTTATGAATTTTAAGTAATAATAAATGTTTTTGCTGGGCAGTGGTGATGCACACCTTTAGTCCCAGCACTCAGAAGGCGGGGGCAGGCTAATCTCTGAGTTTGAGGCCAGCCTGGTCTATAGAAGGAGGACAGTCAGGGCTACAGAGAAAAACCCTATCTCATAAACAAACAAACAGTTTTGATAAAAACTAGAAATGCTCTGACCTAAATGACCACTAAGGAAAATGTCCTAGGGAGAGCCAGTAAGAAACCTAAATAAAAGTCAAGTGTCTCCACTGAAGTTACAATGAACCAGAGATGGGGCAAGAATGGCAGGGAGAAAGAAGAGCCCTGAACTGAAACACCACACTAGCAGCCTGAATTCTTCATATGCTCAGATACTGACAGTGTTGGTTTTCAAATTGTATTCGATCTTCTTTTACTTGGGGTTTTTAGCCTCAAAAAAAGTAGAGAGGGGGGGAAAAGTTCCCTTGAGGTCCTTCCTCTCCTGTAGGCTGTTCCTTGCTAGCGATAGCCCCAGACACGTGACACATTACATGCACACCATCTGTTCCCTCTTGCTGTCAGCGTTTTATCTTGCCTCGGAGACACAGTGCAAACTAAAGGTTGAAGCTACGCTACAGCTCTGGGACCTTCTTCCTAACAGGCAGCATGACAGTTCCAGTGCAAAAGAGCATCCATGGCTTAATGGCTTCTGCTGGTCGCTCGTTCTGTCATCCGCAAGAAGCTCAGATAACAAAAACAGGGCAGCAGAGATGTGATTTGCCGTCCACTGTTCTGGGTTACAATGTATAAGAGTCACCGCCAACTTTGGAAAGACTTGGGGGGAACTTTTAGTTTTTAATGTAGATTTTAATGGTGTGTGTGTATGTGTGCATGCCTGCATGTGGAGCCACCTGTGTGTAAGGCACACGTGAGAGGGCATAGGATTCCCTGGAGCTGGAGGCGTGGTGGTGGTGAGCCACCTGATATGGGTACTGGGAACTACATTAGGGTCCTCTGGATGAGCACCATGGAGCCATCTCTCCAGCCCTCTTGTTTTGATTTTGAGATAGGATCTCACTATATAGCCCTAGCTGGCCCTTGCTAGGATAACAGGTATGCTGCTACACCTGGATAGGAGTTATTCCACAGATTATTTTCCCTCTGGATCTTTTCTCATGGGCCTGTTTTTACACATTATCTTTTATACAACTTGTGACTGTATTGCACATACTTTTTTAGGATGGTATTTTCAAGGCAGTGAGTTAGGTCAACAGTCTTTTTTAAAAAAAAATATTAAAGGGGCTGGAGAGATGGTTCAGTGTTTAGGAGCACTTACTGCTCTTGCAGAAGACCTAGTCCCAGAACCCACGTGGTGGCTCACAAATATACCAGTAACTCCAGGGTATGCAATGCCCTCTTCTGGCATCCTTGGGCACCTGCACACACAGTGCATATACACACACTGGAACCCACACATCTACATAAAACAAATCTTTCAAATATTATTTAAATTGGCATGTATAACAAGTGTACTTGTACTAGGACTTTGGGGAACGTAAAGAGAAAAATGCAAAAACGTGTGTGGATACCTATAGAGAAGTTAATCACATAAAGACCAAATGCAAAGGGTGAAGAACACGCCACCAGATCTGTGCAGTTGTCTAAAATGAGGACATAAGTATCCTCTGCCCGAGGAATCAGGATAAACTGCAGTTGTGAAGCTAGCAAATATGAAAATTTCTGACAGCTGCTACCTCCTTGCCTGGCTGGACGACCAGGATGTCAGGTCGCACGTCAGAACCCAAAGGCACACAGACTCAGTCTGTGAGCATCGCTTCTCCTTGGAAGATTGATTACGTGAAGCAGCTGTGAGGATTCAAGGACACTGATGTTTAAGGGTTTGAGTATTTACCATGGGTCTCCCTGTCAGGGCAACTTCCACAAAAGCAAATGTGTGTCTTGATGTCCACAAAGCAGGAACACCTTCAAGAAACCTCAGTTTTAAAACAAACCAATAGGGCTGGAGAGCTGGCTCAGAGGTGAAGAAAGCTTGCTGAGAACAATTCCCAGCACCACCTCACTAGTGACTCCAGCTCCAGGGGGATCCGACGCCCTCTTCTGGTCCTCAGAGCACTGCACTCGCACGCAAAAACCTCACACGCATACACATAATTAGAAAATAAATCTTATAAACAAAGAACCCCTGGCTTCCCTGAGTCCAGTTCCTGGTTCTTATTCATCTCTGAGCCTTGCAGGCCAAGGGGTCAACAAGCTTCCTTTCCTCCTGCACTCGCGCCGGGACCCTTAGGTCGTCCCAGACCGCCGCTCGGGATTCTCCCCGGCCGGCCAAGCCCCACGCCCCCCGGCCCGCCCCGCGCCGCTTGTTTACTCCCCGGCGCAGCCTAGTTCTCCCCGGAGCCCGCCCCCGCCGGCCTCCTATTGGTCGAAGTGACGCGAAGGCCTGCGCCGATTGGCCGCAGCAGCGGAGGCGCGGGTGAGTGGGGTAGGCTGCGCCTGAGGCCCAGAAGGGGTAGCAGGCCATGGCGGCGGCGACTGCGGCTGTGGCGGGTTGGGTGCTTGCCGCGCTCTGTCTGGGCAGCACCGCGGGGGAGGCGGCGCCGGGAGCGGGACTGCTGGGCTTCTGCATGGAGGAGGACAGCGCGCCGGGCGCAGGCTCACTGCGCGGAAGGGCAGCGCCAGGGGCCACTCTCTGCTTGCGACTCTTCTGCTCGGGCTTAGCCAACAGTTCCTGGACCTGGGTGGCCCCGGAGGGCGCAGGCTGCCCCGAGGGCGGGCGGGCTACCGAGCCCGACGAGGCGGCCGCCCCCACGGGCGAGTGGCGTGCACTGCTGCGCCTGCGCGCCGAGGCCGGGCGCCCGCGCTCCGCGCTGCTGGCGGTGCGCGTGGAACCGGGCGGCGGGGCGGCCGAGGAGGCGGCGCCGCCCTGGGCGTTGGGGCTGGGGGCGGCCGGGTTGCTGGCCCTAGCGGCCGTGGCGCGCGGCCTGCAGCTTAGCGCGCTGGCGCTGGCGCCGGCCGAGGTGCAGGTGCTGCGCGAGAGCGGCTCGGAGGCGGAGCGCGCGGCGGCGCGGCGCCTGGAACCCGCGCGGCGCTGGGCAGGCTGCGCCCTGGGCGCGCTGCTGCTGCTGGCCAGCTTGGCGCAGGCGGCCCTGGCGGTGCTGCTGTACCGAGCGGCCGGCCAACGAGCCGTGCCCGCCGTGCTGGGTTGCGCGGGGCTGGTGTTCCTGGTGGCCGAGGTGCTGCCGGTCGCCGTGAGCGGGCGCTGGGCGCTGGCGCTGGCACCGCGCGCGCTGGGCCTCAGCCGCCTGGCGGTGCTGCTCACCTTGCCCGTGGCGCTGCCAGTGGGGCAGCTGCTGGAGCTGGCAGCGCGGCCGGGGCGTCTCCGGGAGCGCGTGCTGGAGCTGGCGCGCGGCGGCGGCGACCCCTACAGCGATCTCAGCAAGGGCGTGCTGCGCTACCGGACCGTGGAGGACGTGCTCACGCCCCTCGAAGACTGCTTTATGTTGGACTCCGGCGCTGTCCTGGACTTCGGCGTCCTCGCCAGCATCATGCAGAGCGGCCACACGCGCATCCCGGTGTACGAGGAGGAGCGCTCCAACATCGTGGACATACTGTACCTCAAGGACTTGGCCTTCGTGGACCCCGAGGACTGCACGCCGCTCAGCACCATCACCCGTTTCTACAACCATCCCCTCCACTTTGTCTTCAACGACACCAAATTGGACGCTGTCCTGGAGGAGTTCAAGCGAGGTAAGGGGATGGTGGGAAGGGTCTCACTCCACTGGACAAGGCACTAAGACTTGACCTTTTCCAGAAAGTGGTGGCCTTGAGTCCAGGAACGACCTTTGGAAATATTTTAACGACCGTCTTTTAGAAATGGGAAGGGAAGTACTGTGTAAGTCTGATGCAGGAGGATCGGAAGGTGGTTCCAGGCCAATCTGGGTTGTGTAGTAAGACCCTGTTTTGTTTTTGTTTTTTTAAAAAAAAGTGAGGACGTAACTCAGTGCTTGCCTAACATACACGAATCCCTGAGTCACTAAGTAGGTGGTGGCCTACCTACTTAGAAAGATGGAAGCCAGACTGGGCTAAAGATTCTGCCTCAAAAGTAAATGAATGAACAAAAGCCTCCCGTGGTCCCTCTCACTCACTTGGCAGCAAGCTTGTCTACTTGGCTCTAACCCCAGAGGTTTCTTTCTCCTGGGCCATTTCTGTGCACTTGGGTTTCCAGGCTCACCCAGATTCTTGGATAGTAACTAAAAGGATGTCAGAAGGCTATGGTAACTGGAAATTGTTATCTTCGCCTATTTAATATTAAATTAGCTGGACCTGTGATGTTTCCTGGCTCTTCCAGGTTGAAGGACAAGGAAGGACTCATAAATAGTTCTCTGCGGGTACTGAGGAAACTTTCATTTAATGTCATTGAAAGCAACATTATGAATTTAATTACCCTTCCTTGCTTTTTTCCCTTAAAAGTTTTTTTTTCTCTGAGATTTTTATTTTTATGTGTATGAGTGTTTGTATGTATTATATCTGTGTACCGTTTGCATGCCAGAAGAGGGGACCGGGTTCCCTGGAACTGGAGTTACAGACAATTGTTAGCCGTCCTGTAGGTGCTGGGAACTGAACCCTGGGTCCTCCAATGCTCTTAACAGCTGAGCCATCTCTTTAGCTTACTCCCTTTCATTTTATTGTTTTTCATCACCAGTCATTAAGCCCAGGGTCTCATGCATGCCAGGCAGGTGCTCTTACCCCTAAGCCACACTCCTCCCATTTCCATTGCCAGTCTCCCCTTTCTCTGCCTAAAGCTTCTGGGGTTCTCCCTTAACTCCTTTCACTGCTTTGTTTAAGCAGCTTTTAAGGTTTACTTATTTTATGGTTCTGAGTGTTTTGTTTGCATATATGTATGCTCACTTAGTGCATGTCTGGTACCTGAGAAGGTTGGAGGGGGGCGGGGGTGAGGGAATTGAAAGGATGTGGCTTCCAGTATAGCTCTCTATCCTCATCCTTAGGGTGCTTTCTAGAGCCTGAGTGTTTCTTGCCTACCTGATACCTCTTTGGAGGGTAGGGTAGATGCACACCAGGGCTCTAGGTGGTCTGGGCTGCGTGATTAGAAGTAGGTGGAGCACAACCCCCTTGAACTGGGCAGCTGGCAAAACTTCTGGCCCCAGGTCCACTCAGTGAGCCTCTGGACAGTCAATACAGGAGGCAGTTCTCGGTAATGAACACACTCCTGTGTCGAGTGCAGTGTGTGCCAGGCTCTGACGGGCGCTCTGCATGCCCAGTCTCCCTTTGTCTTTGTCTACCTGTGTGTAGACTGTGAATGGGTGAGTGGGAGGCTGGTCTGTTGGAGGACCTCTCAGGTGTGTCTTGGCTTTTTCCTAGAACTTGGTCCTGCAGCCTCTTTCTAGGGAGTGGATAGGGTCCGTCTGGGCTGCTGTCACCCTTAAAGCAAGACACTTCTCATGGCTTGGGAGCCAGCCAGCAGGGTTCTGTATCTGCCTGCTTTGGGTTGCTCTGTCGTTGGAAGACTGAGTCTCTCTTGCTCTGTTAGTTTATCACGGCCGGGAGACTTAGGTCTGGCGTGCTCGTTAGTCTAGTGACTGTCATTCCTGAGCTAGTGTCAACTCCAGGTGAATTAGCCATTAGGGTGAACCGGAAAGCACAAGTCCCATTTCTCCCAGAATCCAAGCCCACCGTAGTCCTGATGTTCCAGACTCTCTGGTTACTAAGGCCTTTAAGCTGTTCACTCACATCAAGGACAGTGGCATATGCTCTTTGCCAGAGCCAGATGTCCCAGCTGAGGACAGAGGCAGGAGGATTGTGAATTTGAAGCCATGTGGGATGGGGCAAGGGAGGCGTGGTAGTGTCCCATCCTCCGACCTGTGCTTTGTCTGTTGATATGCTGTCGGTGTCACAGATTGGGGACAGTGGAGTTCTAAAGGCCGTCCCTGTCTGGATAAAAGGAACTTAAGCTTTAGGAATTGGTAACGGTGTTAAGGGTTAGGTTGATGAGAGCTGTTTTTCCTTTAGTTAAAATGTTTACAGACCTTTAGTTAAAATGTTCACAGAGACGATGCTGGCGAGATGGCTCAGCAGTTGAGAGCATTGACTACCCTTTCAGAGGACCCGGGTTCACTTTCCCACATGACAGCTCACAACTGTCTGTAACGCCAGTTCTGAGGGATCTGCACCCTCACACAGTCATATACATGCATGTAAAACACCAATGCACGTAATATTAAAAAAAATAAATTATTTAAAAAATGTTCACAGAGGGCAGGATGAGCGGAGTACTTGTGTGTTGCATTATGGGCATGGGTTTGATCAACAGGGCTATGAGCCAGGAGCAGCACTGTCTGGGTGGTTTTTTGGTTGGTTGGTTGGTTGGTTTTTTTGTTTGTTTGTTTTTTTGAGACAGGGGCTCACTGTGTAGCCTTGGCTGGCCTTGAACTCAGATCCGCTTACTTTTGCCACCCAAGAGCTCGGACTAAAGTGCTGGGTGTTTTCTACACCCAGATTGTAACCCAGAGTAGTTTTTACTGATCAGTGGCTGATGTGAACAGCAGTGGTGTGGGGAACCCAAGAAGTGTGCCACATTGGCTTGAGGAGGTGACCAGGGAGGCATTAGGAGGTAGAATAGAGGTCATTTGCTGCCTGACTAATACTGTGGAGCCAGAGCTAGTACTGGAGGAAGCCTGTGATAGTATTGGCTGGAGCCAGGAGCAGGTGTTTTCTTACATTGGAATTTGTGTCCCGAGGAGCAGATTCCTAGCAGGCAGCTGATATGAACTGCAAACAACAAATTGAAGAGGAGGTGAAGATTCAAATGTCAGCGTAGAAGTAATCTATCTCCTGGGCTACGGGAGTGGTACAGAGAGCCTAAGCCCTGGGGAACACAAAGCACACAGGAGCATGGGGCAGGAAAAGATCCCAGGAAAAGTCTGAACCCCAGAAGTCAGAGGAACCAGAAGCTTAGGATGTCCTGAGGGCTAAGAGAACAGACCACCTTTTAAGAGAGGTCAGCAATCAGAATGACTTTGACTTTTTTCCCTCACAGTGCTAGGGAAGGAACCCAGAGCCAGGTATTTGTTAGTTACTTTGCCACTGAGTTTTTGTCCTTGATCTGTGGATCTGGGACAGAGGAGTAATTGGGAGACTGAATGTGGATGGCCTTCACTCACCGTGCATGGCTGCAAAGTAGAACCCAGGGAGCAGTGACTGGCAGAGGACCAAAGGATGGAGAATATGTGGCTGGAGAGAAACCCTCTGCTCTTGGGTTTAGGATGGAAAAATAGACTTGTCAACTAGACATGTCAACAAGAAGGAAATGTCACACACAGGGAAGGCCACGGGTATGGTTGCTCCAGATTGGGGTTGGCCGCTGGAGGACTCAGCAGGCAGGTTTCAAGCATCCTGATGCTGAAGGATTTGGGGCTGAATGCCTCTCTGTTTAAATAGATTATTTCAGAAGCTTCCCAGTAACATGCCTTCTAGGATCAGGGTACAACCTAGAGATCAATGGGATCCTTTCTGTCCCCTGACTTTGGTCCTGTGGTGAATGGGGAGCTTCCTTGGCCTGCATTTTCTTCTGTGGGTCCTTTCTGTAAATCAGTTCTCTCCCCTCTCACAAGCATCTGAGACTGTGGTGGCCTCTGATCTTCCTGGAGCTTGAGTCTGTGGTACCTTGTCTAACACCCTGTGGGAGTGTTGGTCCATGTGCTTATTTCAAGCAGCATTAGGTTAGGACTTTTGTAAACGGGGGGAAGAGGTGCCCCTTGCAGGGATTGTTTTATGCACAAGTTGCCTGACAGAGAGAATACTTTGGAGTAAAGCAAGCAGTCAACCCATTGCCTTCTTCCCTGTCAACCCCATGAGATTTTTGAAACAGGAAGGATTAGGGATGAGCTCTTCATTTGGCCTCTGCCCTCACAAACTTGAGATCCTGTCAAGCCAAGGATTGTCGTGGTACTGAGATGAGTCAGCTTTGCCCAGTTGCTGGGAGGAATGTTGCCACATGATTTTTCTCAATGTGCATGCATACATGATTGCTTTAGAAGATATCAAAGGGGGCTTGAGGCATAGGTCAGTGATGGCTGTAGTGAGAAAGACCCTGGTTTCTATCCCCAGCAACACACACACATACACACAGTGTTCCGGCGTCCAAATAATTACACTGCTTTTGAGCCTGCTTACTAAAATGAAAATTCTAGAGCCTTCCAGTTTGTGGCTTATTCATCAGGTTATGTCAGTCATACCTGCCATGGTTCTGTGGAGCTGGTCTAGCCAGACTGTACCCTAGGGAATATCCAATCCTATCCAGTGGGGACAGAATGTTAATTCTTCCAGCCCCCCTTTCTTTCCTCCTGCTGTTTCCTTGTAAAAGGCCTTCTGTCCCTCCAAGCTCTCTATTTTATGTATTCATATGGCCAGGGACTCCTCCCATTTGTTATTGAACCATCCTGGTGCAACGGGTCGCAGAATTGTGAGTCTTTTTCAAAGAAGTTTGAGAGCAACAGAGAGGTTAATCCCTTCCAGTAAGTGGCATGTTGGAGAGAAGGACTCACTCTTGGAAGGAGGGAGCTGCCTTGAGCCTTCTCTGCTCTGAGTGGCCTTTTAGAACCCAGACTTTGGTTTTGAGAATCCAAAACTTGCATCTTGCACTCTTGACCTTCCTTGCCTGGCCTCACAAATTCGTATTCCATGGCAGAGCAGCCCTTGTGGAAATGGCACCTGCCTGCTAGCTTGAGGACTATCACCAAGGATTGGAAGGAATTAGAAACCTGGCACTTTGACCCAGTACCTCTGACTCAACAGAATGACCAGTTATCAGGGGCATGTGGCCTTTTCCTCCTGGGAGGCTTTCATCTTTTCCTGGGGGCGTTGAAGCCTCCTGAAGAAAGATGCATTATTTGGTTTATATTTCATGATTCATGTGAAGGCTGAGTTTTCTCCAAAAGATCCTGGGAGCAAATAGCCCCCATGTGGGTCTGGACCTGTTTTTTCACCAGTAATAGGAGTGTGTGTTCTCATTGCCTTGCCTCAGACCTGCTTGTCTCCATCCTATAACCCTCTAACCCACCTATGACTCTGGCGCCCTTGAGTGGACCCTTTTCTGGGTTGTTGTGTGCTCCAAGGGTTAGGCACATATATATCAGGTTTCAAAGGTGTGTTATAAAATATAAAAAGAGGTGTAAAGTGTGTGTGTATATATATGTGTGTGTGTATGTGTGTGTGTGTATAGTGTTTTCATGTTGGTTACATGTTGACATGATATGATGTTTTATCTATATTGGATAACATACAGTGTTAAAATGTTACTATAAGATTTTAAATTAAGCCGGGCAGTGGTGGCGCATGCCTTTAATCCCAGCACTTGGGAGGTAGAGGCAGGTGGATCTCTGTGAGTTCGAGGCCAGCCTGGTCTACAAGAGCTAGTTCTAGAACAGGCTCCAAAGCTACAGAGAAACCCTGTCTCAAAAAAAAAGAAAGGATTTTAAATTACATATATAACTTGCACTCTGTCTTTCAAATAGACATAAAGTTTTATGGATGGAAAACACTTTGTGACCCCAAGTAAATTTATGAAGTTTCCCCAACATTTGCCAGCCCTGTAAGAGTTGGGTTTTGTCAAGTGTGTCTGTCCTCATTAAATCAACCAATAGAAAAGTGAATGAGAAAGACACAGGAGCAAGGGGGCATGTTCCAGCTCTAGTTCTTCCTCTTGACATACTGTGGATTCTAAATGCCCGCACTTACCAGTCCCATCCTCTAGAAAACCCCTGAGGGGCAGCTCTCAGAATTAGGAAAACCTGCTGAGGATGCATGTCTACCCTCTTAGCACTAGAGAGGCAAGATGGCCACATCCCAGGCCAACCTAGATTGTATAGTGAGACCCTTCCTCAAGAAACAAAAGGGGGAAACTAAGTATAGTAGTGTACATTTGATCTCAGCACTCCTGAGACTGAGGCAGGAGCATTGTAATTGCCTGGACATTGGCTGCAGTAATGAAGCACTGCATTAAAAATAAAGTCAGATAGCTGAGTAATAAAATAAAATCAGGCCAGGTGGTGGTGGCGCCCACCAGTAATCCCAGTACTCAGGAGACAGAGGCAGGCGGATCTCTGTGAGTTCCAGAACAGCTAGGGCTACACAGAGAAACCCTGTCTCAAAAAACCAAGGTGGGGGGTAAGAAGAGGGCTGAGAATACAGCTCAGGGCAGGGGCTAAAATGCTGTGTAGCAGGTATGCGGTCCTTGTGTGCTCACTAGTGTGCAGAGGAAAGGGTGTGGTGTGGCCAGTACAGGCATCTGTTTTTTGGTGTAAGAAAACCTGGAAGGTCCTGCAGTGTGCAAATGTGTGTCCCTTCCTACAGGGAAGTCCCACCTGGCCATCGTGCAGAAGGTGAACAATGAAGGGGAGGGCGACCCCTTCTACGAGGTGCTGGGCTTGGTCACGCTGGAGGATGTCATTGAGGAGATCATCAGGTCTGAGATCCTGGATGAGTCTGAAGACTACCGTGAGTTTGACCTTTGTTCTCTAACTTGGAGCCCTTCCAGCAGTCTGAAAGGCGTCTGTTTCAGGGGCCAAGTGGGTCTTAATGCTGCTGAAAACTAGCTAGAGCTCTAACCAGACCTTATCTTCCCTACTGTGGTATGGGCCATTGTTGCCCTCCGTATAAGCCAGGCAGACTGTCCCATTGTTGACTTTTGTGGCCCCTGTGTGAGCAGGGAGCTTTGTAACAGCCCTCCATCGCTGAAAGAAGTGTCTGCCCTTAACAGGCCAGTCCCTTTCTGCTGCTTTTGCTGGCCCATATTCTGTTGCTCATAGCTCCTTAATGCCTTTTTTGAACTGGGTGTGAAGCCCAGTAGTAGAGTATCTGTATAGCTTGAATGGGGCTGTGTATGGTCACCTGCACCATATAGGCTTTAAAAAAAATTCCACATCTTTAATCCTAGCAAGACGAAGTCGGGTAGCTCTCTGAGTTCCTGACGAACAGAGGATGTATAGTAGACCCTTTCTCCAAAAAAAGAAAAAAAATATTCTTTACAACCAGCTGTTGATCAGGTCTTCTGTAGCAGACAGTCATGGGACCTTTGATTGTGTCTTCCTCTTCAAAGGATGATGGCCAACTCTATTGGGCAGACACAGAGTCCATGCTTAATAGCTGGGGTCTCACAGGCCACGCCTGTGTCTTCAATTCCTGAACCGATGCAGGGTCACCAGGGTAGCTGTTGCCATTTGCTGTGGGTGATTTTCAAGCACTCACATCTGAAGGATCTCCACAGCATCAGTCTCTTCTGCAGGAGAGTCAGACCTCCTCTGGGCATGGCTAGAAGTGTGGCTGTTGCCTCCTCTGTCCTAGGCACTGGGATTATTGTGTCTTGGAGGGAGCAGTGCCAAGCATATTTCCTTGGGGCCCTGGTGATGTCTCCCCTGAAATCCCTGGGAGGAAGGAGCGAGTGACAGTGCCATTGGCTCTGTTTGTGTTCATACTCGGGTGCTGATTGCCACTCATGCCATCTTTTCTGCCTCTGCAGACACCAGGAAGAAGAGGACTGTTGCCCTGAGCACCCCTCTCAAGCGGAAGGAGGAATTCTCCTTATTCAAGGTGTCTGATGATGAATATAAAGTAAAAATCTCGCCTCAGCTGCTCCTGGCCACCCAGCGCTTCCTTTCCCGAGGTGAGGGTGAAGGATGGTCCTTGCCCCTGGTCTCACCACCCAGAGGGTCAAGAAACCACCCAGACCAGACACCAGCTTGGCTCCTAGTGAGCTGGAGGCTCTCGAAGAGCATCTGCTTCCTTCTGCAGAGCTAGTGGGTGTCTCTTGATAAGGTGTGTTCTGGGAACCTCATCTGGCCCATGTTGTATGCCTTGCTTGGCGCTCTTGTATGGATTACCGCAGCCCAGGGACCTCTGGGAGAGCCCAGGAGGCAGCAGGAGGCAGGTGTGATGACAGGCCATTTGGACCCCAATGGACACTGTCCCTTTCTCCCACCGTGGGGCAGAGGTGGATGTGTTCAGCCCATTGCGAATCTCCGAGAAAGTCTTGCTGCATCTGCTGAAGCATCCCAGTGTCAATCAGGAGGTGAGGTTTGATGAGAACAACCGCCTGGCCGCACACCATTACTTGTACCAGCGCAGCCAGCCGGTGGACTACTTCATTCTCATCTTGCAGGTAACCATGGTTGTCCAAACCTGGAGACAGAGATTCAGACAGCCACCCTTAAACAATTGGGGCTGTGGTTTCTCCTGTACTCTCTTATGACGGGAGAGATAACCTGTCCACCTCTGTCTTCCTCCCAGGGCAAGGTCGAGGTAGAAATTGGGAAAGAGGGCCTGAAGTTCGAGAATGGGGCCTTCACATACTATGGAGTGTCTGCTCTGACAGCTCCGTCTTCAGGTAAGTCATGACCCCTCTGCAGCTGAGGGTTGTCATGGTTTGCAGACACTCTGGATGCTATAGCAGGTCTTCGTGCCCAGGACACTGGCTTCTCAAAAGCCTGTGTCTCTGCCCCACAAGGGGCTTCTTGTCTCTAGGCAGTATAGCGGGCATCGCAGCATCTCTCCCTTGTTTATATTGGTAGCCCACTTGGTCCCTGCAAACGTTCCAAGGTAGCTTCTTCATGGTCTTCCATGTTCCCACTCATCTCCTCTCAAAGGTGACTTAAGGGGTGGGCCCTAGAGGCTGTGCGGTTGTCCCATTGCCTTCCACTGTCTCTGATTATTCCTTCCACAGCTCACCAGTCCCCAGTGTCTTCACGCCAGCTCCTCCGCCATGACCTGCAGCCTGCACCAACTGAGAGCACTCGCTCCTCCACATACTGTCCTGACTACACCGTGAGGGCTCTTTCTGACCTGCAGCTCATTAAGGTGACTGCTTGGGCTACACACTGGTGCCACTTTAACTGACTTTGTGCCCCCAAGGGGGCTAGTTCAGCTGATCACTGTGAAGTCGGAGAGTGGACTCAGCACAAGATGACAGGCTCGCACCCCGAATGGTGGGGCCTCCCCTCTCCCTGGACTGTTGGGGTCTGGGCATGTCTGGAGACCTTGCACCTGATCTCTCCATTATAGATCTTAAAATCTTAAAATTTGGCTGTAAAACAAAACCATGTGGCTCAATGACTTTCTGCCCTTTGTTCGTTTTAAGGTCATGCCTGTCTAGTGCAGGTCAGAGGTGGGAGCTCTGCTGTGTAATTTCTCTGTTCTCTAGGTCACACGGCTGCAGTACCTTAATGCACTCCTGGCTTCCCGGGCGCAAAGCTTGCCTCCGTCCCCAGAGAATGCTGAGCTCCACGCCATACCAGGCAGCCAGACCAGGCTTCTTGGTGACAAGTCCGCTGAGACAGCAGGTAAGCCCCACATGGAACATCCTGCAGTGTTGGGGTCCAGGGGTCACGGGCAATCCTGCTGCTGCGCTGCTTGTGCTCCCTGCTCCCCTGTCCTGTGTCCTCCTGTTTCTCTGCCCATCCTTTCCCTTCTTGCTGTGTGGAGTAGCTTGAATTACACAATCAAGTGGCACTCAAAATAGAGCAGAACGCCTTTTCTCTCTGTGGCCTCTTAGAGATGACTTAATTAGTTCTTGATAAGTAGGGAAATGTTCAGTTTAGAAACTCTCAGGCCACTTAAGACTAGGGTCAGGTCACTTAGTGGCTTGTCCTCAGCCCTGTTGAAGGGACACTTCCTGTGCAGCTGGGCCAGCACATGTTGGTAGTGAAGTTCTGTAGAGTTTGAAGCAGAAAGCGCTTGGGTCGGGGGCAGTTTGCTTTATGGGTAGGCACTGGGCTGCCTCACAGAGTCTATGGTTTGGGTGATGAAGGCCAAGGGTTTTCTGTTGTTTCTTGAGTTCATTGATCCTTGGATAAGGGTCAGGATTGCCAAACTGAACCTCGGAATTAGCTCCATTCTGCCACCCAAGGGACCCAAGTTCTTACCTGCTATTTACTCTGCAAGAACCATGTTTAGAGCTGACCCCGTCTTCACTGGTGAAGCTGCCCACATCCTGAGAGGTGGGAATTGCTGGGTTTTTCCACAGATGAGGAGTGGGGTTTGAGGGCCCGGGGCTAGACGGCCTCCTGGGGACTAAAATCACAAACATGATTTTACAGTAGAAATTGTTTTTTTAATCAAGAGGTGACACAAGGCACAAAAAGATAGAAACCCCTGACCCTGAGCCACAATGATGGTTCAGCTCCTGTGGGTTCTGGCTCTAGGTATTACGCCTCTTAGTCCTGGCTGTGGGCATGGGTCAACTTCCATTCTTAAGGAATGTCAATTTCAGAAAGGCATTTATTTCTCACTGTGTTCACACGGTGGTCAGTGTTCACCCTGGCATTTTGTGGAATACCCCACAACAGAAGTACACAGTCACATTAGTCTTACCAAGACTTGTTTCTAAAACATGAATGTTTTCTGGCTCCAACCACTAACTCAGACGGCATGGGCTATATTCAAGGTACAAACGTGAACTGGGAGGGTAGTTCTCTTTTAAGAGTGTCTTCCTGGCTGTAGAGATGGCTCAGCAGTTAAGAGCACTGGCTGCTCTTCCAGGGGTCCAGAGTTTAATTCCCAGCACCCATGTGGAGACTCACACCCGTAAATCACCCGTAATGAGATCTGGTGCCCTGTTCTGGCCTGCAGGCATACATGCAAGTAGAACACTATATACATAATAAATGAATGAATGAAATCTTTTTGAAGAAAAGAGTGTCTTCCACCAGGGATTTTTCTCTCCTTCCCCATCCTGTCTTCCCTCCCTTTGCTCCCTCCTCCTTGTTTCCTTTGCCTGCTTTTCTTTCCAAGTGCTGGGGGTTGAACGTAAAGCTTTGCACACCTAGGCCAGCATCCTACCATTTGAGCTGAAGCTCTAGTCTGTAGAGAATTTGTAATCCTCTTGGCTTTGCCCATTCTTTAGACAACCTTTCCTAAGAGTAATATACAGTGGCTTGAGGGCCATTTCTTCCTTAATGGTTTATCCACGCTGAGGTTTGCCTGACTCCGGGGCCTTCCTGTGTTTGAGCTACTGCACAGTGCTGTTTTCAGAGGGCACCACTTAAACTAGCTCAGGGAGACCCAGTCCCAGTGGGTCTGGGCACTAAATCCCTGGCAGAAAAGTGCTTTTGTTGAAATATTTGGAAGGTACAAGAATTTTAAATTGCCTACATCAGGGATTGGGCCAGGTGATGGCAGTACATACCTTTTATCCCAGCACTCAGGAGGCAGAGGCAGGTGGATCTCTGAGTTCAGGACAGCCAGGGCTACACAGAGAAACCCTGTCTTGTAGAAAATAAAAAGAAAACAAAAACAAACAAAAACCCCCACTTACATCAGGGATCAACAAACTATGGTGTGGGAAGCCTGATTTGGCCAGGTTTCAGAGTTTATGAATAAGGTTTTATTAGAGTCCACCCATTTGTTGGGGTTGTCTGGCTGCCTCAGAGTGGCAATGGTGACTTGCAAAATGTAAACTCTTGGCCCTTTTCTGAGTTTTCTGACCCTGGGACTCCTCGCCCTGGCAGCCCTGTGATTGGGACTTCCCTCTGTGGTCCCCAGCAACACCCGTGTAGCACAGAGCCCTCCCCAGCCTTCCGCGTGGTGCTGAGGAGCTGAGGCCCACTGCCACTCAATAGCATGTTTCCTCTTCTCTCTTCTCTCCGCTCTCTTCAGCCTTCCCAGTAGACCTTTCCCTCTTTGGCACATTTGGAAACTGCAGTTGATAAATGACTGTGGACTAGTGAGCATTTTTTGTTTTAAGAAAACACCAAGGTAAATATCTGTTTCCTTTTTCTTTGATTTACTTTCCCCATCCTTTAGCTGTTGGCAGGCACTACAGACAGCTTCCCCAGGCAGTGGTGCATTTCTTTTGATGGGGGGAGTTGGGAGGGATACTACATTTTATGTTTATGTATTTACACAACACACCTGTTAGTCCTAGAGCACAAGGCTTCCTTGTAGCACAGGGGCTCTTGATCATCCATGGAAGTTTCTTTTTGCCCAGCATAGCTGCCTGAGCCCCCAGGAGTCAGAAATAGCACCCCCTAGGTACCATGGCTCACACTTATAATCTCAGCACTCCAGAGGATGAGGCAGGAGAACTGCCTTGAGTTTGAGGTCACTCTCACTGCCTGGTGAATTCTAAGCCAGCCAGCAAGACTTTGTCTCAAAACAAAATAAGGACTGGCAGTATAGCTCTATGGGTAAAGATGCTTGCCACCAAGCCTGTTGACCCAAGTTCAGTCCCCAGGACCTATGTGTAGAAGGTAAGAACTGAATCTTACAGGTTGTCCTCTGACCTCCATACACATGCCATGACATGTGCATAGCCTTACTCTTTTAAACATACACACAAAATAGATGTAAGGAAAGCTATGAAAAATGAAAGAAATAAAGTTTAAAAGCCAGCTGTGGTAGTACAGTCTATAATTCTAGTTCTTGCGAAGTGGAAGTAGGAAGATCTGGCATTCAAGGTCAGCCTGGGCTGCATAAGACCCTGTCCCAACCCCTGCTGCCCCAAAGAAGTGGGGGAAGGGCAGACCCACAAACCAATGTCATAAAAAAATCAGTAGCCCATCTTTGTCCTTTATGATGACATCTGCCCATAGTAGGTTTTTCTCTTGAGGCCTACTGATCATGTTCCTGACTCTGCATTGAGGTTCCTAAGGTGTCCTGGGGCCCATCTAGCCAAGCCGTTTCTCTTTGTCCTAAAGTTTCAGTACTTTGTTTTGCTAGAGCCTGCTCCCTTGACTAGTGTGAATACCGTTCTCTTTTTTCCCCCTCCTTAGGGTCCAGCAACAGCAGACCTGGCATCCCAGTGGAGGAGAGCCCTGGGCAGAACCCAGCAGTGTAACTGCTTGCCAGGCAGCCCTGAGCTGGAAATGGACAAGCGTGTGGGGAGCTGGGGAGAGTCAATCAGGAGCTTCATGCCAGCCTGCCTCCACCTATTCTGGCCACGTTTTAGATGGCCATTATAAGATGTGGGTCCTGGGCCTTCTGAGTGCCAGAGCCTTCAGCTGACCCTGCCTTCCCTTAGGAGATTGGATTGACAGATCAGTCCTTCAGAACCCTGTGTCTGGGGATGAAAGGAACAGCATCATCTCTGGTCCCCAGCTTCTCCCCTGATGCTGTAACAGCACAGTATCTATACCTCCCTGAGCCAGGTGCCATGTGGGTGTGCAGTTACTGCCTTTACGTGGCCTTGGCCTCTCTTTGTTTTTGATTGGCCAACCCTCTGTTGCTGGCATCACTTTGAACAAACCAAGAGCGCTGGCTTTAGACGGAGATTCAAATCTGTGGCCCTGTCGTGTACTTTTTGGCTTCCCTTACAATGCCATATTTTGATTCATACACTCCAGTTTTTTCCATGTGCCAAATCTAAAAGCACGGTTCCCCCAATAAATATGTGCCCTAGTTCTGCTCCCTCCTGTGGAGGTGGCTTCTCTGACTCCTTCTGAAGTCATGAGCAGGCTGACCCAGTTACACAGGAAGCCTGCCCAGCATGGCCTGGGGTCAGCTTGCATTTCTCCTCCACCTGTGCATAGTGCCACTAATGGTATTGTCAGTTTCTGTTTGAGGTCGTGGGTGGAAGGCTAAAAGTCAGTGTTGAGTGACCGTTTATTGTAACTGCCTTGTACTTCTGTCCTAAGCCCCTGGGAGATGTGAGCAGCAATCAGGGAGGACTGTTTGCAAACCTGGTACCTCCTTGTCACCTGCTGAGAAGTCAAGATTTTCTTGTATCTGAACTATTTCAGATTCTGGGCCCTTTTCTGTTTCCAGTGGTGGTGTTTTGGGGATGCAGGGGTGGGAAAACTGTTTTTCTCTTCTAGTTTACCTACATTTTCCTTCCACAGTTTCTGGGACCATAGGTTAGGGTGGGAAGGGAGGATTTCTGGAACTTTCCTCAAAAGAATGTGGGTCCTGGTAAGTGGGGAACAGTGATATGCTGAGAAAATATTCTCAAGGAATATGCTCTAAGAACAAACTCAGGTTGGAAGCAAATACTTTAAAAATCATCTCTCCCCAAAACAGAATTTTGCATTTTGGCTGCACCTCAGAATCACCTGGCCAATTAGAACCTTCAGTAGCTGGGCTCTGCTGGGCTTCTGAGGTAGTCACCTTGAACACCAGGGTTATGGGCTTGAAATAGTGTTAGATGCATAGAAGAGTTCCACATGCCCTATACTCAGCTTCCTCTACTATTAACGTATTAAATAACCTTGTTACATTTATCAAAATTAAAATGCTAACATTGGTGCCATACTATTTAACTGGAGGCTTGATTTGGATGTTGCTTTTTTTGTTTGTTTGTTTGTTTTTTTGGTAATATCCTTTTCTGTTGCAGGATTCCAAGTTAGGATGCCAAAATACACGTAGAGCTATTGTTTTCCTATTTACCTGACTCTGTATTTTATAGTAATTGCAGATTCATAGGGAGTTAGAAAGATACGGTTCATGCATCCTTTATCTGCTTTCCTCAGTGGTCCTATCTCACAAACTAGAATGTAGTCTCAAAGCCTGGAACGGTGCAGATGGTACCCAGCACCTGTGTAGACCCAAGTCTAACCCACTGTCCTGTCACTACCACTCAGAGCCAGCTGCCCCATCCCTAAGCCCTGGCAACCATTCTACTGTTCTCATCTCTGTTATTTTGTCATTTCAAGAGTGTTTCAGGGGCTGTGCAGTGTGTGGCCCTCAGCACAGTGCCCTGGGGATTGGCCCAGCTCATTGTGTCTGTAATTTGTTCCCTTTCTTGCCAAGTGGTGTTCCATGGTGTCCTGCCCCATCAAAGGACATCTGGGTTGTTTCCAGTGTTTGGCCTTCTTTAAATAAAGCTGCTATGAACATTCATGTACAGATTTTGGTGTGAAGATTGGTGTTGACTCTGGGGGAAGTGCCAGGAGTACAGTTGCCATGTTGTTTATCTTTTAAAGAGAAACTGTCAGGTCTTTGGCTATAGCTGTGTATAAGCTTCCAATTCCTAGATGAAGTATAGGAAGGATCCAGTTTCTCAGATCCTCCAAATGGTCATTGTTTTTACTTTAGCTATAAGATAAGTGATCACCAGAACCACTGTGGTTCTCGCCTGTTTTTCCTGATGAAATCCAGCACTACATATGAATCTGTGTGCATGTTTTCACTTTGATGTCATGTCTGTGTTCTTTGCCCATTCATTTGCCCACACACACACCTTTTTTGTCTGCGTACTTCAGATTCTAAAACCCTTTATTGGATGTTTGGTTTGCAGAGATTTTAAGCCTGTAGTGCTGTAGTCTAGATCTGAAGTGTCCCCTCAGGCCTGCTCACTAAAGACTTAATTCCTTTGAAGTGAGCCCTCCTGAGGTCACTGGGCATGCCCTCAAAGGGGCTGTTGGGGCCTTGGCCTCTTCCTCCCTCTCCCTGATGACCGTGAGGTGAAGAGGCCTCTGCCATGTTCTCCCTCCTTAGAATGTACATGGCCCAGAGGACCAAGCAACCCCAGGCTCCTCTGCACTGCCCATCTCAGTTGTGTGCTCACAGTAACAGTATACTAACAGTGAGACTGTTTTATCTGGAACAAAGTTTTTAATTGCGGTCAAATTCATTTTACCAAACTCTCTTTTGTGCTCTCAGCATATCCAGCTGTTCTAGATCTCAGAAATTGTCTACCTTTTCCCCTAACAGTTTGAGTTCCTGTTCTACATGTAAGCTTGTGATCCATTTTAAATTAATATCTCCATAAATAAGGCTTGGTCACAGCTGTTTTGTAATTTATGAATATGAAGTGTTTGTCTGCTTGTCTGTACATCACGTACATGCTTAGTGCCTGCAGAGGCCAAAAGGCATCGGATCCTCCCTGGAACTGGAGTTAGGGTTGTGATTCACCATGTGGGTGCTGAGAACTGAACCCCGGTCCTTTGCAGGAGCAGCCAGTGCTGCTCCTCTCTGCCCAGCCCTCTCCAGCCCCCACAGCTGGTTTTTGTTATTGGTCTTTAGGGTTTTTGTTGTTTATAGGCTCAGGCTGGCCTCAAACTCATAAACTTGCTTTCTCTGGCTCCCTCCCACCCTATTCCTGTTTAGCCTAAGGAAGTCCATTTGTTGAAAAGGCATCTCTCCCTCTGTTGGGTGTATTTGTGTGTGTGGGGTACTGTTTCTGAGTTGTCCACTACATCACATTAGAGTGGATATAGCATATATAGTGATATATATATATATATATATCACTGGATCACTGAAGTTGGACCCACTTTTCCCTTTTTTCCCCCCATTAATTTTCTCTTAGGGTCCCAGGCTGGGTGTGATGATGTGCCTTTAATCCTAGCACTCAGAGGCAGGCGGTTCTTTGAGTTCAAGGCCAGCCTGGTCTACAGGATGAATTCTAAGATGGAAACCTATTTTAACAACACTCCCCAAGGGGTAGGGAGTGTCTCAGTCTGTGGGCCTAACTGACTTCACAGTCCCCCTGCCTCAGCCTACCAAGTGCTAGATTTATAACCATGTAACATCATGGTTAAATTCTTTTATTTTTCAGAATTTGGATGGGTTTTCATATATAGTCTCAGTGCATTGCCTGTGCTGTACCTTGTCTCACACTGTGTTCAATCTAAGCTGCAACACAAAGCAATCCTCCTGAGGCCTTCCAAGTGCTGGGATTGCTGGCAGGAGCTACCATGTATGGCTCAAAAATTGCTTTGGGTATACATTTTCTTACAAAGTTTAGATAATCTTGTTTACATCTTGCTTGGATTTTGGTAGGAACTGTGTTAAACCTGTATGTTGTCAACATGGAAAGAGCTGACATCTTTTTATGTTGTGCCTTCTAGTTCATGAACATAGTATGTCTATGTAAACATTTTCATTTGTAGACTTCAGCAGCTTACTTTTTTTTAAGGTTTAAACTTAAAACAGTTGTACTATGCTTTTTGTATCCATAATGTTCATTGGTATTAGGGAAAAATAGATTTTTATTTATATTGTGTCATGAGGTCTTGGACTATTAATATTAAGGTAGGTATTTATCATCCACCACCCACCTAGACTTTCTTACAATTTGCTAGTATTCGTAAATAACGGTGTCCTCAGCTAATACTTGGATCCTCCTTTCAGGGCTTCTGACCTAGTAACATTAGACATTAGGATTTTCAGAAAAGGTTTCACTGTGTAACCCTGGCTGGTCTGGAACTCAATATGTTGATCAGATTGGCCTTGAACTCAGAGATTGGCTCACCTCCTAAGTGCTGGGATTAAGTGCCCAGGACCCTCTCCTCCCCGCTCCCTGATATATGTAAAGCATGTCTTTTTTTTTTTTTAAAGATTTTTTATGATTTATTTATCTTTATTTTATATGTATTGGTATGAAGGTGTCAGATCCCCTGGAACTGGATCTTCAGACAGTTGTGAGTTGCCATGTGGGTGCTGAGAATTAAACCCGGGTCCTCTGGAAGAGCAGTCAGTGCTCTTAACCACTGAGCCATTTCTCCAGCCCCAAAGCATGTCTTGCATTTGGTGACATGTCATGCTGCCTGCTGGCATGAGTGATGCACTGATCTCTGCAGTGGAGGATGACAAGGCCTTTGGTTTGGTTTTTTTGTTTGTTGTTCATTTCCCTGTCTTTATTTTATTTTTTTATTTTATTTATTATGTATACAATATTCTGTCTTGTGTGTATGCCTGCAGGCCAGAAGAGGGCACCAGACCTCATTACAGATGGTTGTGAGCCACCATGTGGTTGCTGGGAATTGAACTCAGGACCTTTGGGAGAGTAGGCAATGCTCTTAACCTCTGAGCCATCTCTCCAGCCCTTTGGTTTGGTTTTTCATGTAGCCCGATGCACTGCCTCCTCCCAGTGCCCATAAGACAACACGGCTGTGGTAGATAATCAGTTTAATGAGAAAACAATGTTCTGTATAAAAAGGTGGCTTTGTGTGTCATTTAAGTGTCCTCATTTCTGAGGAGTCGTCATATTGAGTAGTCTTGAATGTCTGTTGCCCATGGTACAGGTTGTCTAGGTGCCCACTGGCTGTCACAACAGGGCAAGGCCTGCCCATAAAAAGGTATGTGCCTTTAGGAAGGTGCACTAGTCTTTCACATAGTAACGGGCAGAGAGGCTGCCAAAATTAGACTAAAAATAACTTGCAAAAATGAATGTCAGCTCAGAGCTGTGTGAGGGAGGCAAAGCCTTCACCTTTTAGCCCTTGGTTCAACCTGTGGCCTCAGTGGAGGGCCCAGCATCAACTTTCTGGCATATTAGGGGCCAGCCCTGCCAGTAGTACAGGTCTGCACCGGTGAACTGGAAACAGCTGGAAGGGGAAGGAGCGTGTGCCTGTGTGAAGTCCTCATTACACTACCTGTTTGCAAGGGTCTGTGACTGTGTCCCACAGCAAGGTGCTCAACTCAGTGTGCAGGGCACAGAGCTTAGTCCAGGTGCTTCCTCCATTACCAGGGGGCAATAGAGCCTTAGGTAAGCTAGGGGTGCGGGCCACCGCCCCAAAAGTTGAGTGGGCCACAAGCACTCCCCAGCACCTGGCAGACAAGCAGAGCTGCTTGAAGCCCTGAGGTGGAGCTTTCCCAGAGTACACACTAGTTCCAGTCCACCGGTCTCCAGCTTCTGGGGCAACCTGGTAGGTACTGACATCTGAGGGGCCGCGATCCTCTAGTCATGCCCCTCAGCCTGCCAGAACCACCCCCGGAGTCTGAGGACGAGAGGTGCCTAGAACTACTCCACAAGTTCTCAGGGTTGCTGCTGATAGGAGTGGAGTCCCTGGGGAAACTCCACCCATGCCTGGTACTTAGGTAGCCTGTTTCTTCTCTTGTACCCTGCAGCTGCTGGCCACATCTGAATCTCTACTGAACAGGCCAAGGCCAGTCTTCCGATCCTAGGATTGATAGACAGAGGCCTAGGCCCAGCTGTGGGTAGTGCCGGTCTGTTCACTTCCTGCTCTGGCCTTGGCCCTTGTCTGGACCCACTTCTTGCTTATGGTTCTGCTCCAGCCGTGACAGGGAACACAGTCTCCCTCACTGAAACCCAGGGAGCCTGTTCTACCTGTTGCCTCGGGCTGAAAGAAGCAAAGCCAGAGAGAATCAGGACTGGAGCAGAGAACCACTTAGAAGTGGGTGGAAAAGTGGGTGTGGAATGGTAGTAAGGAGTGACCCACGGGTCAAAGTCATCAGCATCGGGTACGGGGGTGCCCCACATGGGCCTGTAGTGCTTCCCGGATACCCCGCTGCCAGTCTCGTGCCAGCTGCACTGGTGTCAGGGAGGCCTGTGAACAAGGACACTGAGTCAGTCTTTCTCTCCAGGTACTCCCCCTGACCCCAGCACAGGTGCCTGCCTGGCACTCACCACATTCTTCATGCCCAACTTGGCTCCATAGAGCAGCAGCAGCTTTGTAGCTTTGTGGTGCCCATAGCGCACAGCCTCATGGAGTGCTGTGTCCCCTTCCTGTGGAGAGACCAGTCGGTCACTGCTGTAGGCCCGATGCTGACACAGATGGCCTCTGGCCTGCCTCGGGCTGCTCACAAACACCCACCTTATCCTGTGCATTGATGTGGGCGCCACACTCAATGAGGTGCTCCAGGCAGTCAGTGTGGCCCGTGCGCACTGCTACATGGAGAGGGGTGCTCCAGATCTAGGGAGAAGTGGGGTGCAGTGCTGGATCTGGGCTGGCCATTCCACCCAACCCAAAAGGGCTGTGCCTTCTTCCAAGGGGAACATCTGTTCCCTGTATGCTATATCTGTCCCTAACAGATTACCACCCAGAGCAGGCAGTGGTTGGTCCCTTACCTTGTCCTGTGCATTGACCTGAGCTCCCTGGTTAAGCAGCAGCTTGAGAATGTCCAGGTGTCCTCCACGGCAGGCCCAGAATACAGGCGTCCTGTCCAGCTGCACACAAAGCACCAAGGTGTTCTGACCCGTTGGGTTGCAAGGCCTAACTAGAGCCTCCACCTTCCCTGTCCCTTGTTTCTCACCAAGTCCCGTGCCTCTATAGCAGCCCCTGCCGCCAGCAGCTTGTTCACCAGCTGTCTGTGGCCCTTCAGACAGGCCCAGTGCAAGGCTGTGCGGTGGAGCTGGGAGGAGAAACAAAATTAGGCCAAGAGAGAGCTACTCCTTAGAGCCACCCACCCCCACCTCTTCTGTTCCTAGAACAGGTTGGAGTTACCCAGTGTCACAGGTGAGGACTAGAATGTACAAGATGGCACATCCAGGTGTCAGAAATGCAATCACCCACCCTCCCTACCTTGTCATGGGCGTTGGGGTCCCCTCCATCCGTCAGGTACTTGTCAATCAGGGCTTCCTGATTCTTGACAGCTGCCTTGAGGAAGGTGTCCAGGTCCACAGGCTCCAGTGGGCCCTGGGGCTGCGGCTGTGTGAGCAGAACAAGGGGGAGCTAAGTTACTTCCCTAGCCCTCAGGCACCTGGCACTTCTGCTTTACCAGTCTGGCCCAGCGCGCCTGGCCTGTTGGATTGTAGGTTTTTCAATTCTCAGGAGAAAAAGAATGGGAAATGGGTGTTGTGCACTGATTGTTCCCATACTCTGGTTCATATGCTGAATCTTAATTCCAGTATCTCAGAATATGACTTTTTTGAAAGTAATTGTCATTGCATTTGAAATTATGTTGGAGTAGGGTAGACCCCTTTCCTGTATGACTGATGTATGACATTGGATACAGGCAGGCACACAGCATGAGCAAAAGGTGAGATGGGTCGTGTGTCACAGACCAGGAGGCACTAGTGCCAGCAGGCCTGAGAAGCTAGCAGGTGAGCGGACACTGAAGAACAGCCCTGCAGACTACACACATCTAGCTCCGAACAAACTGGAATGGCTTGATTGTGTGGCTAAGTCCTCAGTGGCCAGCACTTGCTTACAACTAGCTGCCTGTGAGGCTTAATTTGGCCGTATCTAGAGTCATCTAGGAGACGAGTCCTTGGGCACATCAGTGAGAGATTATCTAGGTTAGGGTAGCTGCTGCAAACCACTCTAAATGTGGGTAGAACCTTTTGATGGGCTGGGGTCCTAGGCTGAAGAAAAGGAGAGAGCAAGCTTAAGGAAATGAGCATTGGGGCTGGAGAGGTGGCTCAGCAGTTAAGAGCACTTGTTGCTCTTGCAGAAGATTCAGGTCCAATTCCTAGCACCTACATGTTGCTTCACAGCCATCTGTACAGAGCATATGATGCTCTCCTCTGACCACCAGGCACATACACAGTGCACGTATGTACATACAGGCAAGTACTGGTACACAAAGTCAGTCTGTGTCTGTCTGTCTGTCTGTCTCTCTCTCTCTCTCTCTGTCAGCTCCCTCAAGCTCCTGCCGCCATGCTTTCCCCACAGCAGTGAGACAGTTAACTATGTACTCTGGAGCACTGAGCCAAAATAACCCTTAAGTTGCCAGGTGTTTTGTCGCAAGAAGCTAAGGCGCTAACGCATCACCCCATTGAAGGGACAGAAGGCTCCACAAGCATTCCATGCAGCTCTCCATGCACTGACTAAGTAGCTGCAGCCCGTAGATCATTCTTACCAGACCCCCAAGACAAGAGGCCATCTTTGCCTCTGGAACACCAGCCTTCCTCACTCACCTCAACCACAGGCTCAGGTTCCCTGGGGGGGACTTTGTGTCTCAGTCGCTTTTCTCTTCGTCTTTGAAGCAAGTTTTCCAAGTCTTTCATATTGTCCAGAGTCAGTCTGGAGCTGTTAAATCTTTCCAGCTAGGGCAGAAGACATGCCCAAGCCAGACATCAGTCACCAGGTAGGGTCTCAGGGCAGGCTCCTGGCTAAGACTGATCCACTCTGGCTAGCTGACAGTGGCCATGGCTCTAGGTCCTCATTGCTCATAGTTACCCACATTGTCCCACCCTCTTTCCAAGGCACTTACTTTCTTTTTCTTCTCTTCCTCCAACTTCAGTTTCTCCCGGGCCACGGCCTCTTGGGGTCCGAGCCTCCAGTCACTAGGCCAGCCTCCAGGATCGGGAACTCTATGTCCAAACTCCAACACTTTCCTATCAGCTCTTTCTCCACTTACCTGCAGGACAGGTGGAATAGATTAAGGAACGGGACCACTGGAGGGATGCTTGGGAATCAGTTGTGGGGCACAGCAGGATGGCTGAGACCTGACATACAAAGGTCAGTTTGAACCTGGGAGTTAGCCTTACTCTTCCTGTTGAACATTTCCTGGTGGGCTGCAATGCTGGTGCACACACACACACCCCATCTACAGTTTTTACAGACTGTGGCAGTGGCCAAGTCCAGGGGATTTGCTGTCAGCTATCAGTAAATCACAGAGTGAAGGGAGGCTGGTGTCTGTCTATACTGGGTTCATACCTGGGAGCTCAGACAGATGGCACCTTAGCTTCCACCCTGGGCTTCTCTGCCTAGATTCCTATGCATGCCATACTGCCACCTGACCCAAGCTTAGAGAAGAGAAGCTCCTTGGCCAAATTCCAAATCCCTGCTTTCAGCCCTTGGGTCTTAGACTATGTTTCTGTCTCTGTAAAATGGGCTCAAACCATCCCGGAGAGCTGGTCACAGCTGATACCCAGCCAGACCCTTAACAGCCATCCAGGGAGCTGGAGAGGGAGGAAGGTGCAGACTGCCGGTGAGAGTGCTGCAGAGAGGAACGGAAGATCGCAGGCTTCCCTCTAACTCAGCAGCTTCAACAGTCTCCTGTCTCCTGGCTTGGCGGTCCACCTCCCAGGAGCCGGCTGGGGCCACTGCGCCACAGTGAGCTATACGTGTCGCGTGCCCTCCATGCTCTGCCACCCAAACTGACACTGCATTACTTTCTCTCACTGCTCATGGAACACGACGAATACCACCCCTAAAGTGCCAGACCCTCCAGAACGTTCCAGCCAGACGATACAGCTATATCCGTGACTTCCAGAGTAACTCACCACTTTCCAGTTCTTTTCTACCATCCAGACAAGGGCATACCTACAAACTTGGGGGTGCAAGTCTGTGACCGAGTGCTGAGCGAGTGCTAACCTCACATATATGAAGCCCCAAGATGGACCCCCAGTACCACACTCACCAAAAACAAACACAGACTCAACAACACAAGAATTTTACCATCTACTATCGCCCAGCCTCTTTCCTATTTGTCTTCCTTCTCTTGATACCCACTAACATGAGATGGGCAGGAAGGAACCACGCTGTCCCCTCAGTCAGACTTCGTTACTCTGGCCATAAAGTCTGGGTACCTGCACCTTGTGTTGAGTTACTGGTGAGGACCAGTAACCTGCCTTGTGTCCTTACCAACTGCTGAATGCTGATGAAGTCCATGGTCCCCCCCTTGCTCTCCACACTCCCAGCAAGGGAGCAGAGCGCTCAGCCCTTTTATGGGAGCGCTCTCTCTTGTGGGTGGGGAAGGACAGAGCTTGTGCCCAGGCCAGATGACTCTGGGGCTCTGTCACACTAACCAAAATACAGTCTGGGAACATGGCCCACCGAGGGCAGGAAAAGGGGCTGTTTGGAGCTGAGTCGGCAACCTCCTCAGACACCCACTACCTTGCACCTGCCACATCTACCAAAGAGTCATTTTACCACCACATGGGCTGGGATACCTGGGCCAGGCCCAGGGGAAATATTTCTTACTCTTCTGAGTTCAGAGTCCACTGGTGGGACCCAGCCTCACAATGGAGATCTGGCTCCCTGTGACACTGCCAAGACCAGCTTAGACCCTGGCACAAGGTATCCAGAGGACAACAGAAGAGGCTGACCTAATGCCTTGGGAATTCTCCTGGACCTACATGATGAAATTAGGTTTCACTGGCTAGTTTCAAGGATGCCCTTCCCTCCCAGATTTGTCCCTCAGCACATGGTGTCCTGCCCCAGCCTGTCATTAGTCCTTATAGGGCTGAAGAAGCCTTCCAGGTCCACACCAGATACTCTCTGGGCAGGAAGCATGCCCTTCAGCAGGGCAAGGGAGACCCACTCCAGGTCCCGGGCTGTAGCAATGATCATGACAGCCAGCCGCAAAGCAAACTGTCTTCAGCCAACAAAAATCAAATTCCTAATTCAGAAGCCAGAAATGCTTTTCACTCTGCTGTGCCCCAAATTCCAACTTGACATTTGCAAGGAAATCAGATAGCCAGTAAACAAGACTCCGGCATGAAAGCAACATGAACAGGGAGAACCAAATAAGCACAAGGGGAAATGTGGCTGAGGGACCAGAGACCACAGAGGGTTACAGAGCGCCTGTTGTTCATGTTGACCTCATGGATTTAAGAGAATTTAAGGAAACACAACTTCTATTTTCTTTTTTTCTTTTTTTTTTTTTTTTTTTTTTTTTTTTTTTGGTTTTTCAAGACAGGGTTTCTCTGTAGCTTTGGAGCCTGTCCTAGAACTAGCTCTTGTAGACCAGGCTGGTCTCAAACTCACACAGATCTGCCTGTCTCTGCCTCCCGAGTGTTGGGATTTAAGGCATGTGCCACCACCGCCCGGCTGAAAGGTAACTTCTCAAAGAAGCCCGGGTCTTTGTGTTCCCTTGTAAGGAGTGAAGCAGTTACTCCATGGGAAAGGAGGCCAACAAGAAAGTCCAACTAACTCTGCTCTCCACTGTCCCACGTCTGATGAAACTGGGCATGGTTGAGCATGACTGTTAGTCTAGTGTGCACACCCGCAATCCCAGCACTTGGAGGATAGAGACAGGAGGATCTCTGTGTTCAAGATCAGCCTGGTCTACAGAGTCAGTTCCAAGAGACCAGGATTATGTAGAAAGACCTTGTCTCAAACAGACAAGCAAACAAAATGCTTTGTACTGAGATGGCTGAAGCTACCTGTATGCAAACAAAAAAAAAATTTTTTTTAGGAAAATGCTAGTTTCTATCTCACAAAGGTGACTGGTATTACACCTCCAGGTTAAAAACAATCGTTACTCTTTATGTTTGAAAACAAAACTAAAGACCTATTTGATTATTCTTGCTTCTGTGGCCCAGGGAAACCACATCTTCCCAACTCTCCTTCGTGCCTGCATGGCACATGCTGAAAAGTGTCACACTGTGGGCACCACGTGGCCCTCTTGCCACACTGCCACCTCTACATTCAAGTGATGTGCCGAGCCCAACCCCTTCCTGCCGGGGAGCAGGTCAGTTGTGTCTTTTCTCTCAGTAGGTCAGGTCTTGTGCTCTCCCTTTCTCTCCCTTCTGTCTCTCTGTCTGTCTCTCTCTCTCTCTCTGTGTCTCTCTCACAAACACACAGTCTCACACTGTAGCTCAGGCTAGCCTCAAGCTTGTAATTCTGCCTAAGCTTCTGAGTCCTGGGATTATGTGTTAGCCTCCATGCTTGGCGCTCTCTTTTAAAATATACACTATATTTTAATGCATCTCTTGTTCTGTCAGTGCTGGGGAACCCAGGACCTTGGGCCCTAATGCAGTTTGTAAATGAGTCTGTAAATAGACACCTCTGTAATCAAGAATAAATCTTCCTATGTTGCTACAAAGAAGTCAAAACTACTGGCTCTGCTCACTTAAACAGGTATTGCTAAACTGCTGTCTATGGTGTGTGCTCCAGTTTCCATGACCAGAAGTCAACAACTTAAGGCAAGTGATAGCGCAAAAGAAAATTTTAATATACATATATAAAGCATATATCATACACGTTTCTCTCTATATATGCATATAACCAAAGCAAAGGCTCGATACTCAAAGTTCCTATGAATCAATAAAAACAAGGCAATATATGTGGTATAGATACATAACCATAATCCCAACACTCAAGACGTTGGGGCCAGAGAATGGCTCCAAGTTGAAGGAAGTCTAGCCTAGACTACACAGCAAGAACAAAACCATTTCAAAGAGGAAGGTCAAGGACAGCTGTGCAGTCTCACTAGTAAGCAATGCAGACCAAACAAGCAATTATAATTACATGGTTTTTTGGAGTCAGGGTTTCTGTAGTTCTGGCTGGCCTAGAGCTCCAAGGGACCTTCGTGCCTTGGGTGCCATGACTAAGGTGTGTGCAGCCACACCTGGCACAGCTACACTCTGTACGAACCGGATTTCTAGAACTGAAACCCTGGAATAAAAGCCAGTGTCAGTCAGACTTTGGGACTGGCCACCGTTTCTCCACATTGTGTTAGGGATTAGAAGGTAGGGCTTTTGCATGTCAGGCGAGCGCTCCACCACTGAGTGATAGCCCCTCTTTTTACCTTCTGAGACAGGGTCTATGCTGCCCAGGCTGGCCTCAGCCTCCTGAGCAGCTGACAGGTCAGGCCCGCACTGCCAGGCCAGGTCCAGCAGCGAGCACTCTCCTGTGCTGCTTGTAGTGCCATGTACCTGCGTACTCACCGGAGAGCACAGACCTCCTCAGCCCTCGAGGAACCCTGAGGTAGGCCTATTCTAGTCATTTTCATCTCACAGACAGGGAAGCTGAGGAACAGGCAGGTAAAAAGAGAAAACTGCACCAAGCTCATTTGGCTAGAAAGCAGCTGCTGTTAGACACTGTATTTTCTTCTAATACTTCAAAGTTTTACATTTTTATATTTTGGACTCTTTATCTGGAAATTTATCTTTGTCTGTGGAATGATGTCAAGATATAAGCTTTATTTCCATCCAAATGGATAGCTGTTTCTACAAGGACTAATTTATATGATCACCTGTCCAGGCTCCTAGCCGTCAGCCCTCCCAAGCCTTCCTACTGGCTCCCACACCGGCCAGACGGGGCTCTTCCGGGCAGTCTGGCCCTGGTCCCATCAGGCAGCAGGATGCTGAGCAAGGCAGGGTGTGGAGAGCTGTCTGTGTACCCTTCAAGGGCAGCCAGAGACGGGAGGCGGAGCCTCAGCTGGCCAGCAGGTCCCTCAGGCCACTGTTGCAGGGCAGCAGGTCACATGCTAGGCGTGCTTTGCGATCCCGGACAGCCTTCAGGGCTGGGCTGTGCTGTAACAGGAGGGAGCAAATGTCCTCGTGACCCTTCTCTGCAGCCTGTGGAGAGAGAAAGAGAGGCCTGAATCAAAACACGTTCCCGAGCTGGGCCCTGCACTTTCTTCCTTCCCTTTCAGGGGACCTGCTGAAGAATGTGTCCTGGAAACAGGCGCCTCCTCCAATGTCTAAGCACAGATTTACAAGCACCTGGGGTGGTCTGGGCAGCTAGTCACCGTTAGTTCTGGTTCTGGTTCAGCTGCTCTGAAACTTTCTGTGTGGACCGGACTAGCCTTGAACTTCTGGCAGTCCTCCACCTTCCAAGTGCTGGAGTTACAGCTACTGAGCAGCCATGTTTGGGCTTTTGTGCATGTCGGCAAGCAATCCACCACTGAGCCACACACAGCCCCTCTGTTTAACATTTGAGACAAGGTCTTACTAGGTTGTTCCTGTTTATGTCTTTTTTTTTTTTAAGATCGTTTCACTGTGTTCACTATGTTCACTATGTATATCAGCTATATGTATTTACTGCTATCTGCCTGCCTGTGCCTCCTGAATGCTGGAATTAAAGGTCTGAGCCATCATGCCTGATCTTTCTTTTTCTTCTCTTCCTTTTTTTTTTTTTTTGTGGCTTTTTGAGACAGTGTCTCACTGTGTTGCTCAAGCTAGCCTCAAACTCACGAATTCTCCGGCCCTGGCCTCCTGGGGTGCTTTTCCACCCACCTCACCCCTGCCCCCCAGCTTAGCCTGAATTTTTTTATATATGTATCCTTTGCCCAGTAATCATTCTGGTCTTTATTTAGCTGCCCCACACTTGCCCATAACCCCAGCACTGAAGTGAGTGCAGACAAGAGGCTCTCTGGGGCTTGCTGGCTTCCAGCCTAGCTGAGAAAACTTGAGCCCCGTGTTCAGGAAGAGACGCCTATCTCAAAGGAAAAGGCAGGGGCTGACTGAGCAGAACACCCAGTGCTGACTTCTGGTCCCTGTACAGGCACAGGCACGTGCCTCTGCACGCGGATGTGTGCGTACACTCACAGACACATGTACACAAAGAAATCGTGTTTTAAATTATGTGTATGTGGAGGGGGTATATGTAGATGTGTACAGATGCCTGTGAAGTCAAAAGAGGGCAGCGGATTTCCTAGCTGGAGTTACAGGCTGTTGTGAGCTGGGAACTGAACTTAAATCCTCAGCAAGAACAGTATACACTCCTGGGCTGGAGAGGCTCAGAGGTTAAGCCCACTGGCTGCTCTTCCAGAGGTCCTGAGTTCAATTCCTAGCAACCACATGGTGGCTCACAGCCATGTATATTGAGATCTAGTGCCCTCTTCTGGCATGCAGGCAGAACACTGTATATATAATAAATAAATATATTTTTAAAAATGTTTTAGTTTTTTTGAGACAGGATTTCCCTGTAGCTTTGGAGCCTGTCCTGGAACTCGCTCTTGTAGACAAGGCTGGCCTTTAACTCACAGAGATCCACCTGCCTCTGCTTCCCTAGTGCTGGGATTAAAAAAAAAAAAAAGAATAGTACACATTCTTAACCACTGAGTCACTTCTCCACAAATTAGTAAATTAAGTTTTTTTGTCTAAAGGCAGGGTTTCTCTTTGTAACAGCCCGCACTGTCCTGTAACTTGCCCTGTAGACCATGCTGGCCCCAAACTCAGAGACCCTGCCTCCTGAGTGCTGGGATGAAAGGCGTGCACCGCTATTAGGAAGTATTTTTTTTAAAAAAAGGCTCGAGCTTCTACACCTGTCAAGGATTTAACAAAACCCAACCTGCAGCTGTTCACTCTGCACCTGTGATGTGTCCAACGGCTGCCCGCTCCACAGAAGCCAGCCCCCGCCGCTGCCTCTGGTGAGCCAGACCTCAAAGACAATCTCGAGCTGAACAGGTGTCTTAATAAGGTTTCTAGTGCTACGATAAAACTCCATGACCAAATGTGACTTGGGGAGGAAAGGCTTTATTCCGGTGCTGGTTGTTGCTCATCAGGAAGGGAAGTTGGGGCAGGGACCTGGAGGCAGGCACTGAAGCAGAAGCCATGGAGGGGTGTTGCTTACTGACTCCCTCCTCATGGCTTGCTCAGCCTGCTTGTTTCTTCTGCTCCGCCTCCCTCTCCTCCCTCTCCTCCCTCTCCTTCTTTGAAGCAAGGTTTCTTTGTGTAACCCTGACTATCCTGGAACTCACTCTATAGACCAGGCTGGCCTCAAACTCAGAGACCCACCTGCTTCTGCTTCCCAAGTGCTTGATTTAAATGCATGCACTTCCATGCGTGGCTTTTATAAAGATTTCTTTTCTTTTTATGTGTGTGTGTGTGTGTGTGTGTGTGTATTTTGCTTGCAGCTAGAGAGTCAGATTCACTGGAACTAGAGTTATAGATGGTTTGGGCCACCCTGTGGGTACTGGGAATTGAACCTGGGTCCTCTGTAAGAGCATCCAGTGTCCTTAACTACTGAGTTATCTCTCCAGCCCCTGGCCTGCTTTCTTATACTACCCAGGACAACCTGCCTAGGGATGGCCTGGCCCCAGTTAGGTGAGCCCCTCAGTGAGGTGAGCCCAGTTGCTTCAATCATCAATCAAGAAGATGCACCACAGACTTGCCCACACCTCGGTCTTATGCAGGCATTTCCTCAGCTGACAGCCTTTTCCCAAGTGAGTCTCGTTCATGTCAAGCTAACAAAACTGACCAACGTGCCAGGAGCCAGGAAGCCAGGGCAGGGCACGAACAGCTGAGAATGTCTGGGGACCTGGAAGGTTCTACAGAACTTTCCAGAAAGAAAGGTAGAAATACGGCCTATGACAACCGGGAGGGAAAAAGCTGTGTGGGTTGGGGCAGGCTTAGGATCCGTTCTCTAAAGACAAGGGCAGGAGGATTGCTTGCCACAGTTTGAGAAGAGCCTGACCGGCTACAGCTCCAGGTTAGCCAATGCCACACGGTAAAACTCTGGTGGGAGGGGAGAGCGGGAGGGAAAGAGGTAGGAGGGGAGAACCTGGTTCAAGAGAGGAGGGCGGGGAGGGGGGGAGTGGAGAGACTTCCATCTGGAAGACAGTTTGTGACACAGCGACAGTGAGCGCAAGAGGATGGGAAAGACAGCAGTGCCTGAGAGCTGAGGACAGTACTGAGGCCAGCAGGAGTTAAACCCACGTGGCTCTGTAGGATAGCTCCTTGGACTTGGAAAAAGCAAGCCATGGAAGGTAGGGTTTGATGGGAACTCTTTCAAACCCACAGCACTGGTGGAAAATCAGAGTTGGGCCAAGGAAGAAGTCTATCTATGAACATATGCTTAAATCACATCTCTAAGAGGCATATGTGAGTCAGACAGATAGTTCAGTGGTAAGGACTTGCCCAGCAATCCCCAGCATGAAAGAAAGAGAAAGAAAGAAAGAGAGAGAGAGAGAGAGAGAGAAAGAAAGAAGACAAGCAAGTGATCGAGCAAGCAAGCAAGCGAGGGAGCGACTGGTGAAGCAGAAGCCTGGAGGAAGAGCCTAGAGTACTGAGTCCCAAAAATGATCATCCTGCCTATGACCTAGAAAGGGGGTGGTAGAGAGGTCAAGTAGTACTGGTTTAAAAAGCTGATACATGGGAACGCCTTTACAACTCGCCACTGGGGAGAGAGAACGGACTCATACACAGGAGAACGTGTATGAGCACCTTACTTTCCTAAGGTGCTGACAGGTGAGCACCGAGACCCCAGGTGGCTTTTCTTCGCTATGTTTTTCCGTTTTCTGCAATGAGCACTGTGATGGTTAATCTTGGTCGTCAACTGGGTGGAACTTAGAATCTCCTAGGAGGTGTGAGGGCATTTCTAGAGACCTTTAAGCTCATGAGCGCCAGTTCCAGCTCATGGTTGAGCACCTGCACTCATTTCAGGACCTGCTGTTATCCCAGCAGGAAGAGGCGGGAGGATCAGGGTCATCTCACACACAGCAAGTTTGACTTCAAGGACAGCCAGGGCCAGAGTGAACCCTTGTTCTGTTTCCTGACTATAGATGCAGTGTGGGTGCAAGATGGCTCAGAAGGTAGAGGAAGTCACTTGCCACCAAACCTGTCAGTATCAGTTGTGTGGAAAGAGAGAACTGACTTCTGAAAGTTGTCCTCTGATTGCACCATGCCCACCCTGCCATGCTCCCCCACGCAAATATAGACATCACGTGGCCAGCTGCCTCGCGCTCCTAGCCTCCTACTGCTGTTGTATAGTTGCCAGGATGGACTGTATCCCTACCTTAACATGGGCGTGGTGGCACACTGCCTTTAATCCCAGCAGCTGGAAGGCAGAGGCCTGTGGATGTCTGTGAGTTCAAGGCCAGCCTGGTCTACATAGTAAGTTCTAGTATAGTCAGGACTACATAGAGAGACCCTGTCTCAAAAAAGAAAGAGAGAGAGAGGAGAGAGAGAGAGAGAGAGAGAGAATGAATGAATTAATTTTGTCACAGAAAAGTAACGAGAAAAGTTAACTAATACATGAATAAGATTAAGGAAAGGAAGGTATGCCAGAGACAGGGACATACCTTATGCAAGCTGGTCATGCCATCATCATCAACCAGCCGAGGGTTGGACCCATGGGAAAGCAGCAGTCGTGCAATTTCCGTGTGCCCACAGTAGCTGGCCCGGTGCAAGGCTGTGGCACCCCCGTGGGTCTGGGCATCACACTTTGCTCCACTTTCCAGCAGAAATTGGCAAACAGCATAGTGCCCATTGCGACTAGCATAGTGCTGCAGGGAGCAGAGACTGAAGTCAGATAGCAAAGTCCTGGCGGGTGACAGGGGCACTGGGATGGTAAAGGCACTGGCTGTCCAGCAAGGGGTGGACCTGGAATCGGCTTAGGGACATTGTGCTCTTCCACTAATTAAAATACCCAGCTGCTCACGATGCTGCCAAAATAAAAAGGGGAGGGTGGCTAAGGATACAGTGTAGGTGGGAGAGTGCTTAGCATCATGGTGGCACAAGCCATGTCTGTAATCCCAGCAGGAAGAAGCAGGAGGATCGGGGTCATCCCACACACAACAAGTTTGAGGCTAATCTGGGTTATGTGAGCCTATTTCAAAGGACAAAACAACAAACTTTAAAGCGAGGTGAGGTAGCATGCCTGTAACCTCAGTACTGGGGGGGGGGCTAGGGAAGGGGGTAGAGACAGGAATGACTTCAAGGACAGCCTGGGCCAGAGTGAGCCCTTACAAAAACAAAAAACCCAAGAGCCAGTGAGATGACTCATTGGCTAAAAGTACTTACTACCAAGTCTGGTGACCTAAGTTCTATCCCCAGAACTCAGCGCAAGGAATGGAACAACTCCCAAAAGTTGTCCTCTGACCTCCACACATGCCCTGTGACACGCTCGTGCCCGCTCGCAGGCTTGCATATGAACATGCACACACACACACACACACACACCACACACCGCGGGCTTGCACATTCACACATACACATACATACATACCCCACACACCAGGCTTGCACATGCACACACACACACACACATACGCACAATAATAACAAGAACCAACAGAACAAACACTACAGGGCTTTGCTGGAAGTAAAGGGAAAGAGAGCAGGCAGCTAGAGTCAAATCTGTCCCGTAGCTCACCAGTGCGGTGTAGCCGGCAGAGTCAGGCTGGCTAGGATCTGTGGCCTTCTGGATGAAATATTTCACTCGGCCCAGGTCTCCATTCAGGGCTGCCGACCAGATTCCTGCAGAAAGCCAATCAAAGCACTCAGCAGGGCTGCATGATGGGATTTTTCTTTGTTTTTTTAAAGAATTTCTTCAGGCTGGGTGGTGAAGGCACACACCTCTGATCCCAGCACCCGGGGAGGCAGGGGCAGGCGGATCTCTGTGAGTTCAAGGCCAGCCTGGTTTACAGAGCTGGTTCCATTCCAGGACAGCTAGGGCTACACAGAGCAATCCTGTGTTAAACAAACAAGCAAGAAGCTGATCAGGGAACGGTGAGGTGGCTCAGCAGGTCAAGTACCTGCCATCAAGCTTGACTACCCGAGTTTGACCCCCCTATACCTAAATGGTAGAAGGAGAGAGCTGACTCTAGCCAGTGTCCTCTGACACTCATACCCAGATGCCCCACACACCCTAAATTTAAAAACAAGTAAAATTACTGAAATAAGATAACCACGAATAGTTTGACCAATACTACACACCAATGCAATGAGAGAATTAGTGGCTTGGAATCCGATCACAATGCAGCATAAAATGATGGGGAAAAGAGGTAAAGAAACTTGGAAAAGACCATGTACCGGCATACTTCTAAAAGCAGTCACAGACAGATATGCTGGATGTAGCCAGTGCCATGTCCTTGCAGGGCTCCAGGAATCTGACCTTACTGGCATCGCAAGGGAGCCCAGACACTGCATACACAGAAGCTAGGACTAGGGCTGGCGGAGAACTGCACAACCCAGAAGCTCAGCGTGTTTATTACATACAACTGAACAGCTAACCAGGTTACTGTGTCCAACGAAAAGGCGGGGTTATTCTACACAGCTGAACAAGGAGACAGGTTCAGCTAACATTAGTAGAGCAATCTCTGCAGAGGGACAGACTTCAGGCCATGAATATCCAGAGGGAGAAATGGTAGACATTTTCTGCACATACTGTCAACATCTGCACATGGACCAGAGGAAGGATTTGCCATTGCTTTGAGCCTCACCTGTGTGTGTGTGTGTGTGTGTGTGTGTGTGTGTGTGTGTGTGCTCAGCACTTGTTGCTCTTCTAGAGGACTGGGTTTGATTTCTAGCACCCATAAGGTTAGCTCACAACCACCTGTAACTCCCGTTTCAGGGGATCCAATCCCCTCTTCTGACGAGGCCCATACATGATGCATGCATTCACATGGGCAAAACATTCGCACACATTAAATAAATATATATACCTAAACCAGTGATCAGAGAGATGGCTTGGCAGTTAGGAGTAATTGCTAGGGCTGGATAGTGGTGGCGCACATCTTTAATCCCAACGCTAAGGAAGCAGAGGGGGGTGAATCTCTGAGTTCAAGCCAAGCCTGGTTTACATAATGAGTTCCAGGCCAGTCAGCTCTACATAGTGAGACCCTTTCTGGGGGGTAGGAGTGAGAGAGGTGGGGATGGGGAGGTGGACAGACAAAACAAAATACACACACACCCAATAACTAAACTAAAAATTAAAAAAAACGAATTAAAAACTAAAATAACATGATTTACAGAAAACATTCGCACACTAGGTGAGCATCTGTATCACATATGGGAAATTAATAAAAGAATAAGCAAACAAAGTAAGAGCAGGTGATACACAAACTATTTCTTTTTCACTTTTAGTTTTTGGGATCAAGTGTCTCACTATGTATCCCTGCTCTGTCTGGCTTTGAACTTGTAGCCCTCCTGCCTCAGTCTCTGAGTCTGTCCAAACTTCTATAATGAGAGCAAATTGCTACTGTAACAGAATAGCCTGGAAGGGAAGGGCCCTGCTTTGAACAGGACAAGGTTTCTTTCTCAACAGACAGGGCTGACATGTTGAGCCAGGTCATCATCTCTTGTGGGGAGCTGGCTTGTGCACGTCAGGATAGCTATGGCACACAAAAATGTCTCTAGATCTTTACTGGGCATAACTGTCCCTAGGTAAGGACTCGAAAAGCCATAAGGAAGGTTTCTTTGAAGAGGTGTCATAGACTGAGGGCTCTCAGGCTGAAATTTGCAGGAAGGCTGGCTAGCAAGCAAAATGAATGGTGTTAATCAGCCAAAGGTCTTGCATATTTGAGACACCCAAAGGGGCACCACTGCAAAGGATGGGAGCTATAGGGAGGGTACAGAAATACAGCATTGTTCTCTCACAAGACAAAACTCGGTTTGAGGAACTAAAAGCAAGGGGTGGGGGCGGGGGGGGGGGGGCTGGAGAAAGAGTTCCACAAAGCAGGCAGCTCTGCAGAGCACCTGGGGTGGTTCCCAGCACCCAGTTCACAACCATCTGTAAGTGCATCTCCAGGGAATCTGACGCCCTCTTCTGGCCTCCATGGGCACCAGGCACAAGTTATACACAGCCATAATTCTGGTAAATGCACATAAATAATCTTTAAATTAAAAAAGTAAATGTAATAATCTCATTTGTTATTTTCCAGTGGAGAGAACACACTGCAAGAGGGCGTGAGAGGAAGTGAGAAGTCCTATGACATATATGTCTGTGTGTGTGTGTGTGTGTGTGTGTGTGTGTGTGTGTATCCCTAGCCCAAAGATGGCAGTAGCTGAGATAAAAGGTGCAGGTTAAGAAGTATGGCAACGGTCGGGTGTGACTGCACATAGGTCAGTAGCATCCACCCTACCTTGCTATAGTTGCACAAGCTACCTGTGCCCAGGGATAACATAGTTCATAACACAGTGGTTCCTGGCACGGAGAACAGGGACCATTGCTGGCAGCAAGATCTCTGTATAAGCTGAGACAAAACAGTCACATCCTTGCGCTTCGCACGTTAAGATGCAGTCACCTTTCACGTTAAGATGAAGTCACTGTAATAGCTACAACATGTACACTCACACTGGAGAGCAGCTCCCCTGACCTCCCAGGCGGACACAATCAACCAGCTGCAGATTCTGTCCCTGGCTCCTCTGTCCCCTGAGCAAACTGTGTCCTAGCTAGGTTGGTCTCCAGACCCAGTTCGGAAACCAATGCCTCAGTTTACCCGTCCGCACTCGAATCGATGCGGCCGAAGGGCTTCCTGCCAAGCTCTGCGGCCAGCCTTCCTGCACCAGGCCCGGAAGCTCCAAACTCGGTTCGCGGCCTCCTTTGGTTCACGTTCCCGGGGCTGGGACTGGGAACTGCCTGCCGCCAGCCACGCGGCCGCCTCACCCTTCTCACCCCTCTCAAAGTCCATCTCCTCCAGCGTCTGCTGTACCCCGGGCACCGCACCGGGGTGCGAACAACAGGAGCCGTCCGTGCACGGTTGCGGCGCCGCCATCCTGGCTACCGGATTCGCATCCGGACTCCCCTACCAAGTGCCCACCCCTCCATTCCAAGATGACCACTTGGAGTCCGTAGTTGACCTCCGCGTCCCGCCCTCTCACCCGAACCGACCAATCCGACGCTTAGACTTAGGTTAGCAACCAATGACAGTAGCGAGGCGGGACTGGATGGGTTGGCTCTTGCTGCTCTGCTACCACGGGAGGGCGCCCGAGGCTAACTAAGCAGAAGGAGGCTCAGAGGCGCAGGGTTCTGCTGCTGCGCACCCCGGAGGAGGCGGGACAGTTCATGCAACCGCGCCTTGTAGGGTGTGGAGACCAGGCAGCTTAGCCCGCCAGGCAGTGTTTACGTCGCATTCGCCAGAACCGAGGCCTCGCAGGCTCCTCAGGGCACAAGGACTCTGGACGCCGCCCACAGTCCCTCATCCCATCTTCCCGGCATCTCCCGACCAACAGGCCGTCCATGGGCAATGCAGCGACTGCCAGAAAGTCACTAACACCCTGACCTCGTTCCTTAACAATCCAGTGGGAAGCAGGTGGTCTAAGGGCAAGGACCAGGCCCTCCTTTGCGCTTAACCCCCCGCCCCCTCAATGGGCACTGACTGCCAGCATTCGCTGGGCTAACGTCTGAGCTAAGGGAGCACACTCAAATATGATCCAGCCTTCTGACCCACACTCAGGGAAACCAGGACGCAGTCTGCTCAAGCTGCAGTCAAGTGTAAGAGGGTGGGGGAACACCCGAGGGGGTGGTGCTCACTACCGTGGTCTCTGTTCCTATGCACGGGTTAGATTTATCTAAACCAGTCGTGTCCAAATTGCAGTTAACAATAGCATCTAATTCTGCACCAAAGATCTTAAGACGTCATTTCTTTTCTTCTTTTCTTTTTTTTTCCTATTTTCCTTTTTGAAACTCGATTGCCGGGCAACTCCCATCAAGGGCACTCAAAAATGAATCCAGGCTGGGCCTGTTGTTTTTCTCAGTAACATCTGGGCCTATACTGCCTCATAAGAATCAGGGCTTGGAACTTTCTGGGTGGCAGTAGACTATCTTTCCCTACATAGATGGGACAGAAAGCTCCGAGTAGTTCCTCCTTCCACTGAGCTAGTCCTAGGCTCCATCTTCATAAAAACGCTGCCTGCACAACCTTGACAAGTTTTTAGGAGGTCCCCTCCCTCAGACCCCTCACCCCCTGCTCACCCTCCCTGGAGTTCTGGGAAGACAAACCCCTTCTCCTACTCTTCCCCCCAGTGCTGACTTTTCCCTGTGGCACCAGGCCAAGTCTGGCTCCCAAGAGGATGTAGCCCTGGTCTGGTTCCCAGTCCCATAGGCACCAGTGTGGGAAAACACTTGAGTCTCAGCTGGCCCCTCCAGAGAGGGGGCACAGACAGGCATTAAGACTATGATGGGCCCAGCCCAAAGGATGGTTCCCTTTGGGCTCAATAGATAGGTTTTAGTCAAAGTATCTGAGCACCAGAGTTAAGTTTCATTTCCTCCATTTTATTTGTCAATATAAAAATACTCAAATATTTACAACAAATAAATATGTGGGGACACAATAAGTTACACTGTTAGGAGCCCTCTTCCTAGAGCTGGGAGAGGCTATGCCAGTATCCACAGCATGCCTACTTTCTCCCTCCCCTCCCCCCAAGCCTTTCCCAGCCCTGTCGGAAGAGCGCAAGTATAAAATACCACTGAACCCAGAGGCCAAGTGGGAGGCCCTGCCCACCCTTCCCCCTGAAATAGGAGGCTCCATCTCCCTCCCCCACCCGCCCTGAAAACATTCACAGCCCTAGGAGCAGGACTAGGCCCACCCCTGAGTCCTGTACTCCCCCCCAGAGGGGTACAGCACCCTGTCCATCCCATCCCCATCTGTACATTACTGTCCCAAGCTCGGGACAGGTGGGGGTAGGAGAGGCAAAGTGGTATGACCCCCTTCCCCTTCATAGCTCCAAAGACTCACCAGGAGGACCCCAGGCCAAGGGAAGACTTAACAGAGACATACCTAGACACACACACATACACATACATACACACACACACATCACACACCCCTCCATACACACACACACACCAACACATATATGCACAAACACCCATATCTTGAAACTTCTGCCTTGCAAAGTTTTGGCTGCTGGGGTCCCACAATGTCTGAAATTCACAGAGGAGGGTGTGGCCTCCTGTGAGGCTGATGCCCTGGTGAGCCACACCAAGTGGCAGTGCCCACGCTGAGCAGGTCCTCATGGCCGGGCAAATGCTGGGCAGTGTCTGTCCCAGGCAGAGCAAGTGCCCTGGCCATGTCCCTGAGGTAGCTGGTGCCTGTGCAAAAGTAAGAGCGCACCTCCCATGAGACCCCCGCCGTGAGGTGGGGGGGCTCCCCTCATACTGAGGACTCCTCCGGGTTGGAGTCAGGCAGTGGCTGGCGCTGCTGTAGTTTCCGTCTCAGCTCATCCGCGAGCTCAGGCAGTGGATGCCCAAGTCCTCCTCGGTCCTCCCCTCCCAGCTGTAAGCGCACATAACCATTGGCGTTTGAGTTCCGACCTCCCCCGAGGTGAAGCCGAGTCGGAGAAGGCAGGGGCTGGCCAGGTATGCCAGGAGGTGGAGAAGGGGGCCCACCCCCGGGCTGGCACCGGGCGTGACCAGGCACAATCTTGAGAGAGCCATCTGAATAGTAGTAGCCAACGGGATCCCAAAGTTTCTCATCTGTTTCAGGGCCAGGGCGGAAGGGGGGACTGGCTGGTTCCTTGGGCAGCTCTAAAGGGTACACCAATGTCCTCTCCGCTGCCTTGGCACCTTTTTCTAGCTCTTCTCGAAGTCGCCGACGAAGTGATAAAACCAACAGCAGCAACACCAGGCACACAGCCCCCAGAGCCACCACAGCTAGCCAGACAAGCCCCAGGTTTTCCAAGGGAGCCCGGGCCTCCAGGGTCACTGATGGGCCAGCCACAACAGCAACAAGGTAGCTTTCGGCAGGCAGTCTTGTCCCCTGCTCCTCCGAATAGCAGTGATAGAGCCCAGCATGGCGGGCTTGGGCAGCCATCACTACCAGCGCCTGGAGTCCTGTGTCATAAAGGAAGGAGCCAGGTTGTTCGGCAGGCAGGTCCCGGCCTCTGAAGGTCCAGCGGGCATGGGCCAAATTTGACGAGAGGTGGCAGGGCAGAACCAGGTCTGTGCCCGCCACTACGGTGATGTTCTTGGACGCAGGTCTGACTGCAGAGGCAAAAAGGAGAGAGAACAGAGTGTTAACACAGGAAACCCAGAGCCAACAGCAGGAGGAGATTAACCAACTCTGGCTGAGATGTGGTGGTGGGGGGGAATCCCCAAAATGAAGGAACAAAAGAAAAACAGCTCACCTTTCTTAATGCCATACTGGTTACACATCTTTGAGGTGTCCAAGTTTGTCACATGTTGGACCAGAAGGGACCTGGTAGGGAAGGGAGAGAATGTTGGCAGTCCTACCCCAACCACTTTGGCCTCCCCTCCTGGCCCTGGCACTCCTCACAGATTGCCCGACTCACCCTGGGTGACCAACGGTGGTGGCCACGCACCGGCTGGTGTTGACATTCCAGGCACAGTAGGGATCCCGGGCAAGGACACAGTCTGCACAGAAGCGGTACTTTGTGCAGTCATTCAGGGGCAGCTGGACCAGCTGAGAGCGGGAGCCAGCGAAAAGCACCCTCTGCAAAAAAATCAGACAAAAGGTGAGCCTTTGAGAGGCACAGGCACGGAGAGAGCTGGGATCTGTGCAGGGAGCAGGAGTGCGCTAGGTACCAAAGGAAGAAGGCAGAAGGAAAAATCCAGGCCGGAGGAACACGCTTGAGCCAGCACAATCCTAATCACGTTATAGACATGACCTTATTAGTCAAGAACAGCAGACCTGGGAGGCCAAGGCTTATGCACACTTGCTCACACACACGCACACTTGCTCACACACAGCTTAGAAAACGCTTTCCTCCAGCCGTAGGAGCCGGCACAATAACGGGGCCCATCTAAGGCGTTTCCCTCTGCTCGAATGGTGACTGCCAATCTGTGTATTTACTCAGCCCCACACTTTCCTCGCTGCCATTTCATTATTCAGTGATCAGGGGAGCAACTTCGAGTCACAATAGCTGGTAAAAGGCAAACAAATCAAAGTCCAGAGGGTGCTGGGAATATGCCAGTTTTGCATAAAGGTTTGAAAAAAAAAAAAAGCAAATGCTTCAAGGAAATGATCCAGGAGATTGAGGGCCTAGCTCAAGACCCACTGGGGACTGGAAGAAAACTAATGTCCCTGTTACATGGGTACCAAACACACTTTAGAGCCTGGGAGGTCTGGTCAATCACAATACGGAAGGGCCTGAAGAAAACATGAGAACATGAGGGAATTGGCCAAGGCTAGATGCTGGGGATGAGGGAGCCCATAGGAGCTGGTTCTATGTAAGGACCCTTGGAGGGCAGGTTCCAGTGTAGCCCATAAGTGCTCTTACATCCTGAAACTCGCAAAAGCTAAGTGAGGGGTTCTGAGCTGGCCAATCACATGCACCCAACTAGGGAAGGCCAAAAGCCTGAGTGTTGGCTAGATGGTACGGCACTGAGCAGTGCAGCCCGCGTGGCCCATCCTGGTACCTTGCTCCGGGACAGCACCAGACTCTCCACTGGCTCCTGGTCAAACACCTGCAGCTCCTCTATCATGTGGACCCAGGGCCCCAGGCTCACAGCCTTCAGCAGCCAGCCGTCTCCTGCAGAGGTGATGGGGAGAGAGTGTAAATGAGGAGGCCCTCGGGCGTCCCCAGGAGTCTTGGGTCCACCTGGAAAAGTGCCTACCTGTACCAATGAATAGCACTGTATAGGTGGCGCCATCCAATCCTGTGACCCTGTCGGCCACCATGTGTGTGAAGTTAGTGTTCTTCTTCACAAGCAGGGGGCGGCCCAACCGAGGCCTCACCTGCTCCTCCATCAGCGGGTGCTTCTTGATGAAGTTGAGGATGTTGTCAGGCAGCTCCAGAGAACTGGTGTAGCCATTGTGGCGGTGCCAATTGTTGATGCACTGTGCCAGGGGAGGGAGATGGGCAGGAGAGCCATCAGCTGGGTGAAGGAATGGGTCCTGGAGCTGATAGTGGGTGCACAGCCCCATGCCGAAGACTCACCGAGCCGGGCCGAGGGCTGGGTACTGGGTCAGTATAGCGGGCCCACTTCTGGGCCTGCTCGCTGTACTCTTTGTAGGGGCCCTCGAACACCTGTTGGATCTGTTCCAGCTGGTACTCACAGACTGCTGACAGGTCCATATCACCCCTGTTACAGCAAAGGAAGGACCTCAAAAGTCAGGTCTGGTACCGACTTGCCCACACCGTACCCTGGCATCAGAGGAAGCACTATAAAGGCAGGGCTCAGTATAGAGTAGTCATGGCCATAAGGTGGCTCTGAGGTGTCACCTGAGGCAGTTTCTGCTTCCCGCACCCCCACAGAGCTTTAAAAAGAGCAGGCCAGAATGATCTTGGCTACCAAGCATTGACCTGCTAGACTTCCTCCAGAGGCCTGTGCAAGCCTCACACCCACATACCATCCCCAACCTGACGGCCACCTGCTTCTCCCTACCCCCAGCCACCCCAGAGCCACTTACCACCGTGCCTGAAACACCCCAAAGAAGGTGGTGTTGTGCCAAGAGGTCCCCAGCAGGGTGTGCACTGCCCGGAGCTGGTTGAAGTAGACCTTCCACTCTGGGGCCGAGCACACCAGCTGTGCTTTCAGGAATGTTGTCCACTTCTTCTGCAGGGTCCGTGCGCCCCCCATGTCGCCCTGGCAGGTGGCAAGGAGACAAGGCCAGTCAGCCCCTGCCCAGCCCAGCCCTCAGGGCTCCCGCCACCCACCGCTGCAGAACTCGGTACCTTACAGACGCGAGCCACGCGAGCCACCACCTGCTCGGCGTAGCAATCGTACTCCACGGCCCGCTCGCTGAAGAAGAAGTAGACCTTGTCATCGTCCCCCGTGAAGCTCCCCACACTCTCAGGGACATAGGCAGAGCCTACGAAGTGGGGTTCTGGGGCAAAGCAAGGAGGGTCAGTGGCAGGGTGCCAGGGCCTTTCAAAGCCCTTCCACTCTCGGCTTCCCGGGTCCCACTCCATGACGCACCATTTAGCCAGAACGCCAGGTACTCGGTCTTGATAGAGTGGTGGGGCCCCATGTTCCGCAGGATAACAGGCTCGGTACCCAGGAAGTTGTTGAGCGTGGCAGAGAACAGCTCACCATCTATGGACAGGAGACAAATGGCGGGTCAACCAAGCTAGAAAAATAAGGTTCAGATGTACTCTGGAGACAAGCCTCCAGAATGTAACCGACCAAGTCCCCGAAGATTCACCCTGTCCGTACTGGAGGCAGCCACTCACCCACAAGGAGTCCAGTGTGGCCCTTAGCTGGGTCATAGGGACATTTCCCCTTCCCGTCCTCAAATTCTCCACGCTCCAGGGTGAAAGTGAGCATGTCCTAGGGGCAAGAAGATATGGAAGACAGGCATTAATACAGGGGCCTGCACGGCCTGAAAAATCATGACCTGAGAGTCCAAGGAAGGAAGTCACAGAAGTCAGGGACAGGTGGGTATGGAGCACACCCAAAGAGGGGGGTAATACTCACGATGTAGGTGCACTTGGGCTGGAAGGCATAGGTACCACAGACGTACAGGTGGGAGGCATTGTATGGCTGAAGAAAGCGGATGAAGTTGAAGCATTCGGTCTTCAGAGAGAAAGGTATACAAGTTAGTGAGAACAGAGAGGCAGGGATACAGGCTCACCAGGGCCCAGGATGGAGAGCATCCCAAAAAGGCCTGGCAGGGGCAGTGCCCTGAGCGCCCACCTGGTTGCTCTTCCCTTTCTGGGTACACTCAATCTTCTTCTCAGCCGGGGCCTCCCAGGAGATCTAAGGACCGGAAAGGACACATCAGCAATGTCATGGGAACACGTGAAGTGTGTGCTCCAAACACAGCTTGAGCTATGCCATGGGTGACACCTGGTCCCCATTCTGACACAAGCCCCAAACCTATCCCACCTGGAGGAACCCAGAAGGGGAGAGCAAGTGCTAATCCTGATACCAAGAGAGACCTCTGGGCTGTGAGACAGCCTGCCCAGGCCACACACCCCCAGTCCTGTGTGCCTCCCGCTGCCCCACCTCTCACCACGCCTTGCAGCTCCAGAGCCTCTACGCTGAAGGCAAACAGCGCCTCTCGAGCCCCCACATATAAAAGCCCAGAGTGCTCTCTCAGGGTCAAGGTCAGGAAGTCCTGGATGCCCGTCTGGGAGAACCGCCTCACTACTGTGGCCAACTCTGTAGAAACAGGGACAAGAACAAGGTTGGAATGAGCAAGGGGTGAGTGGTGCCTCCCCGGGGTTCCAGGAGTCCCCTACATCAATCTTCCTTTGTCCAAAGATCCCCTGGGCCTCATCATCACTGCTCTCCACAAAAGCTAGCACCACACACACAGACCACAGCCAAACCCCTACTGGCCATAAAGGACTTTTTCTGAATAGACTTTGACTCAATAGCTCCACCCTACCCAGGCTTCCGAAGCCCCTCTTCACAGTCTGGGAGGAGGCAATCTGGGCTGGTAAAGGGGAAGGAAGGATATCTCGGCCAAAGCTTCCGGCCAGAGGAAGCCATCTGACTGATGTGATGGCTCTCACTCAGGGTCAGCGGTACCTCAGGCACAGAGTCGGGCACTTCCCCCACCCTGGCCTCCTCAGTTGCCATTTCCTCCTTTGCTCTGCTACTTGCTGACCACATCAGGGTCCAGCAGACCCTGGCGGCAGAGCCAGGGGGACAGAAGGCACAGAACAGTTGTGAGCATTCCTTGTCTAAGAAGCCAGTTACGCCAGCAGGCGCCCGTCCAGGCTTCCGGAGATGCAAGCACAGATGGGTATGGGGCTGGCAAGGTGGCATGTGGGGAAGGGGGAAGAAGTTAGGATTGGGAGGGCAAGGGGCCCAGAGACTCAGAGACCAGAGTTGGCGTAGTAGCCTGAGAAGCTGAGCTGCCGTCCGGCACATGTAGCGCATGGTCGCACATCTAGTCATGGAAATCTGTCAGAGGCCCACAGCTCTGCCCCCCTGCCCTCCTGCCCACAGGGTCCGCACTTAAGCCAGCCCCAGTCTTTGGAGGCAATGACCAGCCAGAGCTGGGTTGGCATGGGAGGGGCTTCATTAGCAGCTGAGTGAAGCCTGTGGGAGGTGAGCTCATCCCAGGTCCCAAGAGCCCATAGATGATACAAACACCTGACATCACCTCTCCATACAGGTGTGTGTGCAAAGGAGCGCTGTCTGCTAGGCTCTGCCTCCTCCCCCATCAAGCACAAGCACTTATATACACACACCCACCTAGAACCACCAGGCGGCTCCAGTGTTGGGGCCCCACAAGGGAGGACCATTAGATGAATTAAGGGGCTTCTGGGGACAGTCAGCTAGGAGGACTGGAGATGGGGTTAGGCTTACACTTGCCCTAGAACTTGGGGTTCAGGTTTCTCTCTCTCTAGGCTTCCAAGCAATAGTGACAATTCAAATGAGGGACAGGGAGGGTGACCCCGAAACTACCTCCCTTGCACACCTGGACGGCCAAGTCTAGGTTGAGGTTGGGGGTGGAGGTGGTGGTAAGAGATCCCAAAGAGTTATCCCAGCATCAGATGGGGGCAAATCCCAGGTTCTGACCTGCACTACCAGTTCTGGGTCCCTGGGGCCACTCGCATTTCTTAGAAAGCCACAATCACACTTATCAGTATAAAGTATGCATGCTTGGGGGGATAATTTTCTCAGCAGCTGCTCCTTCCTTCAAGCAAGCATCCCCTTCTTCCTCAGCAGTCCATTCCTGCCTCCCTCTGGCCCTGCCTCCCATGCTTCAAGCACTCACCCCCAGAAGATACTGTCTTCCGGGGCACAAGGTTCCACCACACCTCAGCCCCAATGCCCAGGCCCCACAGCCCTGCTGCCAGCAGCCAGACAGCCCAGTGCGGGGCCATGGCAAACACCCGGGCTCTAAACTTCAGTCCAGCAGCCCTGCTGAAGGAAAAGAAAGTGGTCAGCATCACAGACCGGAAGGGGGCCCGCACCAAGAGACAAGCAGTACGGGCGCACATTTGAACACAACTCCCCTGGAGCTCCTGGAGCTTCCCCTGCTCCCTTTTTTGGAACAGACCTAGTTTCTACAACTGGCCTCTGCCCCCAAGGGCCCTGGGGGTCTCTTCCAGAGGAGCAGGGAGGAGCTGAGTCAGCAAGCACTAGGCGTGGGCAGTCATCAAAAAGCCTTCTATGGCCTCCAGGCCATCCCTACTCCCTCAACAGGGAGTTGTGTAGAAAAAATAAAAAGGGGCTCCCCTCCTTTTCCTCCTTCAGGTCTAAAAGGTTTTGGAATAATCTTAAGAAAGAAGACCTGCTACCTGGACTCCGTCCAGGCCCAAGACCTAATTCGGGGACGTATACCCCTTATTCGGCTGAGGCAAGCAGGCGGTTGGGCACAGACCCCCAGTGGGGGGGACTTGGTGCAGCCGGCTGCGTGCAGAGTTCCCGGCCCCAGCCTGTCCCCTCCCCCAGCGCAGACAATAGCCGGGCAGAGCCCAAACCCGGTTCCACATCAGCAGGGCTGGAGTAGGAGTGGGGCCGGGAACCAAAAGGGCCCAGCTTCCCGAGGCCCCTTTGTTGCCCAAGAGGGAGGCAGGAAGTGGGTGGGATGGGCGTGGAAATGACCAGGGCCAGTCCTGTTCTTCCAACAGCCTTCTACGAGACAGTGACCCTCCATCAGAGAGGCGGCGGGGCAACGAGGCAACGAGTCGGCTCAGGGCGTATGGGGATCTCCTCACCGCGGCGGGAGCGGGATCGTGGAAGGAAGTGAAATGGGTTTGGGAGGCCAAAGGGGGTTTCTCCTGGAGCACTGGGGATGCCCACGAATGGCCCTCGAAGGCTATATGTCCCCCCCCCTCGCCACTCCCCGCCTCCCGGCTCTGACGAACGTTCTTAACTCGGGGATTGCACCCCGGGGACCCTGGCCTAGGCACTAGGCCAACGGGACTGATTTTCACTAATCCAGACGCTCGGGACCGGGAACAGAGATGCAAAATCTGGGAATTTCACCCCAAAACAAAGGTTTCAAGCCAAGACCCCGTCCAGGTCTCCCTACTGTGGGCTCTCCCATCCCCCAGCTCCGGGGATTTGAATGCAAACAAAGCAGTGGCGCTGGGAGCGTGGCAAAACCAGGCTTGAGGACGCCCCCTGTCGGCCCAGAACCCCTGCGCGGGAAGGCGGGGTGGGGGTGGGGGGCTGGGGCTGCTTGCCCACGGGCAGTCCCCCCTGACACACCCTCAGCTTCCCCTCTACCAATTACCCTACGCTGGGGTCAGAACCCGGTGGCGTGCTCCGAGAATCCGCCCGCGTACCATGACCCAACCCCCAGCTCTTTCCAAGGCAAGGGACGAGGACAGCCAGGGGGATGGAGGGGTGCAGAACCAGGATTTGCGCCACACTTGCACACCGGGAGCAGCAGATCGTGGATCGCTGCGCTCCAGCGCGGGACCGTGCGGCTAAGCTCGGATGAGGGGGCTGGTTCTCAATGCCAGCCCGCCTCCCTAGCAGAACGGGAGGGCGGGGGGGGGGGGGCGCGCTAGGGAAATCCGATCCCACAACATCGGCCATGGTCCAAGCCCGCCCCAAACTTTCCGTCGAGGTGGGGGAACCGGAGCAGCTCGCGAATCTGGCAAAAATCCGGACCGCGCGCAGGACAGCCCGAGGGTCTCCCACTGCCCCTAGCTCCGCACCCTAAGGCGCCCGCCGATCTGGCCACTGGAGCTGCAGACACAGCTTGCCTTACTGCTGATCGTCCGCTGGGCAGCCCGCGGAGTACTCGGTAGGGACCCGGATCGGACAGCTGTCTGCGCTGCCGCCCTGCCCTGCACCCCCAGACGCTGTCCCCTTGCGTGCGCGCCGGTCCCTACCCGAGTCAAGGGGACAAAGCAGCAGCTCTGGGGCCCCAGAGCTCTGGCCTCACTCACCTCTTCCGTGCAGCACGAATCCCTGGGCGCCGCCCTCGCGTTCGGCTCCGGCCACGGTCCTCCCCTACCCCCGCGCCGTTCCAGCCCGCGTGCGCCCGCCAGCACGCTTAGGCTGTCCCGCGCCACCGCCCCTCGGTCCCAGCACCGCTCTTGGTGCCCCTGAGCTCGGGGTCCGTGCTCTACCGCGCCGGGCGCCGGTTCTTTCTCCGCTGCTGCCGCTGCTCTCCGCCCCCAACCCCCTGACGTCAGGCAAGGAGGGTGTCGAGTGGTGGCCGGGGGCGGGACGCGAAGGCCCGCCCAGGAGGGGGCTGCGACCCGCAGCCCTTGCTTGCCCAGCGCTGAGGCTTGGGGACCCTAGCGACTCTGGCCTCCCCGGAGTCAAGGTCTACGCCGTGGCGCCCGGAGGAAGGGGTGCGGGGAGGGACTCCAGACATTGCCACCGTGAACCACACTCACCTGGTCTTCCCGAAGTGTGCCTTCAAGCCTTGCGGCGGGCTGGGCTCAGGAAGGGCTGAGGGGTTCCCCCACGCTCCAGTTACAGGAACGAAAGCTGGCAAGCCATTTTGGGATGCGTATCCGAAAGGAGGGGAGCAACGGAAGAAACTGAAGGTTCTCCAAGGGGCTAACCACAGTGGTCAGTCCTTTGACTCCGAAATCGTCCTCCTTTCTGGTCTTAACCCTTGGGCTGGTGGGAGCGGCGGCTCACAGGCAGAGAAGACCCCCAAGTCTCCAGGCTGCTCCTTGTTTCCAGGCTCCAGCCGAGCCTACCACCAGGAAATGATCCCTGGTACCACTTGAAAGGTTGATTAACAAGTGGCATGAGCCCTTCAGTTCAGATGAAAGGGGCTGAAGGGGAGCCACGCTGGGAACCACTACCACCTTCAGAACTGCCAGCCTCCGCCCACAGCCGCTCCTAGATAACTTGTAGCTTTGGCCTCCTGGGCCCTGCTGGATGGGCAAGTCCTCTTTCCAGCCAGCTGGCCCTCACGCTAGGCAGCTGGACAAAAGAACCTTGGGGAAGCTGCTTCACCGGTACCTGGAGACCACCCCTAGCCAGAGTTAAAGGACAATCGGGAATGAAGGGAAGTCGAGGCCCTGAGACTTCGGTGGTAACTTTTAAGCCCCTGGGACAGTCCTAGAGAGAAGAAACATTTGAGACCCCATCAGCAGATCTGGAGTGTAAATCAGTCCGACAGCAGCCTTTACTCTGGGTTAAAACTTGGCATCTGAAAGTGGAGACCAGAAGGGAGTGAGGATAATGGAGAAAGGCAACCCAGTTTGGTTTCAGTAACAATTGAGTCTTTGCTAGGACACAGAACGGCCCCTTCTCCCTCACTGGCCAGAGCCACATTTCCCAGCTTCTTTCCAGTGGGAAACAAAGCTGGGGCCTTGGAGATGCTGGAGATAGGAGGCAAGCCAGCTACTACCAGGGGTGGGCAGGGAATGTGCCCTGTTGGAGCTGGCCAGAGACAGAGCCATGCAGGACCCTCCTTTTGATCAGACTCAGTTTCCATCTAAATAAGGGTAAGCTGCTCACAGACTTCCAGGCTTTTGTGCTGTTGTTCTGTGCCCTTGGCTTTAGAACCTACTGTCAAATTTCCTCAGACCATGCTCAGGACGCTTTACAAGCTGGGTACCCTCGGCCCTGGGAGGCTGATGCAGGACTTCCAGGCCAGTGACTGTTTCTCTCATCTTATCAGAAAGATTAAGCAAGATCTAAAACTGACTCAAATTCACATAAACAGCAAGGTAAAAATTGTGAATGAGGCCTTGGAGTGATGGCGGGAGTCTGTGGTCCCAGCTGCTTGGGAAGGCGGAAATAGGAAAGTTGTGAGCCCTTGAGTTCACATCCATGTCCATCCTGGGCTCCCTAGTGAGACTGTCTCAAAAAAAAAAGGAAGTTGAGTTCCGTGATTCCCATTCCTCTTTCTAACAGTCACCTCGCACACGGCTAATGCTCCATTTCCTGTTGCTTTTCTCCCTCACCTCTAAGACTTGCCCACCAGGAATAAGCGCTGCTGGGCAGTGACCTGAGCTCCCTGGCTCTACCTCCAAGGTGGCCCCAGTGGAAAGTTTCAAAAGGTTTGGGTTTCACTGGCAGGGACAGTATTCTGCACCTTCATGGCAGGTGTCAGGGGCTTCTAAGCCAGGGATGGAGGTGGAAAGAAGACTGTTCCAGTAACAGTCAGTGAGCCCCTCCCTGCCAGGCTCCTCACCGGTACGGCTCCACCCCCCACCCCCCACCCCCCACCTCTGCACATTCCCTGCCAGGCTCTGTTTACCGCCATGGGTCTTCTCCACAGGTGGGTGGGCAGAAGATGAAGTTTCCTTGCATGAGTCCTTGCTTGTGATTCATGCTTTTTAATAAAAGGACAGCTGGCAGAAAAATAAGGATTCTGGATCTCACATCAAGAAAGAAAAATAGTAACACTAAAAAAATAAAAGAAGAAGAAGAAGAAAGAAAAAGAAAGAAAAGATAAGGCTACATAGCTGTGTAATCTCCTTAGGCCTACCTAGCATAGCCTATGGAAGGCATCACACTCTGATCCTTATTCTAGCCTGACAGAGTAGACCCTGCTCTGTGCCTCATGCCCCCTTTGCTATAGCTTAACTGCTTGTGGTCAACTAAAGAAAACATGAGAAGACAAGTTAAATGGCCACCCTCCAGGATCCACTGAGTTCAAGCTGACCCTTGTAGAGCCCAATATTGGTCATGAACCACAGCACTCTGCTTCTTACCAACTACCCTTCCCAAGCTAAGTGGCTAGAGGAAGGCCCAGAGTGTATGCTGGGGTCTCTAGTCAAGGCCTCCTTGAACCTGGACCGTTTCCAACATAGCCGGAAGTCTCCCCACAGGTGGGAGAATGACAAGATTAGGGTGGGCCATCTTTCAAGGAGCTCTCTGACTGTGACCCAGGGAACTGGGACATAGGAAAAGGACTTCCTTGGTCTACTTCCTCCAAATGGAGAGTTATCAAAGCTGTCCACCTGGGGAGCCTTTCCCTTCCCAGCCCCTCCCTTCCAGCATCACCAAAAGGAAGCAGGAAAACATCCGTCATCACAGCCCAGGATACTGCTTTTCCAGCGGCTTCTATCAGGATATCCCCTGCCTTTTCCCAGGGGCTTAGGGTCAAAAACCTGGAGGGCAAATGGTGAAACAGCCAGCTTCATTCCAGAATTCTTGGCCTGGAAGAGGCTCCGCTTCTAATTGATCCCAACCCAGGGTTGGTCAGCGCCCAGTCAGTCCCAGAGCAGGACAATTACATGACCCAGGGGATCGTGTCCACCCTTGAGTGACCTTACATCACATACCTCTGCTCAGGTTACAGCAGCCTTCTGGAAGGGACGCCTCTTCCTCCTCTCTGCTGTTTCTATTTCTCTCTCAGGGATGGGTATGTTTGTGGAGTAAGGAGCCAGGGAGAACTCCAGATGTCTACATTGACGGACACTTTGATCCCTTTTCTTAAAGCCAGGTAAGGCAGCTTCAAGAACTGGAAACTCCCAAGTTCAGCCTCTCAGGCCTTCCTACCCCCTCTCTGCCCTTGGCAATGAGAACAAAAGAGGGAGATTTCAAGGTGATTTCCAGGTTTCCAGAGCAAACCCAGTTACTGAGGATTAACTGCCAGGATGCAGTGTCAAGCAGGGGCGCCCAGAGGCAGGGTGAACCGGGCTAGCTCCCCAAAGTCCCTGCCTGCCTGTCAGAGAGCTGAGGATGACCTGCTTACTGCTGCTGGGGCGTGAACTATCAGTCAAATCACTGGGCATCCAAGTCACCTGGCTCTGAAAGGGCTTCTTCCACTTCTCATTTGGCAAAAGCTTTGAGACAGAAAAGATGTCCTTGTGGTACCCAGTACTGTGTCTCTAAATAATAGATGTCTCTAGCTCCTGGCCTTCAGGGGACCCAGAGAGGGAGGTACCTGTGTCTGAAACAGGCCTAGGAAGGTATGTGCCTGACTTTAGCTATGTTCTCTGTGTGTGTGTATGTGTCTGTCTATCGCCTGGTCAGCCCCTAATCTTGGAACATATAAACAGGGAAAATTGTACGCAACAGCCATGGGGAAGCTCCAAGGGCTTCACCAACTGAGATATGAACACAAGTCAGATTGGTGAGAGTCATCCTCTGCTGCCTCCTGGCCCCCTCTTCTACCTGTTGCAAAGCTCACTCCAAACATGAAAGTGTCGGAAGGGGCCAAAGATGAGCATGGATTTTGTCAGAGGAGTGGCCAGATAAGAAAGTAAATAGGGGCTAGCTAGGGGGCTACTCCTGGAGATACAAACGGGCCCACTCACTTCTCCAGGGGTCCAAGTCAAAGACATCCAGTTATACAGTTAGAGGTTAGGACACAATGAAACTGACCTGGAGGCAAGGCCATGGAAAGCAAAAGAAGGATCCAGAAGTGTCTTTGGGACCCACCCCCACTTCTAAGTCTAAAGAGTTGATTTCACAGCTCAACAATAAATTGAATTAAGCATAATTACAGCCCTGATCCACCATACTGTCTGTATAGCGTCCCCAGCAGGGGCGGGGTAGTCCCAGACAGGATCCAGACAAATGTTCTTCATCCAAAAGTGCCCAGGCTCCAGCAACCCTGGTCACAGCGTGACGGCTCCGAGATATAGAGTCAAGTGGCTGAGGTGGTTCCTAGGCCCCAGTCACATGGCTGCCAGAGGTGAGAGCAGCACCAGCTGGCTCAGGCAGAGGCTAGGCATCAGGTTAGATGCTGGGCATGAGCCCTCGGGACAGGGATTTAAGGAAGGAAAACCACTGGTGCTGAAAGTAAGACTTTAATGTGCACAAAGGAACCCCATATTAAGGATGGACAGAGAAAACAAGATACAGTGTGTGTATGTGTGGGAAGAGTGGCTAACAAAAAGAGACCAGGAGGCCCAGGAAGTCAGCGCTATAGAGACAAGACCTAAGCTAGAAGAGATAGCTGAACAAGCAAACGTGTTTAAGGGTGGGGATGGTCAGGGAGACAAGGCCTCCAGTGGCAGTAGGCTGGCTTCACCAGGCTGGGTCTTCCCCAGCCTCTGTTCTTTACCTCCGACAGTTCTCTTCCTGCTGGAGTCCGGAGCCATTATCCCTTTAAATATCTTTCCAAGGGTTGAAGTACTGGCCCTGTGAAGAAGATAGAAGTAGCTTGTAATGGCCTGGCCCCAGTACTGTCCTCTATCCAAAGGCCCCTGCATTGGTGGTGCCCATTCAGCATCCACCAGAGAGGACTCCATGTCAGGTGTCTTAGGGTTCCAAGACCAGATACAGTGGGTCAGCAGGCCATTTGACCACAGCGCCTAGGAGGCTCAGCCAAGGTCCCATCTCCCACTACTATGGACCCAAGGGAATAAGGGAGGAAGATGTTATCTGTGCACACTCAGCCAGGCTCCAATCACTCTGCTTCCTCTTTATGACAAACGAAGCTTCCCACCAGGAGCCAGTGGATCAGGAGAAGGGCTTTCTTTTTCTCAGGGACTTGCGAAATTTGAGCACAAAGCCACAGCCTGTGGCCAGTGTGTCAGCCTCAAGTCAGGGGTGAGAGGGAATTGTAAGGGAGGGGTCAAGGAGAGGCAAGCTGGGAACAGGGCGTTCAGCTGTCTCCATTAAGGGCTTGGGGGCTCAGGGCCAGCCCAGCAGGGCATGCTTAGTGGAGAAATGGGGGGGGTGCCTAAGGGTGGAAGGGAGTATGCCGATGGGGACTGCTCTGTGCCAAGGAGTGATACTGGCCGTGAGCCCTGATTTTCACATTCACTCAAGCTGCCTGCATTGGGTGGGTGGGGCAAACTATTGACCCTCTGGAGTCTCTAGATATAGCTCATCTGTAAAACCTGTGTCTAACAATCCCTGCTTCCTGAGGTCTTCAGGTTCTGGTAGAAAAGATCTTCACTCAGTAAACTTTAGCTAAAATGTTACTACCTGGAGGAGTTGAGACAATTCCAACAACAAGAGTGGGCGCTGCCCCGCGGACGTGAGGGGTAATAGGGCACTCACTTAGCATGCATGAGGCCCTGGGTTCAAGTACTAATCACTCCCCCCCCCCCCCCCCCCCCCCGCAAACAAAACAAAACAGAGCAGCCTGGGAAATGTTCTTAACAAAGCAAGAAGCCAGCTGAGGTCCACAGGACAAGTGGACAGGAGGTGGACAGCTGTTGCCTGCGGTGTCCCTTCCTGGCTGGTCATATCAAACTGGTATTGCTCAGCTCTCCAGGGCTGAGCTTCTCTTGGCATTTGCTCACAAACAGGCTTCCCTGTGTTCCCTTCTGCATCCCCTCCCTGGGCCCTGGATTAAGAATGAAGGTCCCCTGAGACATCCCCACCCTCACCACACTGCCCACTCCACCCTCTCCCTTTGGAGTCCAGCAGCTGCAGCGGGGGTGGATGGCCTGCTGGATCTGCCAAGCCCCACCGACTGACCACTTCCCTTCCCTCCCAGGTCCAGGGGATTATGGGACACCACCTGGGGCTGACAGTGAGCCAGCAGGTCCTGCCAGCGGATGTAGGTCTGGGTGGCAAGGTCCTTGAGTTTGGTCCGGTGCATGGCCTGGGGGCTCTCCCGGATATGGGTGCTGATGTGGCGGTCCAACTGCATGCACAGCAGCTGCAGCTCACCCTGAAGAGGAGGAGGAGGCAGGACATGAGCCAGGCATATTCTGGAGGCCGGGGCAAGAAGGAGAACTAAGTCAGAAAGGGAGTGATTCTCTGAGTGACTGCTGCCAAGCTGGGTAGGAAAGGGAGGAGAGAGGAAGGGCGGCTTCTAGGGGACAGGTCAGCATCCCTTGGGAAAGGCTTTTGGGACATGGTGGGAGAAAGAGGCCCTGGCAGCCCCTTGCCACTTTCTTCTTGGCCTCTCATTCTGTAGTTCCTGAAAGAAGACTGGTTCCATGCTGGTCACTGTGGTCCCACAGTGCTTGATACAGTAGATACTACTGGGCACCCAACCCTTCCTTGCTCCAGCTTCTTGGGAGACTCACCCATTGATCTGGAGTGATGTCCTGGCTACTGACCACCACCCCAGCCAGTGTCAGGAGGCTGTGGCACAGATAGCAGACCTAGAGAGAGAGCACAAGGATGCTTCCTTAACTCATCTGAGCCTGTGAAGGTTCCTTGCTCTCAGCACACAGCAGCAGCTTCCAGGAAAGCATCTTCAAGGAAGGCCTGCATGAACGGAACCTGGCCTCGTTATCTCAGTGCTCTAACTAGCCCAGTAGGCTGGACCAACATTCCTCTAACATACCTGCCACCCAGAAAACCAGCCGTACCACCCCAGTCTCATCCTGGGAGTCGAGAAATGAAAAGCCCCCAGGGTCTGTGTCCTCAGACCTCTGCACAGCCTGCTTGTTGAGCCACCTACACCTGTGCTCAGTACCGGCTGTACAACCTCTGAGCTCCCACCTTGGACACGTGCCCCACAAAGGAGCAGCACCTGCACAAACCCAGGCACAGCGCTGTTTGACTCTCAGTCCTGATGTCAGACAGAAAGCTGGCAAGGGAAGGGAAAGTCAAAGAAAAAGCCAGGGGTGAGTATCTGCATACTGTCTCCCCAAGTCCACCCTCACTCTTGCCACTGGATACGCAAAAAAAAAGAAAAGAACAAAGGCCAGGTATGATGGAGCATACCTGTAATCCCCGACTTGGAAGCTAAGCAAGACAAGTTCAAGGCCAGCCAAGGCTACATAGGAAGACCCGGTCTCAAAAGCAAGCAAAAATGTACAACAACAATGAACGCAAAAAAGAGACAAAAAGAAAATTAGGAGGAGGGCTGGAGAGGTGGCTCAGTGGTTAAGAGCATTGCCTGCTCTTCCAAAGGTCCTGAGTTCAATTCCCGGCAACCACATGGTGGCTCACAACCATCTGTAATGAGGTCTGGCCTGCAGACATACACACAGACAGAATATTGTATACATAATAAATAAATAAATATTAAAAAAAAGAAAAGAAAATTAGGAGGAAGGAAAAAATGGCCCTATGGGGGCAGAGACAGTAGATTATAACACCAGACAGATCCTGTGTCTTACATCAGCCCTAGGTGGGGCATAGGGTGGAGGCAGGGTTGGTCAGCCAGGTAACTAGCTGGGCTTGAATAGGGTAAGGGAGGGCATGGCTTGGGGACAGGGCTGGCTGCAAAGACAGTGAGGCGCATTGGGCTGTTGTTGACCGGGATGATTAGAACTTCCTGAGGGACGCTAGTGAGAGGAGGTAGCAGTATCTGGTGTGGGTTGAACACACCAGTGTGCACGGTCTTTCTGGGACAAAAGATTGCAAGATGTGTCTTTCATATTCTTTTTGCTGTCCTCCATACCATGTGGTTGGTATGTGTGTGCGTGTGCGTGCGAGCGAGTCTCTGTGCTAGAGACCAAACTCAGGAATAAGCGAAGCACACACTCTTCCCCTGAGCTGCATCCTCAGCCCACATCCTCTTTTCTTCCCCTACTTATTAATATGGGGGGGGGGGGGAATGGCGCTGGAGAGATGGCAGCTGCCAATACCGCAGTTGGAAGGCTCACAACCACCTGCAATGCCAGCTCCTGGGGATTCCAATGCCTCTGGCCTTCTTGAGTAAACATACTGTATGCATGTGTACCTACCCCCCAACACACATACACATGCAATAAAGAATAATATAAATCTAAGGATGTGGTGGGATATGCATTTAATAACAGCATTCATGAAGGCAGAGGCAGGTGGATTTCGGTGAGTTTGAGGCCAGCCTGGCCTAGATAGTGAGTTTTAGGCTATTCAGGGCTACACGATGTGACCCTATCTCAATAAATAAATAGATACATATGTATAAAAACAAAGAAAAAGAGACCACAAGGTTGAGAGGAAGCAAGGTGGTGGATAATAAAGGGAAGGAAGGGGTGAGGGAAAGAAAAGGGAAAGGAAGAAAGTGACGTCACTATAGTTTACTTAGGAAATAAACGCTATTTTAAATAAGTAAGAATCTCTTTTGAAAAAGAAAAGGACTATTTCTGGGGACTGGGGATGTAGTTCATTGAACACAGTGCTTGCCTAGCATATAGTAGGCCTCGGGTTCAATTCCTAGTACCATAAAACCGGGCCTGGTGTCACATGCCTGTAATTCCAGCATTCCTTAGAGGCAGCAGGATTAGAAGTTCAAAGTCATCCTTAGCTACACAGTAAGTTCAAGGATAGCCTGTACAAAACAAACAAACAAACAAATAAACCTGTCTAATATGTATTATTGACAGAGTCAGAATATACCTAAATTTGTTGAAGATTTTTTAAACAGGACCCTGCCCTACTTTAATTGAGTCTAATTGGGTTTGGAGCAAGAGAGGAACATGACCTTGGAAAAAGGCTGAGGCCCCTTTCAGACAGGGCAAAGCTCTTGGCATGGAGCAAACCGATAGTGAGAGGTGGCAGAGGATGCCAAAGAAAACATCAAGAGTAGTGGAGCGGGGGAGGGGCGCTGCCTGGGGAAGCCTGGGGACTACCCGAGGTGTAAAGGGACGGCGAGCGGGAGCAGAGGGCTAAGGGACCTCGGGACTCCTCACCCCTAAGCCTTTTCTCTTGCAAATGCCTTTCTCTAGTACACCCCACCCCCTCCTGAAGATCAGCCTGCCTCAAACTCAATTGTGGAGGTCTTTGCTTCATCTGGACCCCGGGATTTACCATCCTATAGGGCAGCTTGGGGCAGCCTTAGGCTCCCAGGATCGCCCTGGGGGAAGACTGCAGGACAGGCATTTACCCTGATCACTAAGGAGGAAAATGCAGCAGTGCACAGCCCCAGTTTCACGACACAGCTCTCACTGATTCCCATAACTCAATCTTCAAGGAAAACCCCAGATAAATATTCTGAGCTTCTTTTTTTGGTCTGGGTGCAGGGAGGAGGGATAGGGTGTTCACCACATTTTCCAACCATTTCTCCAAAGAACAAATCCAAATGCACACGGTTTGGAGGTTGGTGTGTTCCCCCATTGCTAGAGAGGGCCCTTTAAGTTAGACTCTGACTCAACTTGAGGTCGTAGGGCTGTACCCTACTCAGGGCAGGCAGTGTTGAGTCCCTGCCACTGTTTTTTGTGGGGAAAAAAAGGGTTTTGGCTTAGGATGCTTCTCAGCTGTAGAATCCTGGTCTAGCAAAGGTAAGGTTTTAAGTTTGATCCTTAGTACCTCAAAACAAACAAACAAACAAACAAGCAAACAAACAAACAAACAAGGGCTCGGTGGTGCATGCCTTTAGTCCCAGCACAAAATCAAACTGAAACAAAAAGTCTCAAAAAACCAACCCAAAACAACATTAAGTTTCAATGAGGACATCAGTCATGCAGGTAAGAGTCTCCTTAGTGGAGGCAAAGAGCGGCTGTTGGTTTCTCTGTGTCAGGGAACCAGGGGTTCTGGGCCTGGAGAAGGCAGAACCTGAGACCCTTCCTCCACAATTCCACTGCTTGGGGGACCCGAGGTGGGCTAGGGGTGCAGAGCAGAGGTGCTGCGCGGGCAAGGAGTCATCTTGGTAGGAGCAGGATGCATGGAAAGTGAAGAACCACATTTCCCTCTCTGTGACAGTGACCACTTTCTGAATTTAGCAAGCCTGCTCCTGTCTTGGCTGGCACCACAGAGATTAAGCAGGAAGTGGTGGCCAGAGGACAGGACGTGGGCTATGCAGCCCCTCCCCCCGCCCACCGACCAGATTACCCCCCTGCCCTTTTCCTCTACCTTTGGGACCACAAGGTGGCCTTTCCCCCAGTCCAAAGGAGGCCCCTTCCAGGACTCGGCTTGTGTGTGTGTATGTGGTATTTGTTTGTGTGGTATGTGTGTGTGTGTGGTACGTGTGTGCATGTGGTATTTGTGTGAGTGTGTGTCCATGCATGTGTGTGTGTAGCTGCAGTTGGGGTCAGTATGGCTTTGGAGTCAGTCTTCCATGGTGGTGGGCTGCAGTGTCCAGGCCTCATACCTTGTTTAGAGCAGCAGGACCCCAGCCAGTTGAGGAGCCCAGCCCCTCATGCACAAACATGAATCCAGGCTGGGAAACCACAGTGGGAAAGAGATCCAGGAAACCTCAGACAAGGACTCAGAAGAGAGAGGCAGAGGGTGAAGAACAGGACGTGCCTGAACCCAATGCTGACAAGCCAAGGCGGTACTGTCCCTGGGTCCCATTGCCAGCAAGGCCTTTGCTTCCACTTCCTGGGTCTCTCCCCAGGGTCTGGTGACGGTGGCGGGCCTCTTCCCAGAAATTCATTGTGGCATATCTCATTCCTGCCCTCCCCCAAACCAGGACCCAGGGATGAGGCTCGTCACCCAGCAGACAACAGGCAGGTGGCACCTCTGGCTCTGTTCCAGTTAGTTCTGATCTTAGGTCTCCTGGGTCAAGTGGAACTCATTTGCAAGTTTTTGTCAGAGGAGTCAAAAGGGAACATGGGTGGACATTTCCCGGGAACTTCATCCTTCAGGAAATCCCCTGCTAGTTAATGCCAAGGGGGTAAGCTGGGTTACTTACGCCGAAGGGTGGAAGAGAGGAGGGAGTTCCCAGGAAGCCGCTTTCTCTAACCCAGCAGCAGTTTCTCCCTACCTCGGGTCATGACCAAGGATGTAGTCTTACCCTGGAGTTTTTAGATAGAACCCTTTCCTCAGAGCCTGCCAGGCAAAAGGGGACAGTAGACTTTCCATGGGTAGGAGGACTCTGTGGAAGCAGGTCCAGCCAGGCTCTGGACAGCTGCTAGGGACTGGGGAGAACGGAGGGCTGGCCCAGGGACACGGAGGAAGGAGGATGACAAGGATGCAGGGGCAGTGGCTCTCTAAGTCACATTGCCGAGGCCCAGGGCGCATCCTGCAGTGTCTGTATACCTGCTCAGCTGCACCAGGATGCCAGGACTACCTCCTCTGTTTCTGCCTTTGACATCACAGGCCCTGGCTGGTGGCTACCCTGGGGACCCTGCATTCAGCTCAGTCTCTAAGGTCTGGAGGCCCAGCTTAGCTTGACAACTGACCCCAGGAGACTCCATCGCTATGTGCCGCGCCTGTCACACGTGGAGCACACGTGCTGACGACGAGCCATAGAACCAATTTAGTTACAGACCGAGGCTGCACGGATCGCTAGATTGCCCGCGGTGATGAGAGGTGGGCCACGAGTCACTGGCCTTTTTAAAACTAAGTTTAAAGCTAGTATCACAGCATCCCAATCCAATAAGACATACAGAGAAGGCCTGGTGACCCTGCATCTTGGCATATGTGGGAGCTCAAGTTTGGCCCGATCCCCAGCTGATAGGGGAGGGATGGCTAGAAGTAGATGTCTGGGACCTCCCCCTTCATCAGAAAAGGCTCTGCACTTGTATAACCTCTCGAAATGGGGCTGACACTGTAGAAAGAGCAGAGGTCCCTGGGTGTTCTAGAGGCAGGACATAGAGGCCAGGCCATTCCTGGGGTAGACGGGGACACTGGCCTGTGCCCAAGGGCGTGGCGCAGGTGCTCCTTCAGGGTTGGGCAAACAACAACAATATTATTAATCCTGGGGTTGGGCCACTAACAGGTCCCAGGCCAAGACCTTCAGCTCAGGGAGGGAAGCAGGGCTCTATCTTGTGTGTCCACCAAAGCACAGTACATGCATGTTTCTAACTACACTTCATCTGAACACGGGTGCATGGCACTTGCCATGTGCGATGCCATTTCTTCCCAGTTTCTAGGGGGAAACTGCATAAACTACTCCACACAGCTCCAGTTCCAAGGTTATACTTCCTGACCTTGGCCTTGGCAGGCACTAGATGAGCCACAGAGCAGAGGGCTGCAACCAAGGTTCCATGCCAAAAGAAAAGCTGACCTCCAAAGTGACTCTGCCCAGGATGGGAGACTGGTCACTGTTGCAGCAAGCAGGAAATGATGAGGACACATGACTACTGCTAGGAAATGCGGTGTGTGACATAAGACCTCTTCTCAGACCAGCGTCCCTGAAGAGACGGGGTCAAGAGGTCAGGTGACAGACGTCACAGACACAGCCTGCCAGAGTCACCACGGGGTTGGCTAGGCAGGCCACTCTATTCTGTAACTGAAAGTGATGCAGTCGTGACGGGGGTGGAGCCCTAAAAATTGGACAGGGATAGGGCCACTTTCAGGTGACAGGGGACAGGCTGGCAGCATCTAGAAAGGAACAGGACTTCTGGATCAGCTGCTGGAACAACCACTAAAGGCAAAGTTGCTCTCTGGACCCCAGCTGGGTCAGGAGGCAGAAGGACTCTTCCCAGGGTGCTGGAGGATCTGAGGGGCCCAGGATGTACCCTCACACCCACCACGCCCCCAGAGCATGAGCTGGAGCCTGTTCTAAGTTCCCAGAAATGAGTTCTGAGACCCCAGGCCCCTCACAGTGGGATCCTCCTGTAAGCTCTACCTAAACTCTGAGCATGAACCCTAAGGGGCTCCTTCCTGTTCGGCTCTGAGGACTGGGTGGGAGCTGGGAAGCCCTGGCACAGGAGGTAGGGGCAGGACACACATAAACAGGAAGGCTGAGGGCATGTGCGAAAATGAAGCCATCTCAGACTGTGTCCAGAGGGAGGAACCACAGGGTTGTGGGCAAATCCTTGAGAGAGTGATTCTACCCTGCTCATCTTCCTATGTTGGCTTCCTTCAGGGGTGCGGGTGGAGGCAAGCAAGATACAAGCAGTGGCAGTAGCTCTTCCTGCTTCTTCAGCTGGAACCAGAGACCCTGATCCCATGGGAGTCTGGATGGAAAATCTAGTTCTGCCAGGGGCCCAGAGTCTCTGGCAATAGGAAGCTGTGTGTGTGAGTGTGTGTCAGCCCAGGCTTATACACATGCATCCACATTAGTATGTGGGCCTGAAGGCATGGTGAGCATGTGCAGTTCTGCAAGGAGTAGCTGGGACTGGCCATCTGCAAAGAGAGCTGCTTTCTCTCAAAGCCCGTGACAGAAGATCAGGGTGTGTTGTGCGGTCCCAAGTTTCTAGGTACCTAGAATGCACCCCTTCTTTTGTAAGAGTGGCCCAGCTTCCTGTCCCCTACATTTAGGCCAAAATGTTCCATGGTGATGTCTACAGAGTTGACTCCAGCAGAATACATGTGACCTAGGCCCGCCAATCACAGTCCATGCCAAGCCAGTGAGCCTTGACTCTGGGACAGAAGCTCTTTCTTTTCTTTACCCCTGGCCAGGGTGGCCGAAGAAAGGAGGTCAACCTAGGGTTTCATCTCACACACACACACACACACACACACACACACACGAGAGAGAGAGAGAGAGAGAGAGAGAGAGAGAGAGAGAGAGAGAGAGAGAGCCTGTCTGGGAATGCAGGGTAGGGTAGAGTCAAGCATTGGGGAAAGCCACCCCGGGATGTTGTGACACAGTGCCTGTAGTTGTGGGTTCAGCCAAGCCTGAGGAGTCATCCCAGGACAACCAGGAACTACATCCCCATCGACAGAGGCCTAGGGAAGACAAAAGAGAAGAGACAGAACAGGGGGAAAGTGGGAAGCAGAAGGCAGCTGAGAAGGCTGTGAACCCTGTAGGAGCAAGCAGTCCTCACTCCTCCCTAGCCAGGCAAGGCAGAGCTGCGAGATGGAGCACTTGGAGAGTGCTCCTACAATGCTCCTACACCCAACTCTGGCCTGACTCAGGCCTGGGAGAGAGAAGAGCAGAGGCCAGGCTGGGTGCAGGGCTGGCAGGAAGGGTCCCTCACATGGCTTATTTCTGCTCAGGTCGGGCATTTCACTGGAGGCCTGCTGCTGAGGTTGACCGGGGACCCAGCCTCACGCGCATCTCTGTTTACATTCATGGAGGCAGGGCACATGCCAGGGGTTAAGTGGACTGTTATGGACCTCCCGAGTTCGGCAGACAGGAAGTGGAAGACAGGAAGATGCAAGGCCAAGGCCATCGGCATGCAGAGTGCTGCGGTTTGGTCTTCAGGGCTGTACGTGATGGGGGCAGAGACTGTGGATGGAAAATCAGAGTATGATACATACAACAGGTCTGAATGGGAGGAAGACACTCTACAGAGCGTCCAGAGGGAGGAAGAAACCCAGATAAGAGTGCCAGGACAGAAGCTGATGAGTCACCTGCCCATGGACAGGGACCCTGAGAGGTCCTCCAGAGCACAGGGCTGATTGGGGTGAAGGAGAGAGCAGGCCAACCCTCCAGCTGGTTGGGCTTGAACAAAAGCTCCCTGGGACCCCACCCTGCCTCCTGGGCTTAACCCTGTCGCTGCAAGTCTTGCTCGTGTTCTTGCAAAGAACTCAGATTTCTGGGAACCAAGCAAAGCTGGCCTGGGCCTGGGCCTGAGTCTACAGGTTCCCAGACTTGCATGTGCTTCAACTCATCTGCAGGGTCAGCTTCTCAGAGGCCACCAGGTTTATGACAAAATGCAGCTACTGCTCATTTTGGAGGAAGGAAGATGGAACAGAACCACAGGCTGGACAGGAAGAACTCAGGAGTCTGCATGTCTGTTTTCCATTCCTCAAATCCAGTTTCCTCCTGGCTCTCCTAACCTTGTCCTGACCCAAGTTTACAGCACTGTGGGGTGTGTGTGTGGAGGGTGTGTGTGGGGGTGTGTGTATGGGTGTGTGTGTGTGTGTGAAGGCTGTGTGTGTGGGGGGGTGCTATACTTTCAGGTGAGAAAGAACAAGGGGAGAGGCTCCAGGATCTGCTTGTCTTTGCAAATGACACAGGGGCTCAAGTCAAGCCCCAGGGAACATACATCCCCTTGTTGGGGTTGGACGTACCAGCAAGAGAGGCCAGAGACAAGCACAGAGATGCCAGAGGGCAGCTAACCCTGTCCTGTCCCTGCAGCAAGAGCTGGCCTCTCCCTACCACAACCTCCCATTAAGGCAGTTCTTGGCAAGGTCAGCCAGCCCAGGGACAGACAGCTGCTGTCTACAGTCGCAGCAGCAAAAGCAGCAAAACTTGTTCACCAGGTCTCCCAACACACCTGGCACACCACAGGGTTTACAGGAGATGCACAGGGCACTCGCACACAAACACACGGCAGGCCACACCCTCTGCCCAAGCTGGGCAGACACACACCTCCATAGAGTTGCAGCTGGCTGGAGCCTATCCCCAGCATCACCCACAGTCAAAAGCACACCCCACCTCCATAAAATCGCTTCTTTGAAAACACTGATCCTCCGTAAACAAGCTTTTCCCAAGTCTCTGCAGCCTGGGACCTCCACGAAAGTCACAAGGAATGGACGCACCTGCAGGAGGTGACTGACCGATGCACAGTCCCCAGTGAGCCTCGAGTTCTCGTCTTTGGAAGGCATCCACTACCAGGCTGGGAGGAGGCACACGGGGAAAAGGGGAAAAGGAAGTAGGCTCCCAGTGCCAAGTTGGTCTTTTTATCCTCAGTTTTCATTCCACAGTGGGAGACATTTAACTTCCTCAAATCTAACCAACTAGAGAGACTCTCCCATCCTACCATCAAGATTCTGGTTCCCTAGACCTTCCAAATCTCTAAGCGGGGAAAACCTCACTAAAATAGCATCTGGGCTGGGCTGCAGCTCAGTAGTAAGCACATGCTTAAAATGTGACAGGGTATCATGATAGTAAGCAGTATCAGAAAAAAAGTGCAAGTATATATATTTACACATGTATACACACATACATTCATATATGTTTATACACTTATGCATAGTAAATGCATTTGCACATAGCAACAGACATGGGAGAAAAAGCAAAGATGATTTGATAACTGTGGTTAAACAGGAACAAGAAACATAACGGCAGGTTTAACAAGACCAAAACATCAGCCACTTCCATAAAACTGAATGGGTCACAACTCAACTCCAGGAGTGGATATAATACAACTAGGCCAAATCTGGCCACATTCAGATAACACCATAGTTGAAACCAAATGCCCCCAGAAACCCCAGTGCTGGGTTGGAGGGCTGAGCTGGTAGACTGGAAGAGAAAATTGACTCAAGTTATGCAATGTTTTTCTGCCTGCAGCCAGAAGGCCAGTCTCACGGGGGGGGGGGGGGGGGGGGGGGGGGGGGGGGGGCGCACAGGACACACATCTCTGGCAGAATCACATCCCTGGGCCAAAAGGAAGCATTGGGAGGCCAGCCTTAGTGTTATTATACTCACCTCTGTGTAAACATTGTCATCTCCCACCTGGGAGACAGACAGGGTGCCTGCCTGTTGCTAGGAGGTACCAAGCCCCATCTTCTCACCTACATGTTTATTCCACTCTAGGAAAGGCTAACTCAAACCGGGCAAGCCCAGGGAACAGATAGTCATCAAGCAGATTGGCACAATATATGAATATTTTGAGATGAGACACTACGCTATAGTTGAACTCCTGAGCTGGGAGAATGAGTCTCCCTGCCTCGATTTTTTTTTTGGGGGGGGTGGTGGTTGAGGTAGGGTTTCTTTGTGAAACCCTGGCTGGCCTTGAACTCACTGAGATCCACCTGCCTTTACCTCCAGAGTGCTGGGATTAAAGATGTGTACCACCATTGAATTTCTTGAACAGCCTAGACTGCAGCACTAGGCACTGAGCCAGGCACTTTAAAGTGTTAAATCTTATATCTCAATCTTATAATGTTCCTTAACCATGCTACCACTGAGTTAGACTCCAGCCCTCCACTAAACGTCTTGTTTTTCAAGCATATTTTTGTATGTGCTAATAGCATGGTAAGTGACTTTGACCCTGCTAGGACGAATGGCCTTCTTGGGAACCTGCCCCTGCCTCCAGCCCAGCTCTCCCCTCCTCCCCCCACAAAGTGGAAGCCTGAGCAGTTGCTTCTTTTGTTAAAGTACTTGGTGGTTAGCTTTCCCAGGCAGGAACCTCACTAACTTATAATTACCAACAATGCCCTGTGATTGGTTCTCTCATTACCCAAGGTAATACTTCTGAAGTCCGGGGTTCCATAAATGCTTGTGGTCTTAATGATACAAGGATATTAAGAGATCAGGGGGCTATCACTGGTCAAAGGCAGCGCAGGGGGGAGGGCAGTTTCAAAACTGGGGGCAGGAGAGCAGATGGCCACACCAGAGGAGAGAGGAAGAGTGACGAAATACAATTCATTTGTTCGGTTTTTCACTTAGTGGCAAAAACATGCCATGCTGAGACACACAACTATGCCCACAATCCAGCTAGACAGCCAGCCACGCAAAGGGACAACAGTGGAGCCATGCTGTGCCCTTGTCTCTCCCCTGGGGGAGGGAGGAGGTGGGAAGACCAGGAGAAGAGTCTGCAGAAGTGTTTATTTGCAGGGCTGGAGGAGCGCTGTGACCCCTGCAGTTTAGGGCAGGAAATCTCCCAGACAGGAGTGTATTTAGTGTGGGACAGGCAGAAGCTCAGCACTGCAGCCTCAAAGGCTGGGAAGAAGCTGTCTCCTTCATGCTTGATCACCTCCAACTGACCTGAACTCTGGCCTCAGTTTCCCCATTGCACTTGAGAAGCAAAAAGGCAAAGACTTTGAGCTCTGGGGATGAAAGGCTGCCCCATCCCAGACCACCACTCCCTGTAAAATTGGGTTGATGACGCCTCTGCTCATTTTGGCTGGTGAGTAGCCCCATCTCATCTTTGAAGATGAAACACGCTCAGGCCTAATGAGGAGTCAGTTGGCTGAGGTGGAGTGGGACCTAGTCACCTGCCCGGCCTGGCCCCTCCCAGCCACCACAACACCCAGCCCAGGGCACCGAGCTGGAACCATTTCATACTTCTATTACGGCACTCCACTAGAACCCTCTGTCCTGTCCCCTGGTCCTGATTGCCTCTGCCCTTAGCCACTGCACCAGCAGAGGTCAAGGTGATGGGGCCAGAGGCTCTGCGGTGCTCTCGGCTGCAGCACAGGGGCTCTAAAAGCCACTGCAGCCTCACCTGCTCCTACTGTTGTCCCCAGCCAGTGTGCCCTTTGCTTTGGGGGAGTAAGCACCCCTGGATGCCTGCTCTGCTCTCCTCCAGCTTTAAGGCAAAATGGACGATTGATTTCTAACAGGCAGCCAAGGAGCGAGGAGTAGCTGTGCTTGGAGCCTTCAAAATAAAGGATTCCTCAGCCTGTTCATCCTCCCATCCCAACTGCTACACAGACACCTTCTGCCCCTACTACCAGCAGGTCAGCAACGTGGTGAGCCCAGTGGGAGCCTGGGGCTCGGTAGAAGCCACACCCCTGCTGGGTGAGGCCCAGCCTGGCCTGAAGGTTCCTGGAGGCCACAAAGTCTCCTCGCAGACAGCCAGAAGGCAACTGCTTCTTTCTCTTACCTCCCCTTTTTGTCACCTCGAGGTCTCTAGTATCCAGCTATGACAACCTACCTACCCAGGGTCTCCTAACCTGTCTGTGTCATCCACTCCTGTTTCCTGGGAAATATCTGGCACAGGACAAGGGATGTGTGTATGGCCCCCACCTTCCTAGGAGACTGTAGCCTTGTAAAAACACTAAGACAAATCCCAAGGCGAAGGCAACCTTCCCTGCGCGTTCTGAAGGGTAGTGTGTACCTGTGCATGTGGGGATTATCCTATCTTCTTAATGGTTCATTTGTGTTCATTAAGTAATTAATTCACTTATCTGATTCTCAGAGTGATGCCCAAAGGTTGGACTTCTGAATTGTTAATATCCAACCTCAGGAATGAGATTTTTGAATCCCTGCCTTCCTGAATTAGAAGATCCCTATCTCCATCTTTATCCTGAGTCTCCAGGGATAGAAGAACCCAGGAAGATCCACTTGAAAGCCCCCACAGTCACCTTGGTCCCTGCTCTGACACTAACCCTGGGGATGCACAGGCCTCTGCTAATTCCTAACCCACAACCTCCCAACCCAGGGCACTTCACTGCCTTTTGGGAGGGCTGGTCAAGGCTTAGAAGAACTTCTTTGGAAGAACTGGAGAAAGGTCAAGGGCTAAGCCTTGGTCAAAATTAGTGGGAATAAGCAGGGAAACTAGGCATAGCTCTGGGCCCACGGCTTCCCCTGCACCTACACGCACAGGTGGGCAAAAGGACTAAAAAAGGCTTGGGAGAGATACTGGGTGCCCCTCCCCACATAGAAGGTAGCCCGCTGGCCTCTGTCCTGGAGTGACTTCTGGTTCTGGAAGGACCAGGGACCACAGGCCCCACAGGCTGTGCAACAGAGACAGCCCCGCCTTCCCCGTTAAATGAAGTAGCAGGGTCCTTCTTGGTAAAGGCAGGCAGGGGGTTGAGATGCTTACCTTGTAGTCAAGCTCAGCACTGGCCCTTGGCTGTTTCCCCTGAGAGGATGGCAGGGTCTCAGCGTCCAGATACTGCCTGAGGGATGATGGTCTCATGAGGCTGAGGAGATGGCTGAGTACGGCTAGCTGGGAAGAAGAAAGGAGACTGTGACTGAGTGTGTGTACAGCTCTGGGAGATGCCCTCAACTGTGGCAAGGGTCATAGCCAAGTTTCTAGGACCTGCATCTGACTCTCACTTCTGAGCTGTGTGTGTGACCTCCCTCCCTCAAATGGTCCACACTTCTTCCTAGGAGGAGGGATGTGTATATGAGCATGTGTGTGTGCACAGGGGCACATGTATACACACATGCATACATATACACATACATACACAAGAATGCACACATACACACATGTGCATACACACACACACAGTACCTAGCACAGGGCGAGGCCTTCCTTAACTTGATGAAGTAGGAATCTCTCCCGAGACTTTAAGGTTTACCCTAATTTCCTGAAAAATTAAGAGTAAGAAAGATTCCCTCTGACACTGAGCAGGACCTCAGTGACCTGAGTGGGACCTTGGCCACTGAGTGGGTCCCCCGCCACCTGAGCAGCCCTTCGGCCAATAGCAAACTCTCCCCTGTATCCCTTTTTTGTCACTTAGCTTGTTGCTGCAACATATTCAATTCACAAGAAAAAGATTGAACCTCTTCAATCCATAGCTTTGCCTGTCCATCCTGTGAGCCACAACCACAACCGCTTTGCCTGCCTGTCCCTAACTCCTCTGCATCTATACCACACTCTCCCTCCCAGGAATGCCAAATACTGAGTCTTCTGAGCCATAAAGAAGTTTATATATATATATGAGGGTCCCCCACGATATAACACTATCAAGAATACCAACAGCTGTTTGTCTGAAACAAGGTTGCCCCTTGTGTCCCAAGTTGGCCTAAACCTTGTGACCCTCTCACCTCTGCCTAAGTACTGGGATTACAAGCATGGACCACCGGGCCTGGCAATTCTTTTAATTTTTTTTATTACATGTTATTTGTGCGCAAGCGTGCGTGCAAACAAGCCACAGCAAACGCCCAGATGGTAGAGGATAGTTTGCAGGGGTCGGTTTTCTCTTAGAACAGAGTGGGGTCTGGGGACTGAATTTGGGCCATCAAGCTTGGTGGCAAACCCCTCTAGAGCAATGAGCCATTTCACTAGCACATTCTGTTTTCTTTCTAGATGACCTGGTCCTTCCTCTGCAGATGAGGCTGGCCTCAAACTCGCAGCCATCTCCCTACCTTTGCCTCTTGAGTACTGGGATGTGTGTCCTGCCCAGTCCTCTTTTTTCTTTTCCTAAATGTTGGGAGCAGTGAACCCCCAGATTCTGGAATTCTTGTAAACAACTTGTTTTCCTCTGCTCTGGGACCCTCCTTGATGGCAGGGGAGTGGTTTCTGGTGGGTTTGGCTGGGGCGTGGCTATCAGTTAAGGATCTCTATATAAGCAGTCCCTGGACACAATAAAGGGGGCATTCTTGGGATCAAGGATGACCTGTGTCTCTCTCTGTATCTGTGAGTCTTTGTGTGCTTCAATCTCCAGCCCCTTGCCCAGCTCACGAACTGTATGGTAGCACATGGAGCGCAGACGGCCGTGATGCGCTATACCTAAAAAGTCATACTATTTTCTTGTCCAACAAAATAGCCAATAATTCACTCTCATCCAGTATCTATATTCAGTTTTCTCAGCCAGAAACTTCCTTTCAGTGGGTCCTTTAGATGGGGATTTCCCTGCAAGGTCTACAAAGGGATTTGGCTGATCTGTTAATCTACCAGGCACCCCACCCACCCCCCTGTTTAGCTTTGAAGAACTGCCCAACCCCTCTGAACAAAACAGGCTTTGAAGCTAGCCCCTCCCCCTGGTCACCCCAAACATAGGGTCCCTGCAAGGACTGCCCAGATGCTGTAATATGGCTGGGTCAAGGCAGGTAGGCCCCAGTCCTCGTCCCTCCAAGCCATCCATGTGCAACCCTAGGGATGGGGGAGGATGTGGAAGAATGGGCAGCGTCAGGGTAGTTCAAGAGGACCGGCTCCTTAGATCTAGCAGGTGCACTGTGGCCACAGGCAAGAGGGTTGAGCCCAGAGCCCAGCTCCCAGCTTGAGCCCAGCCGGGTGGTGCGCCACACCTGGCTTCCTCCTGTGACTCAACCCCCCCAGCACCTGCTCAGCACTTCAGCTGCCCTCAACCTCAGAAGCCCTGGAGAGCAGCTGGGCAGGGAGAGGAGGATGAGGAGCTGGTTGGTAGTCAGGTTGGCTTTGGCTCCTGGAAGGAGGCCAGGCCTTCTCTGCAGTGTGGAAAGACGGCAGCAAAAGCGGGGAGGAAGGATCTGGGCAGAGATAGGTTCCATCTGGGGCTGCATCGAGAGCAGTACTGCCTTGTGCCAGCCTTTGGGATAATTTTCAAAACAGCCCTGCCCTTTCGCACGCTGGAGGCTCGCTGCTCACAGCTGTGCAAGCACTGGACTGCCCTGCATTGCCTCGAAGACCACGCCCCCAGAGTGACTGACTAAAGGCCCGCCCCAGCAGAGCCAGGACTCTCCCTGCTCTAGGAGCTGGGGGCAGGGCCGGTAGGGAAAGCACAGACCAGGCTCACTTGATCACTCTTATTTTTCCTCTCGCCCCAGGAAAGCAGGCTGGCGGTGCCTCAGTGCAATCTAGCATTCTGGTCTCAGATTTTCTTTTGTTTCCCGCATTGCCCCGCCCCCACATACCACCCTCTCTCCTGGATGAAGGCTTCTCTGGTCTGCAAAGAGGGAGGGTTAGGACCACAACAGCACCCTTGCCACCCCCACCCCCTACTTCCACTGCAGAGCGCCAACTCAGCAAACACTCAGCCCATTAGGGCAGACACCTCAGGGCAAGAAGTGATGATCACCCAGAAGGACAGGCCTCCACTGGCCTTGCCAGTCTCCTGGCAGGAGGAGATCCTGGCAGAGCAACTGTCTACACAGCATGTGTCTCCTGCTCTCAGATCCTGGCAGTGGCTCCAGTTTGCACAGGAGAGGTGGCTGTAAGGCACGAAGGAGGTCCCAAATGACCTGCTGCTGCTCTCTGGAGCCTGGTCCCTCCCGTGGTGTCTGAACAGAGGCATTGCAGAACTGGCCCCGCCTTGTGGAGTCCACTGTCACATCTAACCCACAGCCTACAGTACTTGTGTTTACCACCCTGGCCAGTCCCCTGCCCAGCACACCTCTTCCCTATGGCATCATCTACCCTCTTGCAGGCACAGAACTTGCTTGCTTAGTGTCCTGACTTATCAGCCGCCTCCCTGGCTGAGAGGTCAGCATTGTCTCCTGCAGTGCACACAGGGCTAAGCGCCATGCCTGGCACACGGCTGATGCTTATTAAGTATTCATTAGGTAAGCGAATGGCTAAATAGCATTAGGACTTTAGTTAACCATTTCCGAGGAGGTTCAAACTTTTATATCCCCCTTAATTTGGGGCACTCAAAACCCTTGCTTTCCAAATTTCAAGACATGATTTGAGGCTGAAGGTGGTGGCGCATGTCTTTAATTCCACACTTGGGAGGCAGAGGCAGGTGGATCTGAGTTCAAGGCCAGCCTGGTCTATAGAGTGAGTTCCAGAACAGGCAGGACTACACAGAGAGACCCTGTCTCCAAAAACAAAATCAAAACAACAAAAAAGTTGCCAGACACGATGGCATATTCTTGTAAACTTTGGACTTGTGAAGTAGAGGCAGGAGCAAATCTCCAAATGATGGTTGATAGGAGGGCTCAGAGGGTCAGGTGCTTGCTGCCAAGCCTGAGTACCTGCGCTTGCTCCCTGGGTCCGACACTGTGGAAGGAGAGGACAGGAGAATGGACTCCTGCAGCTGTCCTCTGACCTCCATGTGGGCACTGTGGTGTGTGCACACACACAATAGTAAATACATATTTACAAAATGGTTCACCTTGTTTCTGTGTTGCAAGAGGCTGGTATAAGAAACAAACTCCGAGTTTCCTCCCAAACCTGTTCCACCTGTGTCTTGCCTGGCTGCTGAGAGGGTGTCTCCTTCCCTCCAAGTCTGGTTCCTGGAGGGCTCCCCCTGCTCCCTGGAGCCTGCTGGCTGTCCTTGGGAAGTCACCTAGCAGTTGCCAAGCTCCCAATGCTCCACCTCTGCTACTCCCCCCCCACCAAGCCAACTGCCCTGCCCACTCCTCGCCCCTTGCTTCATCCTCTAGCACTTGGGTCTCAATGGCTAGCTGGCTTTAACTTGTTTACAGTTCAGTTTCTGTCTCTCCTTACGGACTGGAAGCCCGTGGCTTCACCATGGCCTTAGGGCTCTGGCTAATGGAGCTCCCTCTTACCTACCCTGACCTCAGCCCCTGCTATTCTGCCCTCAGCCCTCTGCTCCAGCCACACCAATCTCTGTGCTTTCCCTCCAACCCAAATGTCCTTTCTGGAGCCCCTGGGCCTTTGTGCTTCCTACTTCCTCAGCTGGAAGCGACCCCCTCCCCCATCAAGGTAGGTTTTCCTACAGTTGTGTGCAAAGTTCCCTTCCTCCTTGCCTTTACAAAACCACACCCACCCAATGATATTTTCCTCCTTTCTGGGAAAAATTTTAAACTTTTTTTTCCCCCCCGATAGCATTTGTCATTCTCTGCAAGTTTGCCCCAAATGTTACTTCTTTCTCGGCGCCTCTGTTGGCCTGCTGGGACTAAGACTAGCACGGAAGAGGGACGTCATTCAATTCAGATCCTTTCCTGCCCAAACCAGACTCTAGAGCACACTGGGGCCTGAGGCTAAACAGCGACTATTTCTGAAGTATTCCCAGTATTCAATGAAACAACAGGAATGACTGGTCCAACCCCGGGACTCTCCGGGAAAACGCAAGAGCTGGGCTGTCGCATTCTACCGACCTACTGTCTCTCCAGCCTAGCTCTCCAACTCGGTCCTCCTGCTCCTGAGGCTCAGGCTGTGGCTTGAGACCGGGACAGAGGGGACAGGTGGCAGCTTGGGTACTGAGAACCCCTCCCACCCACTTCAGACCCAAGGACTCTGCTTCTCTAAGAGTCAACTCCGGAAGTCCCTTCACAATGGTTTAGGCTGTGAAGAGCCCAGGAAGAGGCTGGAGAGGTTGAGATGACGTGAGGTGCTGCAGTGGTCAGAGGCACAATTCTAATCCTGGCTCCCCCTTCCCTGCTGTGTAGCTTCCCTGACTCAGTTTCCCCATCTATAACACATGGATAGAGTAGCAGCTCTTCCAGTCCTAGGTTTTGAGGGAGGGAAGCGCTGTGAACAGTTCTCAGAACACAGTGAGTGCTGCCTGCATGGTAGTCGCAACTATTACAGGTGGAAGGAGGGACCAGTGCACAACCAGGGCTGTGTGCATTCAGTGCAAGGGAGGTATGGGCAAGGATGGCTGTGTGGAGGGGACATGGGTGGCTGGGGGGTCAAAGTGGTCCTTCAAAGGCAAGGCCAGCCAGGGAAGGAGCTCGCCTGGTGACCAGACATCAGGAAGAGACCAGCAGCGGAGTCTAAACACAGCTGCTGGGTCTTCCTCCCTGCAGAGGCACCGCTGACTCTCTCTCTCCTCCCGGCGGTACACTCAGCATGCAGGGACTCATCCCCTGAGACCTGGCTCAGGTACCTTCTCAGAAGTCTATCCTCAGGCAGTGTTAGTCACCCAGGTCACAGCGAGCCGGCTCACCCCGCTTCAGGAGTCATCTGGAAGTGTCACACCTGGTGTCTGAGCCTGAGCCTGGGATCTGAGCTGCCTAGTCGGTGTATAAGGAGCAGACAGGTCCAGAATTGGGTCCCCCAGTGGTCACAAGCAGGTAGGTGTAGGGGTGAGCCGAGAAGCAGAGAAGCAGAGTCTGGCTCCACTTGCCTGGCCGGCCTTGTGACCCTGGATTCTTGGTTGTTGCAGAGACCTCCTGAGCTGGCTCCCTACCTGACCAAGCAGCACACACAATTTGCCTCCCTCCTTGAGGCTCCTCTCCAGGCCCCGGCAACCCTGCTGGGCTCCCCTCATGCTCCCTGAAGTTCTCCTGCTGGGCCAAGACAAGCCACTAAGCCTTGAAATGCTCTCACCTTTGGGTCCCTGCTAACCCAGCTTCTGGGTGAGAGGTCCCAGGGACCCTGCCCTCCCTGGAGTCCTGACTTTCTTTCCTTCTCTGTCAGTTCCCAATGGGGGCTTAGTGAGCTCATCTGGTCAAAGCCAATGCCTTCACAGCAGGCTTCCATGGCAGCCCTTGGGCAACCTGTCTGGTTGAATTTTAGCTGGCCCTGCTCCTGACTTCCTAACCTGTCTTCCCTTCTTCAGTGACCTCCTGGCGAGTCATCCCCCCTAATCCTTGGGGACCCTGACACTCACCTGGCTGTCTCTTTATCCCATAAGCTTTACACTGCCTTCCTGGTGTGGACCAGGCCCTGGGCTGAGGGGCAATGGAGAGCAAGTAGACATCACTGGTTCCCCACTCAGGGGCCCCAGATTCTGTCTGGGAACAGGGGTGTGGGGAAGACAATGCAGCAGCACCAAACAAGTAAGGGAGGGTGACAGACAGGGCCAGGAGGCCTCCTCGAGATGGCACCTCAGCTAGAGTAGGAATGGCAAGCTCCTGCCATGCTAGGGAGTTAAGTATTCCAGGCTAAGGGGGAGTGGGGAGCTGAAGCCAGAGTCAGGCCCAGCCCCCTCCTTCCAACCAAACCAACTGACACCTTTCTTAGCTCCCACAAAAGATTTGACTCTTGAGCTAACTGGCTTGGGGATGTGCTGGGCGTGCCTTTGCCTATGTACCTGACCTCTTGAGTGTTGCTGAACCAGGCATTGGGGGGGGGGTGCTGAAACTGCAAGAATGAATCCAGGGAGATCCCTAGTGGAAGCAAGAGGCTTTCAACTTCCCCATCCTATTCTTGGAGCCTCAAGAAGACTATGGCCTCTGAGCTGAGAGGCAGGTTCAGAGCTCCGCAGAGAGGAGAGTCCGGGAAGAAGCCTGAACTGCCCCAGGGATGCCTATCTCTGGAGTAGGGGACTTTGGTAGGAGCTTAAAAACTTAATAGTGTTTCTTTCCATCTTTATTGTTCTCCTGTCATGGAACCAGGGTTCGGGAAGTGAAGAGTGGGAGGTTCCTAGGTGCTGGGAAGTGAGCGCTGCTCCTCTGTAATACAGAGCGCACTCTAACTGCTGAGTCATCATTCTAGCCCTGCCAGCGTTCTTCAAGGATGTGGCCCCTGGAAGGAAGACGGTCCGTCCCACATCAGTGTGTATATGGGCTATAAATGAAGTTAGGAGGGAATGGGGTAAGGATGGTCTAGGAAGCCTTAGGGCAAAGAGGAGGAGATATGTTGCATGCATGTATGGATGGAATTCTCAAAGAATAAAAATATATTAAAACCAAACAAACAAACATAAAAAAAAAACCATTTCCGACCAAAGCTGGGATGGTAGCACGTTTGTAATTCCAGCACTCTGAAGCTGAGGCAGGAGGATCTGGGAGACTAACAAAACAAAATGTTGACAAAAGAAGCGGAAATTTTATGTTATGTATATTTTACCATAATTCATAAACTGTCATGCAGGCCCCGTGTTCATAGATCTGGTCAAATCCTAGAGCCTAGGACAAGGTAGTTAGGCAAACTACTGTGTTTCAGAGTGGCGGAGTTAAAGTGTTGTGATTAAAAGAGTGAGCCACCACACCAGCCTCACCCAGGCTGGTCTCTAAGTCCTAGGCTCAAGGAATCTTCCTGTCTCAGCCTCCCCTGTAGCTGGAAACACAGCCTCACACCGCTGCTGTTTTCTTGCCACACTGATAACAGAGCCCTGGGGCCTCACACAAGCTAGGCAAGGGCTCTACCACATACTATGCCCTCCCCTCTCCCACCCCAGGAAGCTGAGGGAAAACATTCAAATCCAGGTTAGGTGTGGGGATGGTCTCTCTGATTACAGCTCAGGTGTAAGCAGGTTATGGGGAAGAGGGGTCGTGGCCCACCAGAGGCCTTCCTGGTCCTGCTGAGGCAGACTCACCTGGGTTTTCTCTCCCCAGAGAGGAAGTGCCTCTTGCTGACCCAGCATCCGGGCAATAACCGTGAGGCTCAGTTGGCTTCGAAGTAATCTGGGAGAGAAGAGCAAGAATCTGAGTGGGGTAGGCTGGAGGTCAGGGGGCCTCTGAACGTTCTGGAAAGACGAGATATCCAACAAGCCAGGATAATACATTTTTCTTCGGAGTTGTAACCCCCTCAGATCTGTACGTATCTGTAGATCTGAATGGGTGAAAGGTCTGCTCCAAAGCGGACCAACATTCCTTCCTTTGCGTAACAAACGCATACAGACAGCGACAACACCAGGTGTGTCTCGGTGACAGCGCATAGCGTGCAGGAGACCCTGGGGACTGGGCCATAAACAAAGTAATAACTGAAGAAAAACGCAGTGACGGAAGGCATAAAACAACTAAGGAGGAAAATACGCAGATACAGGGGAAAAGGCAACAGGAAGAAAAACACATTCCCTTCTCTGTTCTCTTTGTCCTGCCCAGCGCACTGCCTCTCAAATTTCAAAGGACTTCAAGCAGGGTGGATGATTGGTCCCTTGAGATCAGGATTTATTGTCTTTTTTTTTTTTCACCCACTTTTCAGAAAACTTTTCTTTGGGATTCCCCTCCTACCGTCCTGAGGAGCCAGGCTCCTGGGATGCACCTGAGAGCGACTCAGCCACTGAAGCAGCCTCTGGGTCTCGGCTGGACAGTTAAGAGAGTATAATAACTTCTTGTGTGTGTGTGTGGGGGGCAGCTAATGTGACATGGTCACCTTATAGTGCTGACCGCCCTCTTGTCTCCCAACTGGACAGCCTTCATGCGGGCCAGAAAAGAACAAGGGAGAAAGAGCCCCAGGAATGCCCAAGCCAGCTACCCCCAGTTTCTAGACCATTAGTTCCCTGAGCTGCTCGTGAGCCTGCACGGGTCTCCTGCTTCAGTCAGCCGAGTCGGGCGTCTGAGGCCAGCCATAAGGCAATGCTTAGTCAGTGTTGACTCAGGGCTGAGCCATCTTCTAGTCAGGAATGAAGGCCCCATGGGGCTTCAGATGTTAACGCTTGGGTCCTTAAGCACTTTGGAGTGGAAGAAGCCAGAGGGTGGGGCTGAGAGTTGTCCTGGGACCTTTGAGACTAGGTGACAGGACAAACTTCTCCTCAGGTCAAACTCTCAAGCCACAACTCTGTAATTAATCACCTGAGCCTTGCTGGGGAGATTGCAACATGTCGTTCCATGTCTCTGCACACACTGGTCCGCAGGCAGCAGGCAGCCCCTTGAAAGGATTTATTTATTCTGATGAGGACGGAACCCAGAGCCTTACGCTTACCAGGCAGGTGCCATGCCACGGAGTTTCACTCTCTTTTGTTTGCTGTGTTTTATTTTGTCTTGGTTTGTTTTTTAAGACAGGGTTTCTCTGTGGAGCCCTGGTTATTTTGGAATTAGCTCTGGAGACCACACTGACACTTAACTCACAGAAATCCATCTGCCTCTGCCTCCCCAGCGCTGGGATTAAAGGCATGAGCCACCGCTGCCCCGCCAGAGTGCCATTCTTATCTCTTCTGGACGGACTTGTCACTGCACTGTGCTAAGGAACCCACTCAGAATGGAACCCAACTGGACTTCGAATGTTACCGTCTTGAGTCATGCCAGGGAGTAAAATGAAGAGGAGAGAGGAAGCAGAGAAAGGCCTAGAAGTTAAGCATGACGGGAACATGTGGCTGGGGTTGGACTCTTAGAGGAGAAGGGCTCACAGGTAATAGTCCTAATGGAGGGATCCCTGACAGGTGCCCTCAGTCACATCCCTGGAAAGACATTAGGACCAGAAAGACCAGATGCAGGCCACAGCGGCAACAGCGGCCACAGTAGGTGCTAGGAAATGTCTCCTTAAGGAAGACTTCTGGAGGCGGGACGAAGCCTGGTCACTTCAATTGCTAATGATGGCTCCAGAGCACCGTTCCCAGGGCCACAGGGCCACAGGGCCACACTTGCCTTAGCGACGGGGTGAGGGGGTGGGGTGGGGTGCGGGGCAGCCTCCACCCAGCGGTGAAGATTGTGATCAGCCTGGTGGCCTGACCTCTGCAGGCTTTGTTGATTTTTCTTAAGTAACAGTAAAAAAAAAAAAAAAAAGTCTGGAAGAATCAACAAAGCAACAAAGCACGGGGTTCTCGATTTAAAAGAGCAGCAGGTGGTGCCGACACCCATCTGAAGGGCTCAGGTGGAAAGGACAAATGGCCACTGGGAGGTGGGAGAAGACCATGAGGTGCTCACATAGCTCACAGGAAGGGTTATGATCCCTTTGGAAAACTAAAAAGATTAACTGAGGACAGACCTACACCTACCCCGTGTTTCTGAAGTTAAGTGCTGCTCCCGTGTCAACAGGTACAAGAGATGTACTCAGAGCAGAAGCACCCCGATAAACAGCCGGAACGGTGGCTACAGAGCCACCTCCACGTGTTCTCTTCACTGCTGTGGGGAAGATGGCAGCTACGAAAGGAAGTGAGTGATGAGAATTCATTCACATCAAGTCTGAAATGGAGTGCTGGAGGTCGGGGTCCTGGTGGCCCTGGGGTGTGCTCACGCTGTCCTTTCTTCCCAATGTGCGTGTTAGTGGGAAAACACCACTGAGACGTAGGCTCAGGGGTCTGTTTGTACACTACAGTTCAACAAAGCTATTATACTAAAAGGAGATTCGGCTGGAAGGGGACTTGGTTTGTCAGATTTAGCAAATTAAAGTCTAGGATGCTCTGTTATGCACAATTTCAGATAAAGAATCTGTTTTTCTTTCTGTTTTTAAAAGAACGCTGTGTTATGTGCTGTATTCGTATTGCATCTGGCAAATGAAGGAGAAACCAGCCAGCCATTCCGCCATTTTTGACTGGGAAGACAGAGTTCTGCCTAGTTTTAGCCTTGACTTCTTTCTGCAGGGCTATGCTGGGGGCTCCCAGGGCTCCCAGGACTTCAAGAAGTGTGTACAGAGAGGCAGCTGCCATCTGAGCTGAGCCACAGGAGGGTGAGTCAGAAGCCCCTTCCCTGCTCCTCCAGGGCCCCCCCGCCCCCGCTCTATGCTCTGTCTGAACCCCAGCTTCCTCTTCATCAAGGCCTCGACCCTCTGTGGCTTGCCTGTAGCTAGGACCTGTTTTCCAGCTGTTCCTGGGCTCTAGGATCCGGCAGCAGCTGGGCCCAGACACAGTGGGAGGTAAATGGCTCCTCCAAGCTGCCGCTGCTGTGCTACAAAACCTACTGCCAGAGTCAGGAGTCCTGCATCTGGGCTTCATTAATCCCCCCCCACACCAAGGCCCACAGAGGGTGGGGAGGGGCCGGCCAGAGAGAGGGCCAGAGCTAACAGGCCTCACAGTAGTACTGGGGCGGGCGGGGGTATCCAGAGGGAAGGGGTGGGTGAGTGTGTGGGGTGTGGTAGGGGTCACACCAGGGCTGTAATCTAGAAAAAACAAAAACAAAAAGCCCCAACAACAGCAAAACCAAAAAAACCAAAAACAAAGAGCAGGCAACACTGAGGGATGAGTGGATGTAAGGAACCCACATCTGAGAGCTGAGCCCCCCCATGCTGGTGCTGCCTGTCTGCTGCCCACAGCCTTCCTGATACTCCTTCCTGAATTCCCAGTCCCACAGAGAAACAGGGACAGGGGTCACTTTTAATTTGAAGACTGCGAGTTTGAAAGGGAAAAAGCAGAGAGGACCCACCCGAAATGCCACCCCAGCTGTGCAGGGGGCCAGCAGAGAGCCCTGCCCAGACTGTTGGGTTCTTTCTTTCCACAGAAATCGCCTAACCCCACCTGGCAAAGCTTTTCCAGAACTCAAACCAGGCAAGCAAAGATGCAGAAGCCACTGGAGTCCTCCCAGCAGATGTCATATAAGGCGATGGGTTCCAGCACAGCGCTCAGGCCAGACCGGGCCAGGCCAACGCCGGTCTCTGCCCCGCCCACCTCCCAGAGGCCTGTAAGACCAGGACACTGGATCAGCAACAGAGGCGCCCAGGGCACTAGAAAATCGGGAAACAAGGTTTTCTAAACCTAGGCCAGAGGATTTGGGAACTTTGCTCCCAGACTGCCGCTGTCTGGGCAGCTCCCTTCAGGAGCACCCAGGAAGGCAGAGTGTATGCCACTGTGATGTTAGGACAAAGACATGAGCCAGCACAGCACCCTCCTCAGCCCCCAGTGCTGTCTTCCCTCGGAAGGGAACCAGGCCCTGCTGAGGCTGAACTGCCCTAAAAGGCTACCAGGCGTCTGGCCAAAGGCATAGCGTGTCCAGGGCAGCCCAGGATGCAGCAGCCTTGGCCTGTTCCTCTACGGGAATGCTGCCCGACACCTGGCTGTGTGCTGCCTGGCACGGCCTACATCTCCAGAGCCATACACACCTGTCAGACACTGGCTCTTTGGCCTGTGATAAGAATCATCTTTTTCTGATTTTGTTTTTGTTTTTTTCAAGACAGGGCTTCTCTGCGTAGCCCTGGTTGTCCTGGAACTCACTCTGTAGACTAGGCTGGTCTTGAATTTAGACCAGCCTGCCTCTGCCTCCTGAGTGCTTGGGACTGAAGGCATGTGGCGCCTTTAATCAAGATAACTGGGTGGGAGCTATCTTGCATGTGCGTGCGCTCCCAAAGCAGGATGAACCAGGGTTTGAGTGTAGCAGGTTGTGCGATCTTCCCCAATGCCTGTACTCCCATCCTGCCTGCATCTGTAAGGGAGGAGGCATGCACGATACTGACTGGAGGAGAGGGATACGGTGACCGCTGACCGAGGAAAAGGATGGCCACACAGCAAGATGAAGCTACAACCACTCACATCACCAGGGAGCTGGTCCCCAAGATGCCCGTGAGCACAGCGTGCCAGTCTCGCAGGAACGCACTGCATGGGCCCATCTCCAGCAGCATTCAGAAACAGGCGAAGAATCAGTAAGATGGAAGAACAGCAGGGAAGTGGTTTCCTCTGCAGAAGGAATGACCGGGTGGCATTCTGTCCAGACACTGGGTAGTAGTACACAGTTGGCAAACTTAAGACCCTCTGCAAGTCCCTGAGCACCCACCTATGGCATGCAGAATTACAAGTAAACAAAAAGGCACCTAAAGGCAATGGACACTCAAGCCAGAGCTGTAGTAGCCTAACCCTTACTCTACTGTCCCTGGACTCGGGCATCATTCAAAGCTGTGGCCCTTCCCCTCAAGGGTTCAATTTCCATCCCAGAAGCCAACATCTGCCTGCCAAGCAGGTCCAGTCCACTCACTGGATAGACAAAGAAAGTTCTTCCTACATTTTGCCAAAAATCTGCCCTTCTGGGACTCTGACCAGGCTTCTGGAGTCTGCTCTGGGAGCCGTCTGGCGGGTACTGGCTGTACTCAGATGGCTCTGCCTCCTGCAGGCCCGGCTGCCTCACTTTTCCATCTTTTTGACCATTCTCCTTTGTGTCTGTGGACAGCCCTGGTTATCTGTGCTCCTTGTTAAGTGGGCCGCTCTGCTCGGAGGACGGGGCTGGTGCTCATTTTCTTGGCAGTCAACAGACTGAACCCACGTCCTTTGGCTTTTCCTTCTTTCACATGTCTTCTTGTCAAACCCCATTCATTTCTCAGACCCTGTTCTTAATCGTACAGCAGGGCCTCTTTTTCCAGCTTAGCCCTTCATTACCGTCGGCGGAGAGCTTCTGGGATCTTCAATTTGCTGTCAGTTATAGTCATGTTGTCTATGAATCTAGCCATTGTTCTGCTAAACGCCTCATTCAGGACATTGGCTTTGCTCCATCCAGAAGCCCCACTAGTAAAGTCTGTGAACTAGGTGGCCACAGGAGGCTGCCCTGCAGGTGAACTCATCAGCTTTGTGTTCCTATGTTGTCCCCAGGATGTGATGACGGCTTTATCAAATGCCCGAGGAATCTCCAGACAAGCATTCCATGGCTCCCTCCGGAAGCTCGTGCAGTATGATGTATTCTAAGGGCACCTAGACACCAGGGTGTCCTTTCCGAAGTATATACTCACCCACCGCGCCTAGGAATGATGTTAAGGGGGTCTGCCTCCCATAACCCCCCAATGAAGGACCTGCACTGCAGGTGGGGTGTCTGTGTGTGTGTGTATGTGTGTGCACACGTGTGCATGCGCACACTCCTGCCGGGGGAGAGCAGAGGAACTGATCCTCACTCTACACTGTCACAGCTGTCATATGTCACTTCCACACTGAGGCTTCAGCGCCCTCCAACCACTTCTGATTCCATATATAAAACCATTCTTCTTTCCACAAAGAAGACAGAAATGAGGAAGGCTGAAGTGTTGAAGTTTCTCTATCAGTCTCAAAATAGCACTCCTCACTTCAAAGCCAACTGCGCAGGTGCAGGAGCAGACCGTCTGGCGGCACTTGACAGTCTCCGGCAGTCCTGCCTCTGACCCAAGCTACTTGCTTTGCTTTGTGCTCAGCTTTCCAGTTCCACATCTTTCGAACCTAAGGTCATGGGGGAGCAGCGCTGAACTCCAGAGGTCCAGGGGCCTGTACTGGCTAGACACCTCCCCGTGCTCTTCCTGCTTTATCTGCACAGAGGTCAGCACAGGGTCTCCCAGCTGCCACAGTCACCTTGCCTTTAGAACCTGGGGCACAACACCCCATTGCCTCTGTGTGCCTTAAGGTGCTCATCTAGTAGCCAGAGGCATGCTGCCCAGCCTCAGGAGCACGGCCACCACCGGGGGTCTTTCTCATTCGCCTAGCTCAAGGCTCAACAAAGTCAGCTAACCAATAACCCCTGGGTGTGAGGGATGTCAGCCCGCACCAGTCAAGTCAGTCAGGTGAAGACAAGGGAGGGGGAAGGAGTCTCGACCAGAAACTTTGAAGCAGATGCTCAGCATGAGTTCAGATGGCTGCAAAATTTTAGGATATGGCAGCTATGTGGGAGTGCATGGGGGGAATTTGAAGGGGCACAGATAAGACTTTGGGGGAGGCATGGAAGAGTAAGCACAAAGACCCTGGAACACTAGGCTGGGTTGCTTGGTTGGCAGACCAAGGGTAAGGACTTTTTTTTAAGTTTATGTATATGAGTGTTAGGCCTGCATTTATGTGTGTGCACCACGTGTTGTGTGTGTGCCTAGTTCTTAGAGGTCAGAAGACTTCCGATTCTGATACTGGAGTTACAGACAGCTGTGAGCTGCCATGTGCATGCTGGGACATCAGACCTAGGTCCCTCTGCAGGAGCAGCAAGGGCTTTTAACTCTCGGCCATCTATCCAGGGCTTCCATGCCCACTCTAAAAGGATCTTCAGCAAAGGTGGGAACTGACAGTGTATGGGAAGGAAGCTCAGATTCCTGCAGAGCGGCTGATGGGTTATTTGAAAGACAGCGGGACTCGCCAGGAGGAACTCTAGGGTGCTGGTGGTGCTGGAGTACAGCTTTCTCCAGAAAAGACGGAACTGTCAGGATCTCCAATTAGGGGTCTGGTGGGAAGAAAAGAGGTGGAACTGTAGGGGCGGGGTGGGGAAACTCAACAGAGGTCCTGTCACAGCTCTGGAATCTGCTGAGGGCCTGGGGAAGGCTGGACAGCAACTTACAGGGTGGGCACCTACAGGGGTCAGGGGCTCCATTTCATGAGGCCATTCAGTTTTAGGGCAGGTAAATGAATAAAAAAAAATAAAAATAAAAAGGAAAGGAAACATGACTGCTCCTAGGTATGGTGGATACCTGGGAGAGTATAGCCAGAGGCAGGCACATCTGGGAGAGTCCAGAGTGCTCAGGACCAGACTGAGTCCTGCCATGTGAGGGGGGGGAGGGGAGAGAGGAGAACCAGGTGCAGCAGCCAGGAGGCCCAGAGTAGAAGGAAAAAGGTCACATAAACCAAAACGGTTGGAATATATAGGGAAGGGAAGCCCAGACCCCGGGGCTGGAGAGTTTAGGGTAGGGGTTGGGGTGTGTCAGCAGGACCCTGTAACGGACAGGGAGGAGGGATGCAGGAGAACCTGGCGGCTGACATCCACTTTGATGTGCTAAACAAGCTGCTTGTCCTCAGCCGCTGGTCCCAGGCTGGAAACCTAACACAAAGTCTAAAGCAGAAGCAGGAAGGGATCGGACACTGTGGGCGAGAGGCACAGGAATTGATGGAGAAACCGGGTGCTAGGTGGGCCCTCTGGTCCAGCACTGGTCCAGCAGCAGACATGAGCAGGAGCGCAGCCGGACAGAGGGGCCAGAGAAAACTCCCAAACACCCGGCCCCTGCGCGTAGCCCTGCTTTCATCCCAAGACTCAAATCTGCCGGTTGTGAAACTGCTTCCTTCCAGGCTGCCTGCATTTCTTCACCAGCTACCTCCTTGGGGGGATTAGGGAGACTGAACTTCCTTGGTTGGCCACTTCAAACTGAAAAGATGCTGAGAGAATACTGGTGTGTGTTGGGGGGGGGGGGGGGAGATCCAGAATTCACTGGGCCAATAGACAGACAATAGGCAGCAGAGGCCCAAGGAAAAACCTCGTTCAGGAAAAGCCTGGCTGGGGCTGATGCTGTTATATCATTACAGCTGTCCCTATGATTCCTCCTGAGGAAGGAATCTAACCCACCTCCAAAACACCCCGCCCACCCAGACAGGTTTTCTCTGTGTAGCCCTGGCTGTCTTGGAACTCACGCTATAGACCAGGCTGGCCTTGAACTCAGAGATGTGCCTGCCCCTACCACTGAGTACTGGGATTAAAGGTGTGCACCACCACAGCCCTTTGGATCTGACTCCTGGGAGTTGGGACAAAGGCATATTCCCTCAAGTCGAGGGAGACACAGTGAAGGGATTTCACCAACACAGGAAGAATGGCCAAATTTGAGGACTCCTTAACAACAAATGAATAACCAACCAAACAAAAAAGACATAGCATCAGAGCAAGCATAAGACAAACAAATGGCATTCACTTATTTCCCGTATTTACAGAAGATTTTTGACATTCTGATCGCTTTAAGGGCTGAGGAGACAAGACAGCTCTCCTGGCAGGTTGCCGTTACTCATAGAAAGAGGGGACAGTTAACAAAAAGGAACCACCACATTTCAGCTGCAGAGAAAAAACAAAACAAACAAACAAACAAACAAACAAACAAAAAACCAAGTAAGGTCCCAAAGTGCCCTGGAAGGGGTTCCTCTGGACAGTTTGAGTAGAGGAGGGTCTCTGATGTGGTGATAGGTGGGTGAAGCCTACCATGATTGAGAGTGGGCATCTCCAGCTAGTCAAAGAGGATACTCACAGAGACACACCTGCCTCTGCCTCCCAAGTGTGGGGGCTAAAGACATGGGTTTGAGTTAGATCCCCAAAGCCCACAGATGAAAGGACTCAAGTTGTTCTTGTGCACATGTGCACACACACACACACACACACACACACACTATAAATAAGTGTAAATAAAATGAATAGATAAGAAACTGACTCTGTAAAACAGGCTGTGGAAGAAAAAGCAAAAACAGGAAGGCCATCACATTTGGAAGAGACACAAAAGACAAGGCTGCTCACGCCCATCTCAGTACCTTGAGATTTGTCCCCTCTGGCAAAGCTGCCATCATTTACATACACTGTTGTTTCGGTTGTTTGCTTGCTTGAGACAAGGTCTCATATAGCCTAGGTTTGCTTCAAACTCACTAGGTAGCAGAGGCTAGCCCAGAACTCTATCCTCCAACTGTACTTTGCAAAAACTAGGATTACAGGGCTGTTACACCACACACAGTCTTTTTATTGTTTTGTTTTGTGAGACAGGGTCTCACGTAGCCCCAGAGGCCTTGAACTTCTGCCTCGGCATCCCAAGTACTGGGATTATATAGACTAGTTCTCTCACCCTCAGTTTACCTAAGGTTGTACACCGTTACAGCCTATTCTTCCCAAGTTAGCATTATTTCATGACCCTTTCTTCTAATACCTCTCCCCCCCGCCCCCCGCAAACTACCACTGAGGATGGAACCCCATGTTTACAGGGCAAGCATTCTACCAACTTGGCCATATTCCGGGCCTCTTCTTTGTTTTTGTTTTTTTTTTGTTTTTGACACAGGATCTCACTATATAGCCCTGGCTGGCCTGGTACTCCCTTTGTAGACCAGTTTGACCCCAATCTGCCTGTCACTGCTTCTCCAGTGCTGGGATTATGATCACGAGCCTCCACTGGCTAGCCAAGTCTGCATGTTTGTGTGTATGTGTGTATGTGTGTGTGTGTGTATGTGTGTCTGGGGTAGTGCACAGCGCAGGTGCTTCAGAGGCGACAAATGCTCCTGGAACTGAACTTTCAGGTGCTCGTGATGTGGGCTGGGAACTGAAGTCAGGTCCTCCGCAAGAATATCTGAGCTCTTAACTCCTGAGCCAGTGCTCCAGCCCAAGCTTGCACATTTTGAAGTCTACTCCATCCTGCCACATGGCCTTCCCGAGGAGGCATGAAGCAAACATGCACACTGTCAATCTGAGAGTTGAGCCTGTCTCTTCAAATCTTGTCAATACAGGCAAGAGGGCTCTTTCAGCTGTGGGCTGGTCTGCCGTCAGGGTAGGTTTTGTGACATGTTTAGTAAGCCTTCACCCACACCTCCCCTGGAGCAGGCAGTCTAAGTGGGTCTCATCATCTCTCTCTCCTGTGAAGGCCACAGTGCAGCAGCATAGCCTGGGATGTTTAATAAACAGTCACAGACAGTGAAGGAGGCGGGGCCCTGGAGCTTGGCGACATTAGTGTTCAGCAGAGACATGCAGCCCACGGCTGCCTTCATCATTTTGATGGGGCTCCTTCCAGTGGCAGCGAGGGCTGGCTCTGCACATGAGCATATGCTAGAGACCTTCGCTGAGGGCAGAATACAGGGCTGCTCTTTCCAACAACTCTGGGACCCATCCAAGTGGGGTCACCTTCCCCGTGCTGATGTCCCTTCAAGAACCCCCCCTTCCATTGGTCCCACTTCAGGTGGCTTCTTTACCATCTGTTTTCATGGTTAAGGCAGGAGCTTCCTCATACTGTGGTGTGTGTGTACCCTGAAGTCTGGATCACAGCCGGAGTGCTGAAAGCGCCGCACAAATCCGTGGGAGTGGATGTCAGCGGGAGTTCTTGCTTTGTACTTAACCAATCAAGTAGATTCAGAGTGTGACAGCTTCTTCCTGGGGTCAGTCTGGGCATTGAGCCCAGTGGGGCTGCCCCCAGCAAGGGCAGAGCCAGGCCGCCAGTAAGCTCCTGTGTTACCACCATTGCTGCGGCTTTAACTAAAGACCCACGGCAAGACGGGAAGGAGAATTAGAAGCTCTTTATGAGCCAGTTTGGAAGGCTTGCCAAAACATACCTCGAGGAGAAAAGAACCTGCAGGGCGCCTGTGCACATACAGGCACGGAGACTGGAGACGGCAGGCGGGTGGCGTGTGTCTGGGATGTGCCATTCCTACTCACTCCTTGGCACGATCTAAACTTGGTACTATTTGAATGTTCTATTTAGAAAAAAATAAGTAAAATAAATTTTAAAAAATTATTACTATTACTGTGTATGTATGCATGTGTGCCCCACACGCATCTGGGTCCAAAGATCAACTCTGGGTATCTTCCTCAACTATCCTTTGCCTCTTTGCCTTATATTTTGAGGAAAGCTCTGAACGTTGGGTTTATTTTATTTTTTAGTTTTTTATTTTTTGTTTTTTCTCTGTGCAACAGTCTTGGCTGACCTGGAACCCTCTTTGTAGATCAGGCTGACTTCAAACTCACTGAGATCCGCTTACCTCTGCCTCCCAAGTGCTGGGACCACTTGACTCTATTTAGGTTTTTATTGTTGTGATAAAGACCATGACCAAAAGCAGCTTGGGGAGGAAAAGGTTTATTTCAGCTTCCAAATCCTAGTACATCATGAAAGGCCGTCATGACTTGAACTCAGGCAGAAACTCGGAGGCAGGAACTGAAGCAGAGACCAGGGAGGAGCCCGGCTTGCTGCCTGCTATCCAGGTTTGCTGGCCTGCTTTCTCTCCACAAGGCCACCTGTGCTGGGGTGTTACTACCCACAGTGCACTGGGTGCACTCGCATAAGCCAGAAATGAGGCAAGTGCTCCAATCTGATGGGGAGCATTTTCTCAATTGAGGTTCCTCTTCCAAGGTGACTCTAGCCTGTGTCAAGTGGACTAAAACCTAACCAGGACAGTCTCTGACTGAATCCGGAGCTTGACAGTTGGGCTAGCTAGGCTGACTGGGCAAACATCTGCCTCTGTTTCAGCCTCCCGGTGTTGAGATTACAGCTATTATGTGTGGCCATGTCTGATTTTTACATGGGTGCTGGGCATCCAAACTCAGGTTAGGGTCTCATGATTATATAACAAGACTTCACCTGTTTATTCTTTATTCAGTCCCCGCTCCTTTCTTCTGTCCTTTCCTGTCCTCTCTTCCTCCCATCTCCTCTCCTCATGACACAGTCTCACACTATAGTTTAGATTGGCCTGGAATTCATCATGTAGCTCAAACTACCTTTCCAATTCAACAGTCATCTGCCTCAACCTCTCCAGCACTCGGGTTATAGGCCACCGTGCCTGCCTTATTTAGAGTGTGTCTGTGGGTGGGGGAGGGGCAAGATCTCACTACATAGGCTGGGTTTACCTTGAACTCAAGATCTTGCCTTAGCTCCTTGAGAGTTAAGATTATAGGTGTCTGCCACCAAGGTCAGCTAATCTAAATAAACAACACTCATCCAGATGAGGAGCCCTCTTGCCGGCAAAACTTGTGGCCTAGACACATGTGTCTGAAATAAGGTGAAGGATGCTCCATTGTACTCACAACCATTTGAGAGGCACTTGTCAGAGGCCTAGGAACACAAAGGGAAGCTGCAAAGATGCCGACTCCCCAGATCAGTGCCTGAACCATGGCTGGAAGAATGAGCAGAGTCATGGATTTGGGATATGACAACACCTTCAAGTTTATTGGGAAATGATGGATTATTAATATAAAAAAATTGGCATTGCATCCACACTCTTTTTCAGGGGTAGGGGAATTCCATAGAAAAAGTAGATTCTGGGTGGAATTAAGAGATACTGGGAACAAAATACAGAAAAGGAATTTACTAAACTCAGTACTGAAAGAAAAGAAAATAGTTCCTCCTCCTTCTCCCCTCCTCCTTTTTGTTTTTTGAGACAGAGTTTCTCTGTATAACAGCTCTGGCTGTCCTGTAACTTGCATTGTAGACCAGGCTGGTCTCAAACTCACAGAGATCCACCTGCCTCTGCCTCCTGAGTGCTGGCCTCCTGAGTGCTGGGATTAAAGGTGTGTGCCACTACCACCTGGCTGAGAATAGCTTTTCTCTCTCTCTCTCTCTCTCTCTCTCTCTCTCTCTCTCTCTCTCTCTCTCTTTCTCTCTCTCTCTGTTTGTGTGTGGTTTTAGGCAAAGCCTACCTAGTCAAGATGCAAAGATTACGTCATACAGTAACCCAGGCAGGGTTCTGTACTGTCCACACCTATTGCCTGCAGCTCTAAGTTATTTATGGACTGGGCATGGGGGTCCATACCTGCCATCCCAGTCAGCGCTCAGGAGGCTGAGGCAAGTTCTAGGCCAGCCTGGGCTACACTGCAAGATCCTGTCTCAAAGAACAAAATGACAACAACAACCAATTTCTAAACACGACCTAGAAAGATGATCGTTGGGTAAAGGTGCCTGCCGCCAAGCCTGATGACCTGAATTTGACCCCCCGGGTCCCATATGGGAAAGGGAGGGAGCTGCGTCTCATAAATTGTCCTCTGTTTGACATACATGCTGTAGCACACATGTGTCTACACAGATACATAAAATAAGTAAATGTAACAAAAATTAAAAACAGGGCTGGAGAGATGGCTCAGAGGTTAAGAACACTTGCTGTACTTGCAGAGGACTTGGTTTTGATTCCCAGCACTCAAATGACAGCTCACAACTGTTTGCAACTCCAGTTCCATGGGATTAAACACCCTCTTCCGGCCTTGGGCACCAGGCACACACGTGATGCAGAGACACACATGCAGGCAAAAACACATATAAAATAAAACTAAATTTGTTTGTTTGTTTTTGTTTTGCTTTTCAAGACAGGGTCCCTCTGTCCTGACTGTCCTGGAATTTGCTTTGTTGACCAGGCTGACTTTGAACTCTTAGAGATCCGCTTGCCTCTACCTCCTAAGTGCTGGAATTAAAGGCGTGTGTCACCATCACCAAACAAAACTAAATTTTAATAAATTACAAAGCAACTTTCCAAAAAGGACAATTTACAACCTTAGGAGAAAACACATTGTAACAAATAGGAAAAGTAACATGTAAATCAATGTAGTTAAGAAGATAAATTGCCTGATAGAAAGATGGGTAAGGAAGCCCAGAAGGTAATGCACAGTAAGGGACTACAAACAGCCAACAGAGGGGAGGAGTGGCTCGATTCCACTGGCGATCAGAGAGTGAAAATTAAAAACATGGGTTGACATTTTCTACTCATCAGATTGACTGCAACTTAAAGTTGAAACTGAGAATATGCAGCGTTAATGAGTGTGTGGAGGGCATTCATGTTCATAACTGCTTAGCGGTATTAGCGACCGCTCCATCTGTTTTTTGCTGGTGTCTGTCAGGCTGAGAGGAACAGCTAAGGCTGCCTCTGCTATCTTCCAGGTATCATGGGGTGCGGGTGAGGTGTGCTGGCGTGGGGGGTGGGGGTGGGGGGGTGATTGCTTTAAAATGACCCGGACAGAGCAATGGCTGTCATGAAGCTGACACAGAGACACAACCAAAAGGAAGGATTTAGAATTGTGAAGGCGGCAAATCCAGGTTTAAGTATGAAAGGCGAGAAAGGGAGCACCCTCTTGGAGGATCATTTCTGCCTGCTCTCCGGAGCAGATGTGCCGTGGGGGATGGCAGAAATCCCAGAGGTCTGGGCTGAGTGGACAGGGGCATCCTGGGGTAGGGTGAGAGTTTCCCTGTCAAGTCTGGGCAGAGTCACAGTGAAGGCCCTGAAGCTGAACCAGTGTGGCTATGACTGACCCACCAAGTCAGTCTAAGTACGTCTGCCTGATGGGCCCTGGGCTGTGAGGGGGCCTCAAGCCCCCGAAGGACTGACTCTTGGGAGGTCACACCGACAGAGGACGACTGTCAAGTGCCTATTTAGGATGGGAGGTGGGAAGGAGGGGCCATCAGGGACACAGGCAGGGCACTCGGTGTGGCTGTGAGCAGGGAGCAGAAGGAATGCAGAGATGAGAAGAGAGAAGGCCGAGTCCAGCCAACAGGTCTGATCTCCTGGGCTGAGTCTGTCTGCTCCACTCATTCATCATTCCAAAAGAATTTTACAAAACACCAACAGGCTGCCAGGCACAGGCTGAGATTTGGGGCGATATGGCAGGGATCCTGACAAGGCACCTGCTCTGGAGGTGATTTGGAGGGAAGCGGGAGTCCAGGAAAGGAAATAAACAGGAAGATAATCCCGGCAGAGAACTGCCCTGAGAGAATAAAATGGCGATGAATTAGGAGTAGAGTGGGCGGCGGGAAGAGAGAGGGGCGAGCAGCTGATGTCTGAGTGACAAAAAGAAAAAAAAAAAAAGAAAGAAAGAAAAAAAAACCAAAAAAAAAAAAAAAGCAGCAAGAAAAGGCAGGGAGGGAACTCCAAAGAAAGTAGGCGGGCACTGCAGGCAGAGGCTAATTGCATAAGACAGTGTTGTGCTAATAAGATCATGTTAAGAAAATTAGGCTTTTTCATTTGTAAAGAACTCACTAGTGAATTCTATTTTTAGTTCTTCCCCTGAGAGTCTGCAAATATTTGTTTGTTGGGGCTGCTGGGGAAGCCTCTAGGTCCTCGAAGAACCTTTTGGGGATGAGCATCAGGGGATGAGCAGCGCTGTTGAGAAGCACCCACCTGCCACGGGGAGTCACGTCCAGAAAGAACTGCACGAGTGCCAGCAGGTTGTGGTGGTGGTTGGAGACCCAGCTGAGGGAGCAGCACAGCGCCTGGAGCTGTGGGGACAGAGACACCTGTGGGCTCTGGGGAAGGAGGCTGCCTTCACCTCTGCCCTGCTGCCCAGCGAACTCAGGGGAGCAAAGGGAATCAAGAGAGCCACGGACCCCTGAAGAAACTGCAAGTGGTGCCCTCCCCATGTAGGGTACGCTAGGGCAAGACAGTTCAGGGACCAGGCTGTGGTACCTTTCCCGGCCACTCTTGGATGTTTTCCAGCAGCAGGAGCAGGAGCTGTTGGAGGTCAGTCTTGGGCAGCAGGCGCAAGCCCACATCCAGGCCTGCGTGACACAGCAGCTCCATCAGGCTCAGAATGCTGGTGTCCGTGTAGGACCTCGGCTGGACTAGGAAACACAGAATCAGGAACTGAAAGGAGAGAGAACCAGGATGGGGCAGGGGGACATGAAATGAGGGAACGGCCAACAGGAAACAGTGAAGAATGAGCAGGGGACTCAGAGTGAGAGAACTGCGGGACCCGTTCCCTGGTGACCAGTGGGGAACCTTCTCTGTCACTTCTTTGGCCAAGCTGGCAGTCACAGGCGGATTGCAGGCTTTCTGTAGCATGGGTACCGGGGCCACCACTGAGCCTACAATGGTGCTGAGGTGGTTCACTGCAGGCATCTGATGATGCTACCCAGCTAAACTGCTGAGTAGGTCTGGGTGTTGGTTGCACCCCAACACTTCGTGGAGAGGCAGAAAAGTTTGGCTCACCTTGTAGATGTAGCTTAGCTTAGTGTCCAAGGCTACTTCCTGGAGAGGGTCCTGTGGCTCCTGCCAGCCCAGGCTGGCCTCACTCTCAAGCACTCTGACATAAAACAGAAACAGTTATCAGTCTACATGACAGGGGAATCGAGGGGGTGAACAAGGAGAAAGAGGCAGAGCCAGGGGAGCAGAGAATGCACAGAGGACCCACTGTCCAAGGCCACTGTCACTGTGTGTCCCAGCATCATTGGCTAGGAGAGACCTTTCCCTTCCCCCAAGTAGAGGCTTAAAACCATTTATTATGGTTAAGCAGTGGTGGTGCACACCTTTAATCCCAGCACTCAGGAGGCAGAGTCAGGCGAATGAATCTCCGTGTATTCTAAGCCAACCTGATCTACAAAGTGAGTTCCAAGGTAGTCAGGGCTACACAGAGAAATCTATCTCAAAAACAACAAAACAACAACAAATAAAACACAAACAAACATAAAAAACCATTTATTAAGCCACTGAGATTCTGATCCAGGGGCAGCCAGGTGGGGGTGCTTCTGTGGGTCACATTCAAGATGCTGGGTGGAACTATGTTCATGTCAGGCTTGCCCAAGCTGGGAGCCTCTCAGTTTACCCATGCAACGCTGGAGTGGGAAGTTCCTGGTTCCTTGCCCCATGGGGCTTCTCAACATGGTGGCTGGATTCCTTCCCAGAGTTGGAGGGAAGTACAGCTACATCTGTGCCTTTCAGACCTGATCTTAAGATGACATCCATTGCTCCTACTGATTTCTAACAGCCACACAGGCCACCCTGACTGGGTGTGGGTGTGGACTACACAAGAGCATGTAGTGGGAGAGAACACCACTGAGTGGTGGTCACTGGGTAGCTGCCGCATTCACACTCAACGTTCAGAGGTCATCTCCGGCTTCAGCATTCTGGGACCTCTGATCCCCCTAGCAATCTCCTACAAAAGCCATCTTTGCCTGGTCAATAATGCTACCCACTAAAAGAATCACATGATAACTCACAAGCAGGTTCAGCAAGTGAGACAAAAATCAGAACAAAGCTAATCCCTGCACACCCCCACCAAAGGCTGGTGTGATGTTGCATCTAACAAGTTATCTATGAACACGCTCAGTGTGGCCAGTCCCTCCACTGATGGGGCAGATCTACTCAAGCACCAGCAGAGGTTGGTGGTTGGGGATGGGTGAAGAAACCCAGAGTCGCACACAGCCAGTCCAGAGCTGCTCCCAGCAAAGATGGGATGGCATGAGTGGGGAGCCCTGCAAACTTCCTGGATCACTGAATTATTCTCTTCCAGATTTCAAGCCAAATGTACATTAGCCACCCCAGGTCAGTTAAATTCTCTGCCGTCTCATTCACTTATCCTTTTTTTTTTTTTTTGAGATGGTTCTCAGTTATTCCAGGTTAGTGTCAAGAATCATCTTGAGCTTCTGATCCTCTTCCTCCTGAGTGTTGTGTGGTGCTGGGGCTCAAACCCAGGGCTTCATGCTTGCTAGGCACAGACTCCATTAACACTGTTGCTGCAGCCCCTGCCGTGACTTCTCCACTCTTGGGAACCTGCTTAGAGTCCCTGAAAGCAGTGGGCCCCCAACCGCAGATGCTGAGGGTGACATTGACGCTGTTGCAGTTTCAGGCTCTAGCACGGTTGTTCTGGCACTGGGCACTGTCAGGCACCACTATGCAGCTTCAGCAAGTTTCCTTTATCTTCACTTTTTGACCCCGGCGTATCGGAGGAGAAAGGGATCTGTCGCTCACATCTCTGGGAAGTTGGTGCCAAGCAGCCAAGGTCGGTGGTGGGGAAGCTGGAGCAGCTCGGCCTTTCTTTGGGATCTCAGCCTTTATTAGGACCAGAGAATGGGTGAGGCTGGAGTTTGCAGATCTGGGTGGATACTGGGCCCACGCCAATATGTGAGTGGGTGTCTCGGTTCGTACCAGCCTGGGAGCAGGCACTGGATGCAAGCTTGGGTGGGCATGTTTTCAGATGTTCAGAAAGACTCGGGCAGCCGTGCGCTGCTACAGAGAAACAGGCTTCCAGACAGTGTGGTGCTGCCAAGGGAGAAGGAGCAAAGAACGCGTGAGCTGGCGACATGTCTTTTTACAACTGTCTAAGGAAACGAAGTGTGGCTGTAACAGAGCCCTTTCCTCCTTGGGAAGGGATGCCAGACTTCTCGAGTAGAGCTACCTTCTCTTGTGAGTGCCAGATACTTCCCAGCCCTTCTATGTCTGGTCAGCAAAATCGTGAGGGCCCTTCCCCACTGCTGGCATTTATAACTGCTATTGTACGTGTGATTTATTTATATGGTTGGCAGTGTTGTGCGATGACCCAGGGCCTCCTGCATGCTAGGCAAGGACTTTACCCTTGGATGATATCCTGTGAGTGCTTCTCTACATGCAGCATCGGCTAATTCTCACGACTTCACCAATCAGGCCAGGGAGCACCAGGAATTTAAGGCCCATCAGTTCCCATTCTTGCAGCCTGAACTCAGCAGTTGAGGAGTGAGCTGATGGTTCCACAGTCAGCTTCTTCTCCAGTCACAGATGAGCACTTACTGCCTCCCTTAATGATCTGGAGTCTGAGTCTCAGCCACATTGCTTTAGACTCATAAAGTAATCTTACAAAGGATGTATCAACTGACCTCTTCCCATAAATCAACAATTTGCTTTCCTTGAAGGGTTGAAAAGATGTAACAAAAAGCTGAACATGGCAGTTTATGCCTGTAACCCCAGGACTTGAGAGGTAGAAGTAGAGACAGGAGGCTCAGGGGCTCAAGGCCAGCCTCTGCTACATAGTGCATTTGAGGCCAGGCTGGGTTGTGTGAGACTCTGTATCAAATCAAATCAAATCAAAACAAAAAACCCAAAAAAACAAAGACAGAAAAGTAGGAAAAAAGTCATATTGAAGCCAGCATCTGGGGCTGGAGAGATGGCTCAGTGGTCAAGAGCACTGGCTGCTCTTCCAGAGGACCCAGTTCAATTCCCAGCACCCACAGGGCAGCTCACAACTGTCTGTAACTCCAGTTCCAGTGGATCCAGCATCCTCACACAGACATAGATGCAGGCAAAGTACATAAAATAAAAATAAATTATTTTTAAAAACCCAGGATCTGTACAGCGCTGTGACACTCTCAGAGGGAAGAAGGCAAATATGAGTACTACTGCCACATCACCAAGAGACATCAGTGTTGTGGAATGTTTTTACACTGTGTGAAGGTAGATTGCTGTGATTGGTGTAATAAAAAGCTGAATGTCCAATAGCAAGGCAGGAGGTACAGGCAGGACTTCTGGAGACAGAGCGGAAGGAGGAAATGAATCTAGGCACACAAGAGATGCCAGGAGACACAGAAGCAGCAGGATGGGCGTATGTGGCAGAATGTAGATGAACAGAAATGGAGTAGGTTAGAAGAGCTGGTTAAAAACAAGCCTAAGCTAAGGTCAAGCTTTCATAATTAACAATATCTCCTTATTGTTATTTGGGAGCTGGCTGGTGGGACAGAGAAAGACTTGATATAGGGTGCCCAATGAGGGGCCACATATATATCTACATGAGGCTTGATAAAGATTAAAAAAAGGTTCAGAACAGAGTCGAATGTAGCTACCTGGCAACCTTGGTCTCTTGGGTAGGCGCAGCTTACAGAGGCCTGCTGTGTAGCTGAGCACTTGAGCAGTAGTTATGCTAGGTAAAAAAAAAAAAAAAAATGCAGTTTTCCAGAGCTGGTGTGGTTAGACACAGACACTGGAGGGGCAGAGTAAACCACCAGTACCATGCGCTAATATGCTAAGCAGAGAACACAGCAGCAGCCTAACAGTTTCAGATGGCCTCATGCAGTCAGAGGAGGCTGCAGACGCACAAAGAGTTAGGTCCAGGCCAGGAGCACCTCTAAACAGACACAATATATTTAAAAAAGGCTTAGGTGCTAAAACAAAGAAAGAAAGAAAGAAAAAACCAAAACAAACAAAAAAGAAAACGAGTATAAATCGTCATTTAAAAAGTAATTTAAAAATAACAAAGTCTTTAAAGGAGAGTAAAATGATATAAAAGGAATAAGTCACACAAAGATGGGAAATACACAAGGCAACTGAATCCTGTATAGTACTTTCTTGACTTTGAATTTTCGAGATGTTAATACACAAAAAACAATAGCTGCTGAGAGACATTGGGCTATGGAAACTGCTAAATTAAACCAACCTATATATTTTAAGAACGTCTTCACTTCAGAATGAAAGTCAAAAACTATGTTGTGTTAAGGGAGCGGTTATGCCTTTGTTTCCACAGGAAACAAAGTTACGCTTCTCTTCAAAACTAATGAAGATCAGATGTGACTGGGAGAACTGAGGATCTTGACTACAGACATGAGAAAGGAAACCAAGAAAGACTACAGTACAGGTGACATATGTTCTGGTCCCTCTACTGTGAGAGTGGATGAACATGATAAGTTTTGTTTGTGGCAGAATCCTCATGACTTATTTCATGCCGTCCTTTCATAGGACATGAATAGAGAATTTATATAGTCCAGATGAACTTAAAAAGTTGACATATATCTTTTACCTGTTCAAACAAAAAATCATCTTTAACTGACTTGTGCATACCACACATTCCATACTTGTGTTAATAGAGATATATATGTCACCTTTAAAAGTTTATGTGTTTTCAGAAAAAAAAAAAAAGACCAGATACCAATGAAGACAAACAGCAAACAGCCCAGGTGATCCAGTCTCTCAGAATGCCACTTTTGCAATTCTGCATCCAGAACAACTGCAAAGCTGCTAGCTGAGAAGGTTCAGCCTTGAAGACCATTCACTAGCCAAGACTTCAGATAAGCTTTATTCTTTCCCAACACACAGAGACTATAACAATACAGCTAGCTCTCCCAGGATTTGACCATTAGCCCAATTTTCTTAAGGTCCCCAAAGATGCAGTCACCCCCAAACAACAGGAAGCAGTCTAGAGAACATGATGCTCACATTCCCAAGAGGTGGGATGGGTGGTTTTTGGTCATTCAATAAGTTATGGCTATCTGTTACCATTTAGGGGAGCTGGTTGCCAATTGTTACTGGTTATGGTAAAGGAGGAAACTAAGCAAGGGAAGTTGGACTCAAGAATCTCTTCCTGAAGAGAAAAAAGGGAATAAGCAACTATTAATCTCAAATATTTTACATTGGTATGGATTTCTGTATACTGATACAAATTTAAGGTCATTTTTGTTAGAAAATACTCTATGTTTCTATTCTTGTTTAAAATATTTTTGTATACTGATAGAAATTTAAGGTTATTTTTGTTATATATATGTATGTATGTATATGCGCATACATGTGTGTTTCTATTTTTGTTTAAGGTAAAATACCTATGCAGCTCATTTAACAATGTAATGGAAATTGGTTGTCCTTGAAAGTTATTATTACAAACTATTTAGGATAATTAAGAAACATAGGTTAGAAGTTAATCATTTGACAATCAAATCTGTGGCCATGATAGGTACGTTTTCAAGGTCAAACAGATATATGTTAGATAGACAGATGGTCTTCAAACACTTCAGAGACATATAGAATATAGTATAATATAATAAAACATATAGAATATGTTTTAATAGCATAAGGCTTCTTGTGACAGTAAGACATGTCTGCTCCTGGCAGTACCAATTTACCTCAAAAAAGGAAGCTGGGACGGTTGTGGTGGCACATGCCGGTAGGATTTGTTGAAGAAGGCAGAGGCAGGAGGATCACGAGTTCGAGGCCAGCCTGGGCTACACATTAGGGCTGGTGAGATGGCTCAGTGGTTAAGAGCACTGACTGCTCCTCCAGAGGACCCAGGTTCAACTCCCAGCACCCAAATGGCAGCTCACAACTGTCTGCAGCTCCAGTTCAAGAGACTCTGACATCATTATACCAATGCGCATGAAATAAAGTTAAATAAAGTTAAAAAAAAAAAAGGAAGCTGGGCATCAAAGAACCTACATATGGAGTTTGTTTTTATTATGGCTAAGTTAGTCACTGGGAAAAAACTGCCCTTGCTTTGACTGCTGGCAGTATGATGTCCAAGCTGAACAAACAGGACATAAAAGAAGGCCACTGCCAAACTTTGCCAAGACAATGTAGAACAGTCCTTCAAAAATTTCTACTTCTGCTGGGTGTGGCACATGTTTTTAATCCCAGCACTTGGGAGGCAGAGGCAGGCAAATCTCTGTGAGTTCGAGGCCAGCTTGACCTACAGAGTGAGTTTCAGGGCAGCTAGGGCTGTTACACGAGAAACCCTGTCTTGGCCAAAAATGGATGCCCCAACAGTGCAGAAGAACCTTAGTGACTGTCCAGGCAGCTAGCTGTTTCTGTCATTTCTATAGTTTTGGAAGTTGTTTGCTCTGCACTTCTGTTTACTTAGGTAATACTATAACCTTCTCAGTTCTCTGATGGAGTTGAAGATGAGATTGTTATAGTTACAGTTTTTCTTGTTACCAGAAAAAAATTTACATAAGAGATATAAAATTTATAAGGTTGAAAAACATAAAAGCTTAAGTTGTTTATTCAAGATGTTTGAAGGTCTAAAAGGATAATTTTAGAATGGTAATACAAATTATGATAGAAAGTGGTTTAGGTATAAAACTTTGGACTTACTGTTAGGATAGATAACAGAGTACTTTCTCTGACCTTCTCAAATACATATGGACTGGATATTGTAAATATAATTCTTACCTGATAATTGTTTTCATTGTATGTAGTCTTACTATGCTAGAGTTAAAACCTTTCCTTTTTATTTAGACAAAAAGGGGGAAATGCATCAGGTAATGGTAGCACACGCCTTTAATCCCAGCACTCAGGAGGCAAAGGCAGGTGGATCTCTGTGAGTTCAAGGCCAGCCTGCTCTAGGGAGTAAGTTCCAGGACAGGCTCCAAAGCTGCAGAGAAACCCTGTCTTGAAAAAAAAAAAAGGCGGGGGGGGGGATAATGTTGTGGGATATTTGTACACCATGTGAAAGTGTATTGCTGAGATTGGTGTAATAAAAGGCTAAAGGGCCAATAGCTAGGCAGGAGGTATAGGCAAGATTTCCTGGGAGTGAATGGAAGTAGATGAATCTAGGTACACAAGAGACGCCAGGAGATATAGAAGCAGCAGGATGGGCAGTATATGACAGAACATTGATGAACAGAAATGGGTTAATTTAAATTATAAGTACAGGTTAAAAACAAGCCTAAGCTAAGGCCAAGCTTTCATAATTAATAGTCTTCTTGTTGTTATTTGGGAGCTGGCTGACAGGACAGAGACTCATTACAATCTAGCATCAAGCAGTGAACACTGCTACAGTTTGTACAACTGGAGTTAATTGTTATCTCCTTAAATTAAAGGCAGTCCTTTCTGAAGCAATGAGGTGCGTGTATGTATGCGCATTACTCCTGGATCCAATCACACTACTGAAGGTAGTTACCACTACCCCAGTGTGGGACAGGATGTCCTTTCAGGGTGTTGTCATTTATGTACCTTCTGGGGTCTGCAAGAGGGTGTCCTGTCTGAGAGGAGTCTGAGGGCCATGACTCCTGACTCCAGAAAACAGCACTAGAATGCTCTTGAAGGGCTAGACCCACATATCCAGGCAATCCCTTTGGCTGGCCTTTTGTTACAGTTTGGATAAGAAATGCCCCCCAAAGGATCCTATGTTGAAGGTTCAATCGCTTCATGAACTGGTGATGTCCTAGTGGAGTGGGCTGTTAACAGAAGAGGTGTGGCTGCAGGAAGCAGTCACAGGAGCATGATTTTCAAGGGCACAGTTGTCCCCTCCACAGCTGAGCAGGTCTGCCACCAGGCCCTACACCTTGCCACTGAAAGCAGTGAAGACAGCTGACCCCAGACAGAACCCCCTGAAATGGTGAGTTCGCCGACATCTCCCCTCCTCCCTTAGGTGGTTTCTGTCAAACACAACTGACAGCTTTGTGATCAAGAGGCAGCACTGAGGATCACAGCTACCTCAGGGCCTTCCTGCTGTTCCCAGGGCAGAGGAGACAGAGCTAGCCTTTGCTGCAGTGTGAGCACAGCCCCTTGCAAGGATGCGGAAAAGCTCTAACTCCTGTTGTCTATCTATCTTCACACACTGGTCTCTCTTCTGCCCTGCCATTCCCCAAATCCTCTCACTTTCTGGACCTGTGATTTGCATGGTGCAGCTGCCAAAGGGCTGCGCCTTTCTGAGAGAAAGTCTCTGTGTGTGTCTGAGTTGTGTACCTTGCCTGCAGGGGTGGAGGAATGATGTGTGTGCATGTGTGCGAGTGTGTGTGTGTGTGTGCGCGTGCGTGCGTGTACACATGAGCGTGCACTTCTGTGAATGTACTAGTAAATAGTCAATGGCCTCCTCTCATCACTCCTACCTTGCTTTCTGGTCAGGAAAGCTCGTGACAGATGAGCCACCTCACTGAACCTGGGTCTCACCGTTTCAGCTAGACTGGCTGGCCAGCAAGCTCCTGCCATCCTTCATCCCTCTCTCCCAGAGTGTGCCTCACTTCCCGTGGTTCTGGGAACCCAAACTCAGACCCTCATGCTCTCACAGCAAGTGCTTTACCAACAGAGTCGTCTCTCCAGCCCTGTCAGGAAATCGTGACGCACATTTCAGAAGAGAGATGGTGGCAGAAACCTGAGGTTAGGAACAAATAGCGCAAAATATGGCTTTCGCACAGCAACTAGAGGGACAGCCAAGCATGCACTGTGTGCAGAGGCATTTCAGTCTTTATTTCAACCTGAGCTGTTATGAGACTCTGGGGATACCACCAGAGGTGGCCCACAAAGAGCCCTAGGTAGTCATGTGGCTAGAAGCCAATAAGGGTAAGAAAAACCCAGCATGAACAAGCGGCACAATGCCAGCATCTAAGAGTGGCCAAGAACAAGGACGAACAGGACCATGGGGCAGAGGTGGCCTGCTCTAGCATTTCTCTTGTCTGTTCCTCAAGATGTTGTGCCCTTGGTGAAGGGGTGATGGAACTATCTGGATGCTTCCCGAATACTTTGTGGAAGTTGTCTTTCAGCTCCATAATGGTATCTGGAATGCTCTCAAGTGTAGCAGCCACTTTACAGCAACCCAAGAAACAGCCCTGAGCATCCATCTTCAGCACCCACCTGCTCCAGGGAAGAGGAAGGAAGAAGAATCAATGGATGCAGAAAAATCTCCAGTCTCAGGGGCTTGGCAGGGACTCAGGTCTGCTCTTGCAAGCCACAAGCAAGAAAAATGCTCTGGTGGCCATTGATGGGTCCTCCAGGCCCACTCTGAATCCTCCCTGGGCAAGAGGGTTATGCCAATGTCCGGGGCCCATTAAAGGAGGAGGGTTGAAAGGGTCTCTCTCACAGAGAGACCATGTGGCACATCAACTCCCCTCTTCCAATTTGGGTCTTTACTGTCCCTGGCAAAACTGAAGTTTGTGTGCACAGATGATTGGAGACGAGTTTACAGGCACAGTCTGGAGGCCTCTGGGGAGAGCAGAGCTGCATATATCCTGGGAGGGAGTCTCCAGTGTATTCCCAATCTCCCAGGTGGCTCTGTGTGTCACAAGTGGCTTCTTGATCCCCTCCACCACCAGGCTCTTCTGGCATGCTTTGCTTTTCCCGAGTGTAATTCGAAATCCCCCCACTCATCCAAGACACTGTAGGGTGTGTTAGAAAGCAGCAAGAGGCTTATTACACCCGATATGGAGCGCTGCACTCCAGAAGGGAAAGGGGCAGAAGCGTGGCAGGCTGGCACATGCGTGGGGTATTTATAGCAGAGCCAAGTGTGGCTGGGTTTGGCAGACAATTACTAAACACAGTCGTGGAACAGGTTCTTAAGAAATCACCCGCTTTCTGCTTTCTTGCGGAGGAACATCCGGAAACTAAAGAAAGGGTCCCAGCTCTGCCTGGGTGGAGGGACTGTGTCGGATGCGGGGTGGGGATATCTCAAAGAGTTCTCAAGGGAGTTGGGATGTGCTGTGAGTTGGAGAACAATGTAACACACAACACTTTTATAGCCTCTATCTGGTCATCACCCTCCCAACAACAGTCACTGATAGTGTGTGTGGCTCTGTCCCTAGAGGGCAGGGATGTGCTCACACAATTAGTTTCATTGTCCACCACCAGCACCATGCCCAGCACAGGCACAAAATGGACTCATGCAAAATAGAACTAGTGGAAACTGTATGCAAAATAGTGCTTGGTGCTGGGGATATAGCTCAGCTGGTCGTCTGTCTAGCTGGTAGGAGGCCCTAGGCAGAGGGAGTTTTCCTTTCTTCTTTGTCTTTTTTTTTTTTCTACAATGAAGTTTATTTTAGATACAAATGGTATTTTTGAGACAGTCATACTGTGTAGCTCTGTCTGGTCTAGACTTCCTCATGTAGATCAGACTGGCCTTGAACTCACAAAAATCTGCCTGTCTCTGCAGCCTGGGACTAAAGGATATTCAAGGGTTTTCCATTTTACAACAGACACACTGGTGTGGACCTGTAATCCCAGCACTCTAGGCAGAGACAGGAAAGCAGCCTCGAGTTCAAGGCCAGCCTTGTACACGTAGAAAATTCTAGGCCAGCTAGGGCTGTAGAGCAAGACCATCTTTAAAAGCAATGTTCGGGGGTGTAGCTCAGTTGGCACAATGCTTGGCTAGCATTCAGGAAGCCCTGGGCTTAATCTCCTGCACTACACAGAGCGTGAGGCCTGCCTAAAAGGTATGAATCCTACCTCAAACACCCAAACACACACCGCTCCCAGTCCAATAATGACAGAAAGCTGGGATCGGCTGGCCAGGAGCCGCTATATATGTTAGTCAAACAGATCTGAAAAGAGACTGGGGTCTGTCAGGGGGAGGCATGAACTGGACTGAGAAGTCTGGGATCCACCAGTGGAGGGGAGCAGGGTCTGGTTGTCTAGGTACCACTGAGCTCTAAGCCCAGAAGGCCACAGTGTTTGCTGACTGACACTGGCTCCCAACAGGCAGTCTGGGTGCAGCAGCTCCTCTCCTTTAGGCTAGAGTCGCTGGAAAACCGGAGAGAAGGCGGCAGTGCCGAAGGAGAGCTACACACCTCGTGTGGTGCTGGTAGGGCCCCCGTGGATACAGGGCAGAGTTGAAGGCTCCCAAGCTGTGAAACACTTGCTTGACCTCTTGCAGCGAGGGACACCACAAATGCATGTCTTCATCTGTGGAGACAAAGGAGGCAGAGTTAAGACTGGGGAGAAGAGGGTGGGTAACACTTCCCCTGCCGCAGTCCCCAGCTCCAGCCCACTAGTTTCTCCACATCTTGGCGGCGGGAACATTGGCCGCACAAGTGAAGCAACAGGTGCTTTGTGTTTTTCAGGTACTCATGGGGTTACAGGAGCTCATCTGGTCTTCCTCCAGGTACATGCTGCATGGAAGCACACAGGCCAGAGGCTGGCCATGCCTGACTGTCTGTTCACACCGTGTGTATGGGCTGCATGGAAGCACACAGGCCAGAGGCTGGCCATGCCTGACCGTCCGTTCACACCAGGTGGCAGCTGGGCTCAGCTCCTCATAGCCAAGTGAGACACAGCTGCAGCATCCCCTGCTCCCTGCCACAAACGACTGATGTGATTTTGTGCCCATGGCTGCTCTGTCCGTACAGTTGCTGACACCTCTGTGGGCTTCCTGGGCCATGGTCCCGGCCAGGAGCACGGCTTGCCTCCCTTTCAGGCCACATCAACAAAGGGTAAAAAACACCCAACTGTATCCTTAGGGTTTTTTCCCTGTCAGACCATTTAAGGACATTGTTCAAAAAACAACAATAAAAAAGGATGATTGGCCGGTGCTGCAGGGCAGTCACCCAGTCCACAGGCCTTTCCGTTGGCCCCTCACACCCTCACTGGGAGGCTTAGGTTCTGTCTCTGACCTGTTAGCATTTCTCTGTATTATCTTATCTTTAGTTTACTTGCTTCTGGTCGGCCTCTCCTCAAAGTGTACACAAATTACAGGAACGCTAGTTCATTTCTGTAATCCTAGCACTTGAGAGTAGGAGGCAGGAGGATTGTTGTAACTCTAAAGTCAATCTTGGCTACAGAAATGAGGCCATCTTTCAAAAATAAAAACAAATAAAAATAGAACTACTGCAGAGGAAGGGCCATTTCTGCGTATATTTCCAAGGCCTAGGAGCAGCCAGACTGGAAGAAACTGAATGAATGAATGAACGAACGAACAGAGACTCCACACAGTGTGACTAAGCAGTTCACAGGTACAACGGAAGCCGTGAACAGTCACAAGGTGAGGAGGCAGTGGAAAGCCACAGGTGTTCTCGGATGTTGAATCAAGACCTTGGAGGCTGGGCGAAGACATTTGAGTAGCGTGGAGGGGGGGAGGGTGAGTGTTCCACCCTGAGGTGGAAAGTAATCCAGGCGAGGCTTCATCCTCTGTCCTCTGGGAGCACTCGTCCAAGAGGGAGAGAAGCCAGGTAGATAAGCAAAGGCCCAGGGTGTCCCTGCAGAAATCCGAGGCAGGTAAAAGGTACAGAGCAGGACCAGGGGTGCCGGTGTGCGCCTGTGCCTGCAGACTGCACTCGGAGGCAGAGGCAGGATGATCACTCAAGTTTCCAGCCTGGTCTGGTCTACGAACAAGACTGTCTTAAATAGACAGAATCAGAGCAGACTCCACAGCTAAAATGTCTGCGGTTAAGTCTGACAGCCTGAGTTTGATCCCCAAGACCCACTTAGTGGGAGGAGAGTCACTGTGCACTCCACACCTGAGCCATGACGAGCATGCCCACTCAACTGAATACACAAGCAAATAAAGAAAAATGTCATGAAAATAGAAAATAAAACAAAACCCATAGCTGAAGTGGAATCAAACCTGCCTGGGGGTTGGGGAGCTGGCTGCAGCGGCAAGTGAGGCATGCCACAGGTAATGTGAGGGAAGGCCCCCCCCCCACCAAGAGGTACAGCCATGACAAATACAGATTAACAGGAAAGAGTATGGTGGGACCAGAAGACAGTCCACAGAAGAGGGGAAATGGCAGGATCTTCAGGGCCTAGAAAAGGGGCGCCTCCTTCCACAAGAACCATGCAAGGCTGTTCCCTAAACTTGTGAAGTCTCAGCAGGTCACACCATCTGCCGTGCTGACAGACAGCACCTGGCCGGGCACAGGGTCTTTGAAAGCTAGCCAAGGCCACTGCTTCTGCAGGAGTAGGGTGTCTCTCTCCTTAGAAATGTATATGGGTCGGGACTAACCAAATAAGTAATTAGACTCCTAGAGGAGGAAAAACTGTTGTTGTTTTCTCTGTCTCGGCAACCTAACAAGTCAGAGTGCAGTAATGACTGCCCTCAACCTACTCACAAACGAGCTGGAAAGCGTAAAGACTCCAAAACACAATGCGAGTCCCTGAGCCAGAGCTCTGTTTACCTGGGCCTCCGGGGGCCTCTGCACGTACATGCACGCACACGTGGGCGGGAGCGTGAACTTTCCAGAGAGGGGAAGAGAATGGACCTAGGGTGGGGCCCGGCTGGGCTGGAACATCCTGCCAGGCCCTCAGAGCCCCAAGGGGACGTGTCCTGCCCCACCTCAGCCCACACAGGTGCTCAGGGCTCGAAAGCCCCTCTGAGGGCAGCAGAGGTGAGCACGGACTTTGGCGTCACACCCCTCCTCTTTCTCCAACACAGTGCCACCAGACCTGAGGTGTCGGCGCAGTTTCAAAGGAAGGGGGACCAGATGTGGGGATAAATCAGTCCCCATCAACAGCCCTGGAAGTTGGTTCTTGGAGACAGGAAAATACCACCCAGAGCCCATAATTAAGGCTTCCTAAGTAGGCCATGCGCTCAGCTTTTCCTCAGCTCTCTGTCCCAAATGAGGGATTTCTGGAGGGCCGACACATAAGAAAATCCAGACTCGAAGCCTCCAGGCTCTGTCTTCCTATCTAAGTTTCTCCGCACACAAGGCAGTCATTTTAGGTGACTCTCAGAACAGTCCTCCGGCACGAGGGCTTTTCAGTGCCAGCGTGGGCAGCTGGGCTCTGCCAGGGGCTGGGGCTGGAGGCGGTCCCTTTGAGTGGCTCTCCTGGGATGGAATAGATGCTTTAAAAGGAAAAAACGGTATCTGGCCTAAAATAAAAGTGACTTTTCCATCTGTGTCACGGAAGAAGCTGTTTTTTTCAAGGCTGTACTCCCGGCACTGGTGACACGGAATGAGAAAACCACACGTGTCCTAAGCACTCTTACAGCCACTTGGCCAGCGCCAGCCATTCCGAGCCTGGCTCCCAATCCCCCTTCTAGGCCTCCATCGCTCATGCCGACAGTGAAGCAGGCACCCTGGCTCTTGTGCCTGTCACCTCACCCCAGGTCGGGTGTCTACTGAGCAACACCATCTATCTCAGCCTGGGTCCTAATTTTCTGAAGTCCCACATACCTCAGGAGGAAAGGAGGCCCCAGGAAGGGGAAGAAACAGACTCTCTAAAAAAAAGGAAACTCCTTCCCAGGGAGTGTAGGGAAAGCCGGGGAACTGTCTTACTTCCCATTCCGCTTTCGTTACTTAACTTCCCTCCGCTCTTTAGTGCTCACATTTAAACTAGTTTCAGTATGACTTGTTTTTAGTCAATTAGCTTCACCTTCAGTCAGGGAAAATGTTCATTCCCTCAGCAACTGCTGACCCAACATGGCAAAGGGAAGTCACTGCTCTTGGGAAGGGACCCTGTCATCAAAGGGATCTATGTTCTCAACGAGAAAGGAAACTCCTCTAGCAAATCAGGACTTTAGTTTTTCTTTTTGTGCTCCTGGAGGTGGAATCCAGGCTCTTGCACATGCTAAGCACATGCTCTACCATTGAGCTACATTCCCAGGCTTTGAGTTCATATTTTAAACCCATGTACATTTCATCACCCCAACCACAGCGTCAGCACCGGGCACAGCCCTTCTCCCTAGTACTGACATTGCCTCTCCCGCCACCCTCCATAAATCCTGCTGTTCTTGGCGTGTCTCCCCTTTTGTTAGTCTTGAACTCGTTCCTTTGAAATCTCTCCTCCACTCTCTCTCTCTGAGACAGGATGTTACCATGTACCCTAGGCTGGCCTTGAACTCTCGGCAATCCTGTCTCAGTCCCCAGTTCATTTTGCATTTGTGAATTGTGCTCTCTTCTCACTCATCTGAGTAGAGCTCTCTATCTATCCCTCTCTCTATCCCTACCTTGTGACCCGCCCTGTATGCCTCCCTGGCATCTCTGTGGGCCTCTGGCCTGCTTATTCATGGCTCTGCCTGTGTAAAGCACAGATGATGGCGTCCCCAGGTCACCTCTCCTTTCCTCTGTCCTCTGTAACACACACCAGTGCCTGGTGTCACCTAACACTAGAGCATTCAAGGCCCCCACCATTCAGACTGTATTGTGCCAGACCACAGAAGCACTCATACTGGCGAGAAGAAAACAGACAAAAGCTAAACAAAACCAGCTATGCTTAAAGAACCATCGAGTCTATGTTTCTGCGGTGGAAAAGGAGTCCGGGCGGTGCAGAGGACAGCTGGCCCAGAGCTGGCTCTTCCTGTCGTCAGTCTGCACTGCCCCTGGCTCTGCTCTCAAGATCAAGGTCATCTCATGGTCCAAGAAGACAACCATGGGCCCAGTTATCACATCTCAGCTCCAGGACATTTCCTCTTTCTTAACAAGCATATATCCATTGTGCAAGATACAATATTTTCACACTGTTTGGTCCGAAGCATCACTCCAGCTCCCTAACACCTTTTAGACAAAAAGTCTGGAATATTTAGTCAGGGGAGGGGGCTCATCCCAGCCCCTGGCACCCATCCTTGGAATCCATCTTTGGGCAGGAAACTCCATTTCAAGCCCCCTCCACTGGGAGTTACCTTAGTCCAAACCCCACCTCCAAGAAAGCCTGCCTAGCGGTGACCCCTCCCCAGGGAAGGTCAGGACCACTCCCACAGGCTATTTAAACTGTCCCCCAGAGAACGAACACATGATCTCTGGGTTTTGCGTGGTCTTTCCTTTCCTCTCTTCCCCTCTCCATGCTTTCCCGGGGTCACCCGGGAGCATTGCATTAAACATAGTCATCTTTTAATTCAGTTTAATTCAGTCTGATTGACATTATTTGTGTCGTTGGAGAGGCTTGTCTTAAGAAAAACCTAACACATATATGTACATCATGTGTTAAACACACACACACACACACACACACAAGATCTGTGAGAGGTAACATATTTGTTTTTCTGAGTCTGGCTTAATTCAACATGATGAGCTCCAGTTCTACCTATTTACCTAAAAAAATATGTAATTTTATTCTCACTATATAGCCTTGACTATCCTGGAACTTGCGATGTGGACCAGGCTGGCTTTCAACTCCCAGAGTCCTACCTGCTTCTGCCTCCAGAGTGCTGGACCCAGGGTTAGATGCTACTTGATTTTGTTTTGTTTTGTTTTTTTGAGACAGGCTTTTCTCTGTGTAGCCCTGGCTGTCATAGAATTCGCTCTGCAATTTAGAAGAGGAAAGGGTATATTTGGCTTACCTGGCCAGGTTTCAATCCAGCACTGAGAGAAGTCAGGGCAGGAACTCAAACAAGAGTAGTAAGAATAACAAACAGAAGAAATATAAGTAGAAAGGGATGAAATCCAAGTATTCTCATTTGTAGACATCACTTTAGAAGAGACTATATGCCCAGAGTGGCAGCACATGTCCTTAGTTTCGTCACTTGGAAGGCAGAGATAGGTGACTGTAAGTCTAAAGTCTTAGACTTAGAGATACCTGGTCTGTATCTCTTGCTTCAGACCAGCCAGGGTTACACAGTGAGACTCTTATCTCAGAGACAGAGAAAGTGGGGGGGGTGGGGAAGGGGACCCTGAAGGCTCTACTAGAAATTTTTAGAACTGTAAGCCTCAACACTTTCAGCGAAGTGGCAGGGTGCAAAGTGCACACCCAGACATCAGTAGTCCTCTTCGAGACTATCAGGAAACAAGCTGGGGAAGACAGCAGGGCAGCAGTGCCGCTCAGACGGTCCACAATCCACCCCCACCCTGGAAAAAACCTGACCAAGGAAGCCAGAGACCTCTGCAATGGAAACTTTAGAACACCTGAGGAAGAGGACGTGGGAAGAAGGTAGAAGATGCTGTCCTACCAAAAGTAACTTACAGATTCAATGCAAGCACATCAGAATCCAATACCAATCTTCACAGAAATAAAAAAATCGTATTTATTGAACAGGGATGTACATCAATGGAACAGAAAAGAAGTCCAGACAGAAACTCGTGTAGGTATAACCATCTGCTTTTTTGACAAAACACTCATTTGTGCCGGGAAACTGGATATTTACACATAGAAGAATGAAACTAGATTGCTATCGCTCCCACCAAACAAAATCCAACTCCACACGGATTGAGGACTTTAATGTAAGACCCCAAAACTCTAAAACTACTGAACAAAAAGCAGAGAAAACACTTAAGATATGCACTTCAATAAAGGCATATAAAGATATATATATATAAAGCACTTCAATAAAGATATATAAAGATATATATATATATATATATATATATATATATATATATATATATAAACACTTCAATAAAGGCTTTCAGAGAACTCTAGCCGTTCAGTAAATACAGCCAACAATGGACAAATGAAATTTGTCATGAAATTAAATAGCATTTGTACAGCAAAGGAAATCTGTCACTCACGAGAAGAGGAAGTCTGCAGAATGGGCAAAAACCCATTCTGTGTGTGCCAGATACACATCTGACAAAGGATTAATTCTGTTAATAGAAGATGCAAAAAACCAGCAAGAAAACAGACAACCTCATTAAAAACAGGGGCCATGGAACTGAACAGAGAGCTCACAAAGGAAGAAGTACAAATGGTCAATAAGCATCTTAAAGGGTGTTCAGCATATTTAGCTCGCAACAAAACTCAAACTAAAAGGACACCAAGAGTCCGTCTCACCCCCGTCAGAATGTCTATCATCAAGAAAACAAATTTCCAGGGGCCCGTGGTGGTGACCCACACCTTAATTCCCAGCACTTGGGAGGCAGGAGCAAGCAGATCTCTGAGTTCAAAGCCAGCCTGGTCTATAGGGTAAGTTCCAGGACAGCCACACAGACAACCCCCCACCCCAAAAGAAAACAAGTGACAAGCAGTGCAGGTAAGGTTGTGGGGAAAGCGAGCTTTGGTGGGAGGATAAATTGGTGTAGCCACTATGGAAATCGGTGTGGAGGTTTAACAAGAGGCTAAAAATAGAACTACTGCATGACCAACTATGCCACTCCTGGACATACACCAAAGGACCCATAGCATACCACAGAGATGCATGAGCATCCATGTTCAGTGCGTCTGTTCACGACAGCCAGGAATAAGAAACAGTCTGTCAACTGATGAATGGCAATGAAAATGCAGTACATAAACACAATGGAACTGTATTCAGCTCTGAAGAATAATAATAACTGCAGGGAAATGGAGTCAGAAAATATTTTTTCAAAACTAAATAGCCCAGGTTCTGAAAGACAAATGTGACATGTTCTCTCTCTTGTATGTGGATCTTAGCTTTGGATTTTGAAGTTTTTGTGTTTATCTGAAATGAATGTCTGTAGAGGCCAGCAAACTAGAAAGGGATCATGAAGAGGAGGGGAAGACATGGGGGGAGAGAGTAGAACACATATAATATAAAAATAGAAGTGGGGACTACTGGTGTAGAAAGGTTTAAGTTGGGATGGGTGGGGAGACAGGAGAGAAGGTGTGGGAGGAGGGCTAAGCAAAACTAAGGGCATAAGGAAAGCCACATGGAAGCCTACTACTTTACAAACTAATTTAAAAATGTAATGATGATGATGATGATGATGACGACAACAAAGAGCTTCTCCAGGCTGGGGATACAGCTCAGCTGATAGAGTGCTTGTCTAACTTCATGAAGCCCTGGGCTGAAACCCTGGCACCATGTAAACTGGATGTGGGAGGGCATGCCTATAATGTCAACATGGAGGTGACAGCAGAAAGGTCAGCAGTGCAGCCATTCTTGGCTACACAGTGAATTTACGGCCAGCCTGGTATACAGGAGACCCCGCTCTGAACAAAGGAAAAGAAGACAGAAGTTCCTAATAACGTCAAATCATAGAAAGTATTTGGATGAAGAATCTGAAGTTAAGAAGAAACCCTCTCTCATTGTCACTCTGTCCCTCGAAGAGGTTGGTCCCTCAGAATCTGGAGTTTCTCAGCGTCAGCCACCACCAGAATCCCCTGGGAACTTTAGACAGGTCTTGTGCCAGCATGGTGTTGAGCAAGTTCCAGGCCTCCACTCTCCTGAGTTTTGGCGGCCCATGATGCAATAGAACTTGGAGATAGTGGCTGGACAGGTAATGGATGCAGAGCTTCAGAGGGCATGGGAGACGAGGTAGATGGCAGCCAAGCTGGAGCAGAGTATGGAGTGACTGTCCCCGCATCCAGCTGGGCCCACAACCCTGACCTTGGGGTACAAAACAGTACAGCCAGAGCTTGGACAAAACCTCCACATCCACCCGAAAGGATCAGAGCAGGTATCCAAGGATATCTGTGGCAGGTGATGTACGGGTTCTACTTATTCATCAGATAACTGCCCAAGTCCTGTGATGTGCCAGGCTCAGATGGTTGCCAGGAACCCCACAGGTTATAACTGAAAACAACACAAAGACAAGACCCTGGGGGTTTGGAGACAGCTTGGCAGGTAAAGGTGCTCACCACTCTGTCTGATGACCAGAGTTTAATCCACAGAACCCACGTGAGGAAGGAGAAAGGCTCCCATAAGTTGTCATCTGACTTCCACATGTGCGCTGTGACATGCACACTTCCATACACATACACATAAAGACACAACCACAAAGTACATTTTTTTTTTTTTAGTTCTTGTTGAGATGGTATTTCACTATGTAGCTAGCCTGGATGAAACTCCTTGTTTAGACAAGGCTGGCCTCAAACTGTGCTGGTGTTAAAGGTATCTGCCACCATAGCTGGCAGAAATAAACAAATGTGAATGTGATCACTAGTAACACATAAGTCAGGTGTGGTGGCACACACTTGTAATGCCAGCAGGAGCAGAAACTAAGTTATCCTTGTCTACACACTAAGTTTGAGGGAAAACTTGCCTATTTGAGCCCCTCTTTAAAAAAAGAAAGGGGGGGTGTGGGAGTTAAGGGGATAAATATGATCAAAATACAAAACACTTAAAGAAATAATAAAAAATATGTATCAATATTTAATTTGAAAAAGCAAGTCCCCTTGCCCTAGCTTAGTTTCTGTTACTGTGATAAAACACTGACCAAGACCAGCTTTGAGAAGAAAGGGTTTGTGGCCTACATCTTCTGATCATCACTGAGAGAAGTCACCTCAGGAACGCAAACAGGGCAGGAACCTGGAGGCAGGGACTGAAGTAGAGACCATGAAGAAAGTTGCTTCCTTTAAAGGCTCACAACCATCTTACACAACCCAGGAACACCTGCTCAGGGCTGGCATCACCTACAGTGGGCTAAGTCCATGCACATCAATCAGTGATAAAGAAAATGCTCTACACACTTGTGCCTTTAGGCCAAGCTGGTACAGGCCATACCTCAACTGACTTCCCATCTTCTGAGATGATGCTAGGACTTGAGAAAATAAGACAAAAAACCAACCAACAAAAACCAATGTCTTGTTAGCCTGACACACAAATACATTAAACCATAACTTTTCCTATCTTGTTTTGTTCAAGATTATCACAATATAAAACACAGTCCAACCTTTGAAAGCCCCACTATCTTTAAAACTTTCAATAAGGGGCTATAAAGACAGTGCAGGGGTTAAAAGCACTTACTGCTCTTGCTCCAATTTCCCATAACCACCAGTAGTTCCTGTTCCAGGGATCCAGGACCCTCTTCTGACCTCTGTGGGTACCAGGCTGAATGTAGTAAACATACATACGTGCATGAAAAATACTCTTACATATAAAATAAATAAACCTAAAATTAAATTAAATTAAAAAACTCAACAATTGAAAGTTCAAAGCCTCTTTAAAATATTCATATTCAACCTTTTAACTGTGGGTTTCTATAACATTCAAATTCAATGACATGCCTTCTTGTTTCAAGGGAAGAACCAGGGCAGAATTACAATCAGATCAGAACAAAAGCAAACTCCAACAGCGCAATAACTCAGTGTCTGACGCACTCAGGACCATCCTCGGTAGCCTCGGCTCTCCTGCTCCGCCATCCACAGCTCACATAGCTCAGCTCAGTCCCAGGCTGTCATCCCATCATCTCTAACAAAGGTTTCATATCAGTGGGGCTGATCTGTAGTTAATTATGGCCGATTCTTCAGTCTCATCTGATCAGAAACAGATCTTAATCTGATTATATATATATATATGATATTATATATATTACCTTCCCATTATATATAATATCATATATATATCATCATATATATAAGACAATTATGGATATATGTGTGTATATATATATGAGATAGTCTTTGCTTTCTCCTGAAACTTCCAAAGCCAGGCCTTCACTGTCTGCAGGGCTCTCAGCATTCTTCAGTCCTAGTTAGGTATCTAATGCTGTGATAAAATGCCAACCAAAGACAATTTGGGGAAGAAAGTGTTTATTTCACCTTGAAGATTATATTCCATCATTGAAGGACATCAGGGGCTGAACTCAAATCAGGAACCTGGAGGCAGGAACTGAAGCAGAGATCATGGAGGAACGCTGCTTTCTGGTTTGCTGCCCTGAGTTACTCAGTTTGCGTTCTTACACACCCCAGAGACACCTTCCCAGAGGTGCACCACCGACAATGGGGTTCGACCCTCCACATCAATCACTGATCAACATTTCCCCACAGGCTTGCTCACAGACCATTCTTAGGAAGCTATTTTTTCAACTGAGGTTCCTTTCTCTGAGATGACAGCTGATCGCTTGTCCACTTGGTACACACGTTCAACTACTCAAGTACAGTGTTTCCTTCCTCATCTCCTCAAGATGTCATGTCCAATATTAATAGCACAACAGAAAACTTTTCAAATTTTAAAAATACCACAATCTTAAAAACTCCAACATTTTGAAAGTTTATTCTCTTTAAAATAAACCAAAGTTTCTCAACTGTGGACTCCTTTAAAATCAAAAGCAAGCTAAGTGCTTTCTTACTCCAAGGAGGACAAAGCAGAGCACAGTCACAACCAGATCAAAGCAAAGCCCGAGTCTGACTGTGTCAGCCGTTTTCACTCATGCTTTCCTGGGCTCCCCAGGGCTCAAGCAGCTTCCCCGCCCTGCATCCACCATGCAGAGCACACACTGCAATCTCATAGGCTCAGGCTGGCTCCATGCCACAGCTGCTGGTGTCCCTTTGGTGGTCATCCCACAGTCCTACCTCTCCACACTGCTGTGGCCAGGGCCACCAGGCTGCACCTTCACCAACAGCCTGTCCTGGGCTCTCATCAGGGACTCTGACCCCGACATATAGTGTACCAAGTTTCAACTTTTCTCCATGACCCCTTTAATCCTGGGGCTTCTACTGCAACTGAGCCTACACCTTCACCAATGACTTCTGGTTGTCAAGTTTCAGATTCTCTCTTCCATGATCCCTTCCAATCCTGTCACTCCCATGATACCAAGAGCACCATCTGGGAGATTAGTCACAGGCTCAACTACAGGTCAATCTTATGGAGGCATTTTCTCAATTAAGGACCCTTCTCTCAGATGTCTCGAGCTTGTGCTAATAGCCAGCACCTTTTCACGGTCCCACAGAATAGCCCAGTAAGCTCTAAGCACTCAACAGCTTTCAGGCCAACGTTCTCAGCTCCTCCTATAACCCATCTGAAAACAACACTGCCAAACCTGTCACAGCGATGCCTCATGACCGCGACACCAATTTCTGACCTATTTTGGTTTCTATTGCTGTGATAAAACATTGACCCAAAGCAGCTTGTGAAGGAAAAGGTTTCTTTAGCTTATGCTTTCCCATCACAGTCTGTCACTGAGGAAGGCCAAGGCAGGAACTCATGCAGGACAGGAACCTGGAGGCAGGAACTGAAACAGGCCACGGAGGAACACTCTTTACTGGCTTCCTCAGCATGCTTTCTTATACAACCAGGAGTGGCACCACCCACAGTGAGTTGGAACTCACGCTGTAGACTAGGCTGGCCTTAAACTCAACTCAGAGATCCACCTGTCTATCTCACCCCAATTCTGAGGACCCAATCTTAAAATAAGTAAGTTTTAAAAAAATACTACTCTAGAGCAGTGGTTCTCAATCTGTGGGTCTCAACCCCTTTGGGGTCAAACATCCCTTTCATGGGTGTCACCTAAGGCCATCGGAAAACACAGATATTTGCATTATGATTCATAACAGTAAAAAATTATAGTTACGAAATAGCAACAAAAGTAAGTTTATGGTTGGGGGTCACCGTGACATGATGAGCTGTACTTAGGTCACAGCATTAGGAAGCTGAGAACCACTGCTCTGGGGGAAGTGACTGTAATACCAATACAAATGAAACTGAGGTAAGAGCAGCAAGAATTCAAGGAAATGGTGAAATTATGTGTACATCAAATAATTATTTTAAAATAAATTGCTTTATGATTCACTATCACTGAAAGTTTTGGGGGTGCTTGACACAAGCTTTTGAGACAGAGTTTCATGTATCCCAGGCTGGCCTCAGCTTTGCTATGTGGCTAACGATGACCTTGAACTTCTGAGCACCGAGATGAAAGATGTGTGTCACCCCCCCCTTTTTTAAAATCTGTGCTGGGGATCAAACCCAGGGCTTTGGACTGGCTAAGCGAGCATTCTACCAATAGTGTGACATCTCAATCTTGAATTCCTTTCCGTAAGAAGAACTTTGTGAGCACTGTCTCGGAGTTATAGAGAGAGGCCAGCGAGGAGGAGGAGGAGGAGGAGGAGGAGGAAGGTGAGAAAATGAAAGAAGCAGTGACAGAAAGTGACTTGCCACACGGGAGCCTCTAAGCCCCGTAACAATAATCTTAGAGCCCTGGGGACAAGATGGGGGAAACACAGTATCCAGAGACCCCGCTCAGGAAAATGAACCAATTTGTGTTCAGAGTTGAACTTCTCGCCCACTTTCAAAGTATCTAAGGAATGTCCTGGCCAGGGTCGTCCTATCTCATGACAACCCCCTCCTCCTACACAAATATGACAGATGCTGGGAGTGAATGGACTGCGTAGGTAAAAATGAAACACATTGTTTTGGAAGCTGGTGGGAAAGGGTCTACGTGCTATTTGCTCCTTCTCTGGGGAGTTTGGGTACCCAGCTGGGAGAGAAACTGGGCTTTCTACACCATAGGATTCAGTGGGACTGGGGCTGAGGTAACTGTCGGTCCCAAACCTCTGCAAGGACGAAGACCACTCAGTCAAAACACACTGTTAAACAAACATGAAATCATTACTTCCTAACAGCTAATTTTCCAGAAATGTTGGCTTTCTAAACCAACTCTACCACAAGAAAAAGAAAACCAACACAAGAAGGATTGATTATTGCTAATAAACATGTTTGGCAAGGTTGCAGGACACAAGTCAGTGCACAGAAAAGCCTCTTGTATTTTGCTATGTTAGGAGTAAAAGCCTAAGAAGGGAAGAGAATGACCCTACCCATAATAGCATTGAATAGAACAGAATACTTAGAAGATACGTTTTTCTGATATTTTATTTATTTTATATACAAGTGCTCTATGTGCATGTATGACTTTATGCCAGAAGAGCACATCAGATCACACTATAGGTGGCTGCTGGGAATTGAACTGAGGACCTCTGGAAGAACAGCCAGTGCTTTTAACTGCTGAGCCATCTCTCCAGCTGGGGGATACATTTTAAAAAAGATTTTATTTATTTAATTTTAGCTGTGTATGTGTGTGTAAGCCTGTGTGGACTTTAGGAGCCCATGGATTCCAAAGGGTGTCTGGTCCCTAGAACAGATGTTACAGGCAATTGACCTCCTGGTGTGGGTGCTGGGAACAGCTTGGGTTCTCTGAAAGCAGTAAGACCTCTCAGCTGCCGAGCTGAGAGTCTCCTGCACCAGTGCTTAGGAATAAAGTTAATGAGAAGAAGCATAGCTCATGTATGACTGACTGAACACCATGGAAAGAATACCGTGAAAAGACATCCCATGCTCATGGACTCGAAGATTGTTACCACAGTGCTGTGGTCTGCATGTGTCCCCTGTGTTAGAGACTTAATGCTCAAAGCCACAGTGTTGATGGGCGCTTCAAGGGTGATGAAGTCACGAGGGAAGAATTCTTAAGAACGGGTTGATTATCTTGGAAGGAGCTTCCCTCTGAAAGGATGACTCCAGCTACCGCCTCTCATACTTTGGCGATGCCCTCAGTGACTGTGACACAGGAGCCTGGTCCTGGCCAGAGTGGCCGTCAGGCTTAGACTTCCCAGTCTCCAAAACAGTGAGCCAAGTGCATGTCTATTGCTTCCAGATCACCCAGTCTGTGGTATTCTGCTAAGGCAACATGAAACAGACCGAGACAGAAGGCAAGCACTATGCGGTTAGCTACTGATTCAACACAACCAAGAATAAAAACTCCAGCTGTTATTTTTACACAAATTGTCAAGATTTCCATGGTGTCTCAGATGAAAATGTGGGGACTCTGAACTGCTGCAACCATTTCAGAAAAGGGTAGAGGATGAACAGAACTCATTTCTGAAATCTACAGTTAGTCAGGAACTCAGACTGGGGGCATAATGACAGACACACACACCAAGGAGGAACTGGGAATTCAGAAAGAGACCCCTACATTCATCAACTGACTTCCAACAAGGCTGACCAGACAATTCAGTAAGAAGGGAATGGTGCCAGGACAACTAGACAGCTCCAATAAAAAATAGAGCTGAGCCAGGCAGTGGTGGTACACACCTTTAATCCTAGCACTGGGGAGGCAGAGGCAGGCAGATCTCTGAGTTCAAGATCTATTCGAGGTCTACATAGTGAGTTCTAGGATGGTCAGGGCTACACGGAAAAACCATCTCTCAAAAAACCAAAGTGGGGAGCTGGAGAGATGGCTCAGAGGTTAAGAGCATTGCCTGCTCTTCCAAAGGTCCTGAGTTCAATTCCCAGCAACCACATGGTGGCTCACAACCATCTGTAATGGAGTCTGGTGCCCTCTTCTGGCCTGCAGGCATACACACAGACAGAATATTGTATACATAAAAACAAACAAACAAAAAGCCAAAGGGAGGAAAAGAATGAAGTTGAACCTGTGTCTTACACCTTGCATACAAGCGAGAGACTTTGAAGTGGATCAAAAGGCACATATGCATTTTATTTATATATTTAACTTTTTTAAAAACTAGGCTGGCCTCAAACTCGGAGATCTGTTTCTCTGCCTCCTGAGTGCGGGGATTAAAGGTGTGCACTATCACTTCCTGGATATTGATATTCGAGCAGAAGGAGAAGCAAATTGGTAAACTGAATTTCACCAAATGAAAGCTGCAAAGTGGGGAGCTGGGCTGGGGGGCTGCTCAGTGGACAAGACTGCTTGTTCTGCAAACCCGTGAACCTGAGCTTGAAACCCCAGTACCCACAGGAAAAAAAAAAACTGGGCATAAATAAGTATGTATGCCTGTAACCCCAACATTGATAGCTTGCTGGACAGTCAGTCCAGCCCAAATGAATGAGCATCCAATTCAGTCAGAATTATCTCAGAGTAGTAAGACAAAATAAAGCAGAGATGAACCTTGAAAACATTTTGCAAGAAGCCAGAGACGGTATGATGTTACATATGGTAGCCACTGTGGCACTGACATACTATCAGCATTTGTGAGGCAGAGGCAAAGGCAGGGGTGAGTTTGGCATCAGCCTGATCTGATCTACATAGTGGGTTCCAGGTCAGCCAGGACTACATGGTGAGATCCTGTGTTTAAAGAAAAAGAATTCAAGACTAGTCTCAGATACACAGGTTAGTCTGGGATGCATAAGATCTTGTCCAAAAAACAGAAAAAAAAAACCAAAGAAACCTAACTAGTTAAACTTTGTGTCAGGCAGGCAAAGCTTAGAGACAGTAGATTAAGAGTGGTCAGGACCTGGGGAGGGCATACCCGGAAGGGTCTGTCTGCCAAGGGGTACAAAGTTCCTGTGGGAATGATCAAAGCATTCTGTAGGTAGGCAGCAGAGATGGCTGACCTCGCTAAGCGTGCACCAGTGAGGGAGCCTACAGCGCGGGCCAGCAAGCTCCAGGCTCCTGCTTTGATTCTCTGCCCTGCCCTACCTCAATGGTGGGCTGGGCTGTGACCCGGAAGATTAAGCCAAATAAACACTCTCCTCCCCCAATTTGTTTTGGTCAGTGTTTTATCACGGCAATAGAAAGGACACTTGAAAATGTCCAGATTTGACAGCAGCAGGTTCTGGGCTTCCAAATTGAGAGCCACACCCCTTCTTCCTTGGAAAGGGAGCACCATTTGTGCTGCTGTCTGTTCAGGACAGCATGTCCGCCCCAGGAGTAAGCAGTAGGCAGAGGAGCCCAGAGGAGGCCTCAGCAACAGTCAGGTCTCTGCAGAAACAGTTCTGGCTATTACCTGCCAGAGGCCCTGGAGAGGAGGCCCATTTAGCCAGAACCGGGGTGCGTGTGTCATCACAAGCATTTCCGGAAAAGGATCCGAGGACAGCTAGGAGACTGAGCCTCCCAGGGTTCAACACTCACTGTTTCTTTGTATAGTCTAAACAGTTACTTCCCTGCCAACTTTGCCATGTAAGGAACTAAATGACCAGATATTAGAGGCGCAGATACATGCTATTAGGTATGTCAGACAAGGTAGCCACCCTGGAATCCTGGGGGTTGGTTCTAAGACCCTCTCCAAAAATCCAAGGCTCCTTGGGTCCCTTATACAAAATACCACAGCAGTTCAAAAAAGCCACACACACTGCACATCTCATAGTCTTCAAATCATGTACCTAGTTGACATCCCTCCATGGTCTCCCGACCATCCCTGAAGCCCCACAGTAGTTAACACAGTGGCACGGCTATGTAAACAGGGAGCCTTGTTATTTTGGACGGTTTGGGGACTCGTTCTAAAAAAAAAGAAATAAAGAAGAGAAAAATGGGTTTCTTGGGTTTTGTCCTCGAAGGTCAGATTTGTGAGACTGAAAACTTCACACACAGCCAAGATATTCAGAGGATATGATAGTCAGAAAATGGCAAGCAGCCTTTGAAGCCCGTGGCCCAGTTCTGTACCACGAAACAAGGTGGAAAGAATCTGCTGGTAGGCTGGGTGTGGAGGCACACACCTTTAACCCCAGCAAATCAGAGGCAGAGGCAGGTGGATCTCTGTGACTTAAAGGACAGACTGGGTGCAGTCTGGGAAAATCAGGCTACATAGAGAGACCATACCTCAAAAGACATAAAATAAACAAATAAAAAGTCCTAGTAGGCTGGGTGTGGTGGTGTGTGCCTTAATCCTAGTTAGCAAATGGAAGCAAAAGCAGGCTTCTGAGTTCAAGGCCAGCCTGGTCTACTTAGTGAGTTCCAGGACAGCCAGGGTTACACAGAGAAACCCTGTCAGAAAAAAAAAAAAATCCTGGCAAAAAAAGGAAACTGTGGGTTGGCAAGATGGTTTGGTGGGTGAAGGCATTTGTCACCAAGTCTGACAACTTAAGTTTAATTTCCAGAGCCCACAAGGTGGGAGAGGAGAACCAGTTCCCACAAGTAGCCAGCCTTCTGACTTCCACTAGTGAGCCATTGCAGGTGCGCGCGCACATGTGCGCGCGCGCACGCACGCACGCACGCACACACACACACACACACACACACACACAAATCAAGAAAGGGAGTGTACGTGATGGTCTGAACGAGGAATGTTCCTATAGGCTCAGGCATTTTGGATACTTGATCCCGGGTTGATAGTTCTGTTTGGGTCATCAGGAAAGGAGCGCGAGGAGGCCATGGCCTCACCCACTTATGGTTCAATTTGGGGTTGAAATGTGAGCTTTCAGCTTCTGCTGCCATGCTTGCCACTTGCTGCCATGGCAGACTCATTTCTCTAGAACCATAAGTCCAAATAACACTTTTCAGAGGTTGTCGTGGACATGATATTTAACCACAGCATCAGGAAGGCAAACAATGCACACACCGAGAGAAACGCAGGCAAAGTGGGAACCTCATCTTGTGGCCTGTGTTTCAACTTTAGCTTTTTAAAATTTGAGTGCTGGGGTCCAACCCAGGTTTTCCTGCTTAGGCGTTTTATAACTGATCTCTCTTTTTTCAGCTTTGAACCCTGTCTCATGAGAACCTGTAATGTGTGACAATCCTATGGCAGTGATTTTGGAGTCACAAAAACCTGAATGCTGATGCTACAGGGCAGAATATGTGAGTTTCCTGTCATATGCCACTAACAGTCAAGGTACGGTTTAATGAAAATATGACTTGACAACATGAAGGCTGTGTGTGATGTCATGCATTGGCCTGGACCACAACTGGTGTGGGTGGCCCCTTTAGACAGGACAGACACTCCATTTGGGGCTCACTTGGTCTCCAAGCAACTGAGTGTGCAATCCTACCCTGTGCAGTTTCTAGAGGTGATCAAATGCTCTATGCCCTCCCCTTGGTCATTAGTCTTCTGAGGACAAGGGCTAGCCTCAGTTATCCTGTCCTTCTGCCATCCAGCTGGGCCTTAATGCAGGAGGCCTCCAGGCATCTGTGAATGGATAGTGAATACTCCCTGAGGTAAAGACTAGCAATGTTCCAGAATATTCCACCCTCCAAGCTCATCACCAGCTGTTTCTCAATACATCCTGCCCCTTATACATCAGCCTGCCCTGGAGTGTTCAAGTCTCTAACTCCTATCCCAGACCGTGCTGAAACCGACCCCCTCTCCTGACTCAGGAAGTGGGCTAGGATAAAAGTCCTAAAGATAAAAGATAAAGATAAAAGTCACTCCATCAGACCTTGCACAGGACAGTCAGTCAGAGAGGAGCCATCGGTGAGCACACCCCCCAGGGAATAGGAACTTGCGTGTGGAAAAGACAGGTGTTAAGGCAGGCAGTCCAGTCCTGCAGTTTTGCCTTGGGCTCACAGGTCCCCCCAGGGCCCCCAGGTTGTACATGAACCTGAGGAGCGAGGCTTCTTTTGTAGTCATCCTGGATCTAAATTAACCTTTAGCATGTATCCTGTGTTGGGGTTCAGCTGAGCAGTCAAACATGCTTAACAGGTACGAGGCTTTACAGCCCCCCTCAATGTCTCTGCCTGTGAGGGGCAGTGGCCACTGTCCTCGCATTGTTGCCCAGCTGCCCAGCTTCTCAAGCCAAAACCTGCTGAACAACTCCCATCTCTCTCCTCAGCCCCGGGGGCCACAATTCTGTGACTTCCCCTTCTTGAGGGACTGTATGCAAATGGGATCAACTGGTTCATCTCAGTTAACACACAGGTTCTAGGATTCGTCTATACTGCAGTATGCGTCAGAATTGTCTTCCTTCCACTGCATGTCTATTCTGGCCATCATATATATATGTATTACAATTCATCATACATCTATGCCATATTTTGTTTGTCTATTCATCTGTCAGGCATGTAGGCTGCTTCCACCTTTTGTCTGTTAACAATGCTATGATGAACACAGGTGTGTGATACCTGTTTAAATTAGTTCTTTTGCGGATCAGGCCTGACTTCCTCCAAATCAGTGGGGATCCTGACCTCAGACAGGGAATGCTCTAGCCCAGGGTCTATTTCACTTGGCAGGGGACAGAACCCCAGTCTGGGCTCAAAGGTGATGTCTGAGGACACATTCTGTAGCCGGGGGAGCCAGAACTGAGAACCAGAAACTCGGGAGCTACTCAGTATCCTTCTGGCTGGAGAGAAGGCGAGTAGAGTGGAGGAGACACATACCACAGCATGGAGAGGGGTGGACAAGGAAGGCCTCTGTTTCCGAAAGGGCAGGCATGCTGCAGAGGCGGCCCTGGGGCCGCAGAGGGCAACACAGGCCACAGGGGCAGAGGTTACAAAAAGGAAGAACACGCTTGGCCTGGTAGCTTCTCAGAAGCCCTTAGTGAGGGGCCTATGGGGGCGTCTGGAATGCTCTGATTTGACAGATGGCCCCAGCTTGGCAACTCCTGAAGCAGAGGAGTACAATACAGCCACTCACAGGGCCGGGGCTCTGGTGTACCAAGGGCTACAACCTTGGCCCTTAGAACTGTGTGTTTGCGTGCTTTGGGGTAGGGAGTAATGGCTGGACAAAGGCGGAGTACAGTCCTTTGAGAGTCCTCTCCCTGCCAGCTGTAAGCAACTTCTAACTGCTTACATAATATTTTTTGGTGCCAAAGTGTCTAGGTTCAGGTACCAAATGATGACAGTTGAGGAAGGTGTAGCCACTAGCAGGACATGAAATGCTTCTCTGGAATGCTGAGTCAAATATACCCAAAATGCCACGGCCAAGGTACAGACCGGAGGCTGTCACTCAAGGTGCCGTTGGGGGTGTGGTGGGGGGTGGAGGGGCAGTTCTGAGGCTTCCTTCCTGGTGATGCCAGACTAAAATGCTACTCTGATGCACTGCAGCTTTCGTTCCTAGGTCCTTGGAAGAATCTGGAGGACAAGCTGTCTTTTGAGCCAGAGCCTGACTGGGGCAAAACTCACCTTTCTGGAAGGTATAGGGATCCCAGGGGGCTGTGAAGTCAGCCTGGATTTGGTCACTGAGAACTGTTGGCTCTGCTTGTCACTAACACTGGAGCCAGAGCCAAAGATGTGCTGCCTGATGTCTCCATCACAGGTGATGCAATGTCCCCACAGCAAGCTGGGTTGGGCTGGGGTGGAGGGACAGGCTCCAGTACGTGAGTACCGACCTAACCTGCACCCTGGTACTTACCAGGCTGACGGAATAGTCCATCTATGCTGAGATCCCAGAGGAGACTAAAAGCTCTTGAAGATGTTTCTGGAGGCCATGTTAACAGCTAGGAAGAAAACAAGCAAACAAACAAAAAAAACATTTAGTACAGAGTAATAGTAGCAAGATTTCATACAAATTTATTATCTTTCTGTTTGTTTGTTTGTTCCTAAAGAACCTCAAAGGGAGGATCTCATGCAGCCAAGGTTGGCCTAGAACTCACTGTACAGTTAAGGATAACCTTGAACGCCAGGTTTTCCTGTCTCTGCCTCTCAAGTGCTGGGATTCTAGGCATAAGTCACCAGAAACAGTTTCATACTTGTATATAATATTGTGTATTAAATATATCTCATTTCATGCTTCCAAGTCAAGTCATGGCTGCTGCTGCTTTACATGATTGTGTCTTTATGCCAAGACTCCCTTCCTACTGCCCAGTGTCACGTATCTGGAGACAGCAAGCAAGGTGGGATTCTGAACCTGGAAGTTGATCTTACAGGCTATGCCTGGCTCAAGAAGTGGCTCTCTCTAGGCCAGAGCTGGGATCTAAGAGCTCAACCCCCCACATCCTCAATTTGCACAGTTCTCATGGGTCACCTGATTCCAGAACACATCCTCTGCCTCACTCTCCACCCCCTACCATACACAGTGAGGAGACCGCTGGAGCCTGACTGTAATGAATCATTTGTTCAGTCTCCTGCTCTAGAGGGCCTATGGCTTCCCTCCTCCCAGCTGTAGTTCTTTTTTTCTTTTTTTTCCAGCTGTAGTTCTTAAGGACTCTGTCAGAATTCAGCGCCCTGCTCTTCTCCTGCATTCCAGCCTTCTCAGATCTAACAGCTTTAATGTCTACCAACACGAATAGAAATTCACTGGGGATGTAGGCCGCCTGCTCTGTCCACTCTCCCTGGCAAGGCCCACCAACAGGTGAATCTGTGACCATGTAAGTTAAGAGTGTCAAGGCCTGGGCTGTTTACCTGATGTGTACAGTGTACACTCAAGAGGCCCTGGGAGCAAGGAAGAGGCCAGCCGAGCCCAGAGGTCACCAAGTCTTAGTGAAAACAGGCTATCTTTAACAAAGGAGTGGTCAACTGAGCAGAGGTGGTTAAGTTCTAGTGGTCACTCCTCATCTAGAATGGACCCCAGGTGTCCTGGACAACCTGCGACCTGCCCAGTCTTGGATCAGGTCAGCTACAGTCTCTCACTCAGATGTGGGAATGGGGCCTGGCCTTACTTGGCCATGTGCCTAGGGAAGAGAAGGAAGTCTGCCTTGAGTGCCCACCCCTCCCTATCCCTGGTTCTTCTTCTGTCTGAGGCCTCCCAGTAAGAATCCCCTGCAGTGGCTTTAGGGAGACCCCAGTGCTCTGTCCTCAGTAGCCTTACAGAGGTATGAAGCAGCACCTGTGCCCTTGTTGTTCCTTGCACAGGCCCTAAGCAGAGCTGGGGATCTGTGAGAGGGGACAGGCTTAAGGACCAGACAGACTGTAGGAGTTAACCCACTCTGGGCTGCTGGCTCCATCATACAAAGCTGACACCAAGGACTTGCATGAGGTGACACAGAAGGAAAAGCGACAGAGCCTGAGCTTGCACCTGGGGCTGAGGCTCAACTCCTCTCCCCTGTGTGCCCCTCATGGCACAGTGGAGATGGCACAAGAGATGGGAGAGGCTTCTCCACACCGTCCATGGCCTGAATTCCAGAACCTAGTGGAGGCTGAGCCATGAAAAGGGAGGGGACTGGTGCCCGTCAGGGTCACACAAGGACCCTCTGTGGGCGATGTTTTAGAGGGGTTCTTTGTGCCTCCCAATGGCCAATTGTGTATTCTGTCATATGCTGTGCATGGAGCAAAGAGAAACTGCGCTGCGGGTGCAGAATAATGGCCCGACTGTTCCCGGCTCCTACCCGCCCTGCTGTCCCAACCTCTCCACCCCAGGAACGGGGAGAGGGACCAGGGTGACAGCTATGCCCAGGGTCCCAAAAGTCTAGCGTTCTTCCCCTCCAGGGCAGAAGCACCACAAGGGTCCCCAGAAGGTGAGAATGAGCCTTATCTGGAAGGCAGCCAGTCTGCCAAGCTTGAGAAGTGCCTGAATATTCCACCCTGCATGGCAGTCCTGATTGGCAGCTGGGCTCCAGGCCTCAACTGGCAGCTCTGGTACCAGCTAGAACTTGTGACCAGCCCATCCCCAGACAAGGACAGGTCTGGGCGGGGGGCCAAGGCAAGGCAAATGCAGGACATCTGGAAGGCAGCATTAGGTCCTGGGCTGTCTTCTAGCCTCCCACCTACCAGAGGTTTACATCCGCACACAAAATGTGCGTTGCCTTGATGCAAAATGTTCCTTGGGGAGGAAACTGGGGCAGAAGGAGCTGTTCATACTTTTCCAGACCACCTACAGCTTCACAAAGCAGCAAACCCTTAAACTCCAGAGTCTATAGCAATGGATTCACGAGCTTAGGTCTCCAGGGCTGCAGAGGGGCCTTGGGTGCCCCCTCCAGCTATGCTCCTGGGATGAGCCATTCATGACTGGGATAGCAGGAATGGGAAAAAGGTGGTGTTATGATGGACACTCTTGTTGTGTCCAATGGACCCAATCACTCGGTTCTCAGGAAAGACACACCCCTCACCCTGCAGGTAGCACAGGAACACCCTAGAGGCACACAGACTGGGGTTGCTGCACAGAGACTTCCAGGCTCCATCTCTGGAGTTAGCTGCGCCCCTTCACCTCCTGGACCTTGGCATCTTTAGCATTAGAGTGAAGATTAATCCTCACCAGCCTTCCTCCACCCCCTGGATCTCAAGTACCCAAAGCAAAAAGCAGCTAAGCACCCCGTCAGTCTGACCCCTGCGCCTGCCTGGGCTATAGGGCTACAGCATTCCCGCCACCTAGTGGCAGGTCTGTGTTTCTCACCTGGAACAGCCACTGGAGTAGAGGTCGCGGGTACTCAGAGGCATGCAGGTAGAGGTTGCTCAGGAGGCCCTGGTGCAGGAAGGAGAGCTGCTGGGGCAGTGAGGACCTGTGGGGCCAGGGTAGTCAGGTTAGGGTAGGTAGCTCCAGTTGGCAGCACCAGCTCAGCAAGCTGGTCTCAGTGACGCTGCAGGACTCAGCTTTGCTTTGGGATAGCATGAAGCCTACAGGCACATTAAGGACAAATGCACTTTTAGAATCCTTGGCACGAGACACCATGGGAAGGAAAAAAACCCCACTGATGACATTGTCTCCAGCATTTCCCACAGACACTCTTCATGGTGTTTGAAAGCCACAACTGACTAGGATTTGCCCCTGCTATGTGACAGAGTGGGAAACCAAAGCAAGGATCCTGGCCAGGTGAGGAGAGAAACCAGGGGTCAGCCATTCTTGCCTGCGGCTCCTTCTGGGGCTTCAGCTGCAAGGGGCGGACAGAATTACCCGTGGGCACCTGCGTCTGTGGGTCTAGTTACACAGTGTTTCCGCCTCATCTTGTGTTTTCCTGACACAGAAGGGACACCTGAGAGGATGGGAAAGTAACAGAAAGAGCCTGGGACTGGGGACTTCTGGGAAGGAAATACCCAGCAAGGATTCCATGAAGCCTTCCTCGGACTGTGTGGGCTGCACCTGTCCCGGGAGTGCCTGCGTGTGCTCAAGTCAGTAACATGGCTTTAACCAGAACCCAGGTGTGAGCTCCTACATCCCATCAGAAGCAAGATGCTGGCCGGAAGCTAACCTCTGGCAGGCCACCTTGGCCTTCAGGACCTGGGTCTTCAGAAAACAAAATGGAGTAGTTAGCTGTTGTGGTCTATTGTGTGCAGCTTTAGGGCTTTGGAAGAAACTTTAGAAGGCTTGGATGGACTTAGTCACTTTCGGAGTCCCTGGTCACTTGAATCTGGGTGTGAGGTAAGGTACTCCACCCTCCACACATTTTTGTGCTTTTTCTTTAAAGAACAGTCCAAAGATGGCCACTTGGATTCCAGGAAATGAAACCATGAAGGAAATATCCAGATAACATCATGTGTCCCGATCCTTTCGGTCAGCCCTCCCTGCTCTACTACAGTTTTGAAAAGGACATCATACTGCCATCTGCCAGGAACAGACTGCTCGAAACCGAGATTTTCCCTTGAGCCAAGCTGCCGTCACTCTGAGCCTGTCCAGGCCATTTACAAATTATATATCTCTAAAGTCATTTAAATCTGGAAGAGAAAGAGACATTGTTCCTGTGGTCACGACAGGTTAACCACTCTGAAACACTGTCCTGTGTGCGTACAGGTCCTACCAGTTCTGTCTCAGGTGCCTGTCATAAGGACGCTTTCTTGATGCACCCAAAGGGACAGCACCCCCAGCAAACGGAATCAGAGCTTTACATACTGGCAGGATCTGCTAAGAGGCAAGTGTCGAGGCCACGGCAAAGCAGGGGATTCTGGGAGACACTGCTCTGGCATGTTTCTGGGGTGGGGCACCCTGCCAGTTGCTCAGTCGGGGAGCCAACTGCACAAGCCCCTGCTGGCCTGGAGCAACACATTTTCAACTGCCGCGCGGAGGGAGTGTCGCGGTGTCTTCCTTCTGCTCCGTGAGAGCCGCCTGGAGCTCATCCCTGTCAAGGTTGATTTCATCCATCAGGCAAGGAGCAAGGGAGCCAGGGAAGGCCTTACCCACAGTGCACTGCAGCAAATGGCTTTCTAGGCATCCTAGGTCTCCAGCTAAATGAGATGCAAGGAGTGAGATGAGACTGGGGAATGAGCCAAGTGTGGCTCACTGGATGTGAGGGGAGCTGCTGGTCACAGTGACACAGGGCCTAGTGTAGACACTGGCCTGACCCTCAAGAGGAAGCACAGGCCCCATAACATCCCTGGTTAGGGTGGCATGGAACAACAAGGAAGGAAGGTGTGTCATGAAAACTCAAAAACCTTGGGTGACACAGTCGGTTGTCAGAGTCAAAAGCCAGTGTCCGATCTCCACACCAAGAATGCCGACATTGGGTCAGGCAGACGGCTCAATTGGTAAAGGCGCTCGCGGCCAGTCCTGACGACCTGATTCTGATCCCTGGACCCATACGGTAGAAGGAGAGAACTGACTCCTGAAAACTGATCTTTATTCTCCATGAGCATGGTATGGTGTGTGTGTGTTCACACATACACGCACATGTACATGCACATACACACATACACACACACACGATAAAAAAAATTAAGCATCATTAATAAAAACCCAAAATAAAAAAGAACACTGATGCTGGGTCCAAGCTCACACCTTTGCCAATGCTGAGGTCAGAGGTTAGTTTGAGAATGTAAGAGGACTCTGGAGAAGGGAGGGACAGCAGATGCCACACAGTCCAGACTGAGCATGAAGCTTCCAGCTGTCATCCCCAGGATGCCAGTGAAGGAAAGGTCCCATGGAAGGCCCTTAGCTGCAGCTGGAAAGGAGAGGGACAGGGTACAGCCACACTATATGCACGGCTAATCCCCAGCCATCACAGCTATGACAGAGGGCAGATATCTTTTTCTTCACCGCCGGCTGCAACAGAAGGGAGGGAGGCAGGAAGTCGGCCAAAAAAGGAGAAAGACAGCCAGCAGACAGCAAATGGGGGACCAGCTTGGTTCACATGGTGGGCTGCTGAACAAAGCTGCAGCCTCCTTGGAATGTCTGACCCTGATACTGTCCAAGGGGAGAGGTTTCCAGCTTCTGCCTGCAAGTCCACTTTATGGGCAGCAGTCCCAATGGGAAGAGTCTCTAAATGCCGCGCGAATCCCAGCGACAGCAGAAGGATAAACACCATGGGGAACTATTTATACAGTATCATTTCCTGGGCCCTTGCCAAGTTTTCAGATGCAAAGTTTCAATAAAACGCCCAAATGGAGTAGAATGAATAACGGTAGAAACGTCTGCCTGTGCCCCGTTTTTCTTCTTTGTTTCAATAGAAGAATGCGATACCACCCTGTTAGAGGCCTACGGGTGCCAGCAAAGTGGCCCAGTTTTGTGGTTTCCCCTTCGTTCTGGGGGCACCTGCTGCCAGCAGGATGGTCCACATTCCATGGCTGTCACCTCTTCCAGGAAAGGTGCACACAGTAAAATAGGAGCCTGAGCTGCGGGTCCCGGGTTGATGTAGGCACTACATGAACATAAGCTGAGAAGTTCCGATAGACCCATCAGTCCTGCAATATTCACAGAGGAACAGCTCAGGCTGCACCTAGGCTTCCTGACAGCTTCCTCACACCAAGAAGGGACACACAGGTGCGTACACACACACACACACACACACACACACACACACACGCGCGCGAGTGAGCACTGCAGAGGCCGGGGAAGGCAGCCGCTACCTTCCTGGGTGTAGGCTTCTGCTATGCGGCAAGCGGGCCTCCATCTAGTCTGACGCCCTTCCAGTTCCCTATTTGGAAACATCACATTTCCTTTCAACTTCTGTCAATGAAGGAAGGAACAAGGTTTGGCTTCTGGGGTCCTAGGAACCAATGGCTATCATTAAGGCATGTAACCTGGGTCCCCGGGATCCGATCTCAGGTCTTATGTCAGTCGACCTGGTGACAGACAAGGGAGGGTGCTCTGGGGAAGCTCTAGTTGCAACACGGTGGGACCTGGGATCCGCAGACGTGGAGCCCTTGCCCTGCCACTCCAGAGGAATGGCACACTTGATCTGCGAGGACACTTCCCACTTTGCTCAGAGGAACATGTTCTCCCTTCATGGCAGGTACAGAGGCGATGCTCCTCAAGAGGAGACTTTTGAAACAGCAGCACCCACGTCCCCTCCTCCGAGGACCACCACCACACCTGCCAACCGCAAAAGGTTTGAAAAATGCAAGAGTGCAACTTGAAAACTTACTTGTTGGCTCGCAAAACATTAACTTTAAACTGTGTGCACGCATGTGCTCCTGTACATACATGTGTGTGTGATGTGTGAATACGTATGTGTGTGTACCACAGTTCACAGGTAGAGGGAGAGGACAACTCTTGGGGATGGGTTCTCTCCTTGCACTGTGGGTTCAAGGATCAAACTCAGGTCACCAGACTTAGCAGCAAGCGCCTTTCCTGCTGAGCCAGTCAGTGGCCCAGGACTGACGGTGTGTGGGACAGTCTTGTAATCTTGTACTTTCTTCTAAGGTCATGTTTCTGACCAGTACCATAGGATCATGAAGGGATGGCTACGGCTCCCACTCTTACGCCTCGACTTGAAGACTTGGGTATAATCAGGAAACAAAAGATGGTCCAAGGAGGTGGCCCTTACCCAGTGTCCAGCCCCTTGCTGGGCTGTCACACAAGGGCATACCTCTAGAAAGCAAAGTAAGATTCAACACCGCTGAGCTGACACACTGCCAGCACCATGTCCTTTGTTCATTAGCGTATCTGAGGGAGGAGGAAGGTCTGAGTTCTTCCTCTGGGGAAGCTGGGCAGCCACCTGGCTCCCTTTGGCAGGGCAGCTCTGATCCCAGATCATAGCTCCACGGGCCATCTCATCTGTCAAACACTTCCTGCCACCAGCCAGCCTTGTTAAAGGCAGAAACACGCTGATGGTGCCACCTCCACATGCCCCTCCCCCACCCTGGTGCTAAGGCCGCCTTCCTTTCTGTGACACCCAGCCATGCCTGCCCACTCCCAGCCAGCTGCTTTCCTTGCTCCTCTGCCTGTCGCCCTCTTCCTTCCTTCCTCCTCCTTTTATCCCTTTCTCATTTGGTCCCTTTTTACTATGGCAAAGTGAAACTTTACCAGGGGTCACATGCACACCTCATGAGCTCACACCTTCTAGGCTTCTAGACACTGACACACTATTGATAACAGAGAAAAGCTGATAAGAATGTGTTTCCAAAAAACTAGGAAAATGGGTATGTTAGGGCATCGAAGCAGCATATCACTACTTATGACAGCAACATGGAGACAGTGCTTGCTGCCATTGTCTATTGACCAGAGTTCAGGTCCTAGGGCTCCTGTGGAAGGCAGAAACCGACTCCTAAAAGCTGTCCCACACACATAAGACAATCAGAATTTGAACACTGACTGATATGGAAAGCTACTCTTTTTAGTGGCAATAGCATCTACAGACAGAATGCTATGTTGCCAGGCAGGAACAGAGAGAAAATTCTGACTGACCCTGCTGCAGCTGAGGCAGGTCACACTGCTCATTCCACCATCAGACAAGCCTGAGGCCTTCCAGAATAGAGACCTTTACAGGGGGCTGGAGAGCTGGCTCAGTGGTTAAGAGCACTTGCTGCTCTTGCAGAGAACCTGGGTTTGATCCCCAGCACTTACACAGTGGCATACGACCATCCCTAACTCCAGTTCTAGGGGACCCAGTGTCCTCTTCTGACTTTCCAAGGCACCAGGCAAGCACATACACACTGCAGGCATGATATTCACTCATATATATCTTCATATGTATGAATACATACATATATATTTATGAATCAGTGTTTTGTCTGCAGTATGTAGGCTTATGTGTGTGAGCGTACATGTGTGTAGTAGGTGTGTGTGTGTATATATATATATATACATATATATATATCTTGAACAGAAACATCCAAATGTTACCGGCAATCTTTAAAGCAGAGATGGACTGAGAACTAACAAGCTCAAGCTCATGCTGTGGTTGAAGTGGGTGGGTCATGGTGGCCCTTTCTCCATCCGTTTGGCCTCCACCGCAGTCACCAGCCCGTTGGTGTTATCCGGCAGACGGCAACTGCTCTAAATTCTCTTTATCATTCTCTTATATTCTTGGACATGAGCTCTCAACAGCCAAGTGTTGGGCATGATTGTGGTAAACCGTTTAAAAATCCCCTTCCAGAACAATTTGTCATGATTATGTGATAATGAGCAGAAGAGGAGGAGCAAGGCAGCTGTCTCTATTGTTATCAAGCCTGCTTCTGGCGGGGACAGACTTTCCAGTATTGATGGCACACAGAGCAAAGACAGTATCCCCAGCAAATATACTAGTCCCTCGCTGTTTGGGCGGGATCTGATCCATTGATTCCCAGTAGATGACCTAAATGGTGGCTGGTACTAAGTGCTACGCGATGTGTGCCTGTGTGTGGGTATGCGCACAGTCGCCTGTGGAGTCCAGGAAAGGGTGTCATAGCCCCTGGGAATGGAGTTACCAATGGCTGTGAGTTGCCCCACATGGGTGCAGTGTACACTCTTAACCACTGAGCCATCTACAGCCCTTCAACCCCAGTATATGATGTTTTTCTTTCCTAAAGTCAAGAACTTACACCTCTGACTTAGAGGAAGCATCATGGCTTCTCTTTGGCCTGTCTGAACCCCGACTAGCACTGCACCTGTGCTCTACAGTCACTAAGAGAAGAGATACAAGCTCTTTCACACTTTGAGGCTTAATCTGAGAATGGAGCTGGCCACTTGATGACTAATGGGTGAGGAGCATGCCCAGTGAAGATCACCAGACAAAGGCAAGGTTCACATTCCAAACTGATGGTGTGGGATGGCACAAAATTCCAACATTCTACTCAGAATGGTAGACAAAAATGGTAAAAACCTACAAATTATTTCTGGATTTGCCCATTTAATATATCCAGACCACAGTTGGTCACAGGTAATTAAAATTGCATGAGATATAACTATGGAAAAGGGGCCTTGCTATAGGTGAGTGATCACCATAGGCTCTGATAGCCCAGACCCTGGCCCTGTGCTAATTTAGATCCCCAGGCCATGTGTGATGAGTCTGGCTCAGGTTGTTCTACAAAACTGGAATACTGGGGGAGGGAAAGGCAGTATGAACATGTGAACGCATGGCCTGGTGTATAATGTAGACTGGTCTATAATGTAGACTTTTTTTTTTTAAGGAAATGTATACATCCAGGGACTGAAGAAAGGTCTCGGTTCAGAGCACATTCTGCCCTTCCAGAGGACCCAAGCTTGGTTCTAAGCACCTACAACTCCTGGCCCCAGGGAATCCAATACCCTCTCTGGCTTCCTCAGGCACTGCATGCACATAGCATAATTCACACACACACACACACACACACACACACACACACACACACACACACACACTAAAATAAAAAATCTTTTTAAAATTTAAAATAAGAGTTTATAGCTGGGCAGTGGTGGCACACCCCTTTAATCACAGCACTTGGGAGGTGGATCTCTGTGAGTTCAAGGCCAGCCTGGTCTACAGAGTGAACTCCAAGACAGCCAAAGCTGCAAAGAGAAACCCTTTCTCAAATAAAAAAAGAGTTTATATATCTAAATTAGTAAATTTTCTAAGTAGACATGCGTGACTGGGACAGATAATCCTGGCTGTCACCTTGACACACCTTCGAAGCCGGATTCTCAGCTGAAGAATTTGCCTCCCTCAGATTGGCTATTGGCATGTCTGTGGGGGCATTTTCTTGATTGCTAATTAATGAAAGAGGGCCCAGGTCACTGTGAGCAGTACCATTCCTAGGCATGCAAGGCTGTTTTCTATAACAATGACATCTGAACATGAATGAGCCTGGGATCAAGCCAGTAAGCAGCATTTCTCCATGGCCTCGGTTTAGGTTCCTGCCTCCAGGTTCTTACTTGAGCTTCTGCCTTGACTTCCCTTCATGATGGCCAGTCTGTTTGATTATCAATTATCATTACTGAAAACAGAAAATTAATATAATTACCTCTATTCATAAAAGGTGACATATTCATGTTGTTCAAAACACTGTTTTGGATTTCCTTATTTGAGGTGGCCCTTGTCCCTGAGACAGACCACACTGTTCCCTCTACTCCCCATGTGTCTCAGGGTTTCTCTCAATGTGACAAAACACTAGGACCGTGACAACTTGGGAAGGAAAGGATTTATTCCGTCTTATACTCCAGGTAGCAATCCATCACTGAGGGAAGTTACAGTAGGAATCACACAGGACAGGAACCTGGAGGCAGAAGCTAATGCAGAGGCCATGGAGGAGTGCGGCTTACTGGCTTGCTCCCCACGGCTTGTGTAGCCTGCTTTTAGATAGTCCTGAGAAATACCTGCTTAGGGGTGGTACCACTTACAGTGGGCTAGGCCCTCCCACATCAACCATCAATCAAGAAAATGCATCACAGACTTGTCCTCAGGCCAATTCGGTGGGAATACTGAAGTTCCAAAATGATTCTGTCTTGTGTGAGGTTGACATAAGAATAGCCAGTGCAGCATGCTTACCTGAGGAACAGCTCCTCCAGCTGGCTGTGTGGCTTCAGACCGGAGGAGTCCAGGATGCAAGGCAAAGGGCGACATCTTGGCAAAAATACAGTTTCACCTGGATGCACTGGCGAAATGAACTGCACGGATATGGAGAACTTCTCTACCAGCCTCCTGGCAAGGCAAGGGGAAGGACAGGGGTTAGAGGTGTGCCTGGAGAGGGGCTGTGTATAGCCAGGGCCAGGGTGGTGTCCAGTAAGGGATGAGGAGGCGCCAATTGATGGGGCACCATGAGTGTGGGTCTCCATGCTGACCAGACAAACCACCCAAGGAGCCTGCTGGAATGCAGATCCTAACCAGCTACACCATCTGTCAGCCTGTTAGGAGATCTGTCCTGGGCACACAAGCAGGGAAGGAACAAGGTGAAGAAGGAACTCTTTGCAATTCTATCACAACCCATTGAGACAAGATAGGAAATGGGAAGACAGTTAAGGTCAATCCTGAGAACAAACTGAGTCTCTACACAGTGAACTGTACAGATAGCCAATGACAATACACTGATGGGGGAAGCACCAGGCTGAAGACTAGGGAGAGGGTGTATGTGTGTGTGTGTGTGTGTATGTGTGTGTGTGTGCATGTGCGCATGTATGTCTGTGTCTGTGTGTGATCTCTTAACGGATTCCAAGATCCTAAATGGATGCCTGTAATTGCAGCTAGTATTGAATCATATAACATAATGCCTTTTTCACAACTAAATTCTTGTCACACACCATGGCTGTAACTTATGTTCTCTGAAGTGCGACAGGGAACCTCGCACCAATTTCTTTTTCCTTTCCCACAGCTTTGCAGAGGGAGGATCTGCTCTTCTGTAGATCTTGGCAAACCACAGCAATTTCCCCCTTTTCTTAAATTGCGAATGTTCACCTTTTTTCTTAAATGAAGTGCTTTTCAGCCTTTGGCTGCATATCTGAACTTCCTGCATCACTACTGTGCTTTGGGGTTAACTGAACACAGGCATTGATCCTGTGGCTGCTGATCTGCTCGGCCAGGTTCCAAGGGAGTAATGGGTGAGGAGGGTATTCAGAGTGGATCCACAGGACAAAGGGACGATCACTGTCCTGGGAAGATGGAGCAACACCACGAGATTGAATCACAATACTCAGCACGGTGTGCAGTTGAAAGCTTACACACTGTTTGCTTTTGGAATTCTCCACTTAATATTTCCAGACAGCAGTTGACTATGATTACTAAAAGAATGACAAATGAAACTAGACAAGGGGTAATTTCTCTACATATATGCCGTACATAGCATGCCTAGACACAAGTGCATCCCACATGATTGACACTTCCAGCTATGAGCCTTTCGGGACAGACTTAGGTGGAGAGGAGAGGAAGGGTGGACATTTCCTGTTTGCAGTGTAAAGCCATGCCCCTCTCAGTGCTCTGATAATACAGCATACATTCAAACACAATGAAGAAAGCAAGCAACAGATACCATACTCCCTCTTCTAACTGCAAGGTGGCCCGTGGGTTCCCAACCAGATGTGCTGTCTGAGATATCAAAACCCAGAGGAGGAGGAAGTTGGGAGTCTATCAGAATCTGGGACATGAGTGGCTGGCCTTGGGCCACTCCCCCTTCCACCTGATAGCCAGCCATGTGAACCTGACTCACTTTCTGGCCAAGTGACCCAACATAAGGCTCTGGTGGCATCACAGGGCTGTCCTGAGGATGAAATGGAGCAGTAAGTGGGATAAAGGTGGAAACCCAAAAGATTTGGGCTCTGTAGGCTTTCTAAGAGTCCGATAACTACAATACAAATAGTGAAATAACTTTGCTTGGTCATGTCTCTACCACAGAACGTTCCATCTATCATAGTTTCTTTTGTTACTTTTATAACTGGGGGGGGGAATGTGCAAGTTATTAAAAAAATCAGTAATAAGTAGGCTCATCATCTAGCCCTTTCCCCCAAGCCATCACTCAAAGGGACCTTTGTAATGTGAACTGTAATGTATGTGTATCATTAGAGATTCCGAGACACTGTCACACGTCTAATTAGGGATTTCCTGTGCAGCCTAGAGCGGAGAAGAAAGGGCCGTGTTGTGGTTTAAATATCTGCCTCTCCATTCCCCCGCCCTCCCCCAGCTCAGCACACACATAAGGTCTTTTAACTTTAAGAAAGAGATAATTTTAGATGTCATCCTGCCAAGATTCAAGCCAATTCTTAATGTCTGAGCAGACACTTCTCTCGGGATGCTCCGGGTCCTTCCACCACAGACAGCTGTGGCACTCGCATGACGTCTTGTCTGGCAGATGGTGCCTAGCCCCCACCCTTGGCCTTATCCCTTCCAACCCATATCGCCCCGCTGGCCCTCACCACTTCCTCTGGCCCCATTCAGAGACGGAACAGGTCGGCAGTTTTCTACACCAGTGAGTCAATTTTTAATTTTAATGCATAAGGTTGAACCATCCACCACGATGATCCTACATCAAAACCACCACCTCAAAGTGGCTGTTGTCAAAGAGGCTCTCTCAAAGCCCCACTGAAGAATGTCATGCGCCTAGAAAATGAGCCATGATTTCAAAGCCACAAACACCTTCTGCTGTAAGCAGCTACACATAGCTCCTTTCTGTGTGGAAATTCCTGACCTTCAGGCTGTGACTTCCACAATCCTGTGTGCGCCCAGGAGAAAGGTCAAAAGGAGCAAAACTATCCTTACTACCGAGATCTAAAAAGCCATTGTTTTCTTTTTGATTTTGGGCCAGGAAGATGGCTCAGTGGTTAAAGGCACTTGTCATTGGACATGAAAACTTGACTTCGATCCCTGTAAGTAGAGAACCAACTTCTAGAAATATCCTTTGACCTCTACACATGAACTGTGGAACATGTACAACCCACCCCAATAAACAAATGTAATAAAAGTTTAAAAATCTTTGTATAATGTATGACGTATGCGTTTGTGCACCCATGTGTTCATCTGAAGGTCAGAGGACAACCTTGGGTATTGGTTCTTATTGATTACCATATCATCCTCTACCACCAGCCCTTTACATAACTTGTCCTATTTGTTGCTTGTCTCACTGAGCCGAGAGTCAGCAACAGGAGGGCACAGAGCTTGGCACAAGTTGACAATAAACACTGATGGGAGGTGAATGAGTGGATGAATGAGCAGGCAGAGACATGGATGCCTGATGTTGTATAGATTGAATGCCTGTGTCCTTCCAAATCGCCTACAGTGAATCCTAATCCCTAATGTGGCAGTTGTTTCCTTCATGAAGGAGATTACTGTCATTGTATAAGAGAACCTGGGTTGGGGCTATAGCTCAGTGGAAGAATGTCTGCCTAGGTCCAACCTCCAGTACTGGAAGAAAAAACTCCAAACACACTCAAAACGTCTCTAAGAACTCAGAGAGGTCTCAAGCCCTCTTCCTTTCATCTGAGGACATGAGAGCTCTCCCTAGAACTGACAGGCTGGCCCCTTGACCTCTGACTTCCAGTCTCCAGAATCCACTGGGAAAAGCAGATTTCTAAGAGCTGGGCATGGGAATGAATGCCTTTAATCTCACCACACAGGAGGCAGAGGCAGGTAGATCTCTGAGTTCAAGCAGACCTGGTCTTCAGAGCAAGTTCCAGAATTGCCAGGGCTACATGAACCCAAACAAAACAAACAAACAAAAAAAGGAGATTTCTGCTGTTTCTATGTGCCTAGTTCATGGGACTCTCATAGCAGCCTTAAAGGATTAAGATACATGGTATATTATCACTGTTCTATTGCTGTGAAGAGATACCATGAACAAGGTAACTCTTATGAAAGAAAGCATTTAATTAGGGGCTTCCTTTCAGAGGTTTAGTTCATTATTATCCCGGTAGGTACTGGAGCAGTAGCTGAGAGCTACATCCTGATCCATAGGCAGAGAGAGAGAGAGAGAGAGAGAGAGAGAGAGAGAGAGAGAGAGAGAGACTAGACCTGCCCATGAGCTTTTGAAATCTCAAAGCCCACCCACAAGGCCATACCTCCAAATCCTTCTAATCCTATCAAAAAGTTCCATTGCCTGGTGACTAAGCATTCAAATATATTAGCCTACGGAAGCCATCCTATTCAAACCACTATATTCCACTCCCTGGCCCCTATAGAGTTATAGTCGTATCATAATGTAAAAATGCATTCAGTCCAACTTTAAAAGTCTCTGAAGTCTATCACAGTCTCAATCCTGTTTTTAAAAAGTCCAAAGTTCAAAGTCTTTTCTGAGATTTATGGCAATTTCCTAACTGTAACCTTCTGTAATATCAAAATCAAGGAGCAGATCACATACTTCTAACATACAATAGCACAGAATACATGTTACCATCCAAAAGGGTGGAGAGGGGAGGGAGTTGTGATGCTATTCTTGGTTGTCAACCTGACCATGTGTGGAGTAGACTACAAATCCAGAATGGAGGGCACCCTGTGAGAGATTTTCAGCTTGGTTTGAAGTTGGTGACTGCACTTCTAGTCTGGATTTTTGAGGTAGGAAGACACAGACCCGTGATCTGGATATTGAAGCAGGAAAATATAAGCCTTTGATTGTGATCTAAAGGCTGGAAGACACAGGTCTTTAATTCAGATCTTGAGGCAGAAAGACACCTTTAATATGGGCTATAACTTTTGCTGGAAGTCTCTACAAGGACATATAAGAAGAAAGCCTTCTTTCTTTACTTGCTTGCCCTCGTCTTGCCAGCTCATCCATTCCTTCACTGGCATTGGAGCCTGCTTCTTCAGGATCCCGGCACATACAGAAGACCAGCTGAGACGCCCAGCCTTGTGCGACTGAGCAACCGTGAGAGATTCTTGGACTCTCTTTTCACAGCTAGCTGGATTGTTAAGTCAATCCAATAAATCCTCATATGTGTGTGTGTGTCACAAGGATCATTCCTTAAATTCTGTGACTCTAGAGAACCCCAAGTAATACAGATTTCTGTATCAGCAGTGGTTCTAGAGAAGCAGAAGTACAAGGACGAGTCTTCTACTTTTTACGGATCTAGGACAGGCTTTTCAATTCATCAGCACCTTCAGCTACTGAAGTCTCTCCAGTCACTCTGTTTCCTGGGAGCCCAGAGAGCACTGAAAGCCCATGGCATGAACTGTATTACAGCTTAAAGAGATAAATGCATTTGAGTATCCTGAGTCATCCACTGTGAGTGGCAATTCAGTTGCTGACCTGTATATGAAACTTCTGACAGCTTGGGGGAAAATGATGTTTCTGTCTGGGTAAATTGATAAAGGGTAGGAATGAGCTCTGTGATAAAATTAACCAACTTCAGAATATGGTGAAAGACAATAAAGAACTCAATGATAAAAATGATAAAATTGATATGGAGGGGCTCTAGGTACACATAAACAGCTTAAAGGTTTCTAAGTGTGCCCTGGAAGAGAATCTTATCTTAAGCATCCACAGAGCTTGAGAAAATCAAACTGAAGGCCCTCGTTATAAGGTTGGCTGAATTATATAAAAAATTCAAGTCCCAGGCTCAGAGGGTGGCAGTGGTTAATGGAAGGGCATTAACTAGTAAAGAATGGGATTCTATACCTTGGGATGGGGACGTGTGGGAGAACCCTAGTAAAGCTGAGAACTTTGAACCCCCAGATTCTCAAGAGTTTATCTCACCTGAGGAAGTATTACTCTCAGCCCCACCCCTTGAAATACTGCCTTTTTTTTTTTTCACTGAGGAAATTAATCCTTCATTGCCTGCTAAACCAGGAGCAAATGTCATGCCAGGAAAGACAATACTGATGACTCCCACCAATAGTTGCCTCTAGACCCTATAACCAGACCTAAGGCAAAGCAGGCTCCTAAAGGGGAAGTAGGAAGTTCAGTCAAGGAGGAGGGGCACTACACTACTAAAGAGCTTAAAAAGATTGCTAATTCATTCAAGCAGAAGTCTGGGGAATGTGTGTGGGAATGATTCTTGGACTTTCTGTCCATAGCCAGCCACTATTGGATTAGCTGGACTGCAGCCTGTATGTCATTTCAATAAATCCCCTTTATATATGTATTCATCCCATAAACTCTGTGACTCTAGAGAAACCTAATATATAGTGAGTATAATGAGGAAATACTGGACCAAAGCAAGGCTGAAAACCAGCAGGGTGAACTCCAAATTCTTCATCTCCATGTCAAAGTGTTCTTCATATATCCAAATCTGTTCAGCTTTGTTGACTGTAACACATTTCTCTCTCTTGAGCTGGTTCTACACCCAGTCTGTAGCTCTTCTTGGAATGTATCCCATGACTCTGGCATCTCCAACATCGTGGGGTTTCTGATGAAATCCAGATTTTGCCTTCACAAATTCATGCAATGGCCTCCTTGGGTCTTGATTCAGGGACACCCCTGACACACAACTGGTCCCAGTGACTTTCCTTAGCCATGAGGGAAATTCCACAACCCCTTTCTTGTATTTTTGACTCTAAAGCCAGAACCAAGAGGCCAAAGCTGTCCAGTTCTGCTGCTTGCTGGGGTTGGAACCCGGGCCCCCTCATTTAATTACACTCACTTCAACTTTCTGTTGTTGATATCTCCATCATTGGTTAAGCTTTTCTTTAATTCCTTTTCTCTGTTGGAAGCTTAGTTGGGTGGGGTCTTGCCCTGAGGTCACCACGCCCTTTACGCGGTGTGGCGTCAGGCTGTTTTGTTTAATCTCCTTGAGCACTGGACTCAGCTCCATGGCAGTTCCTAGAGCTCTCATTCTTCTCAAACTGTAAATTTTTAATTTTTCCTTGCTCAGTTTGCTCCTTTTCATTCTAGATCTGCAAAAGACTGGACACTAATAACCAAGCAACAGAGTCCATACTAGGCTATCTTGAAATCTCTGCTGCCAATGCCATTAATTCAAAACTCTTCAACTTAGCTTCAGGCAGATTTTTCAGACAGGGACAAAAAACAGCCAAATTCTTTGCCAAAATATCACAAGAATTGTCTCTAGGCTTCTTACTAATATTCTTCCCATCTGAAACTCCTTGAGCTGATTCCCCAGTTAAAATCACCCTCATCATACTGTCTTTCATGCTCCTACTAGGATGGGCTCCTAAGTCCCACTTAAAGCATCCAACCACTTTCTAGTACAAAGTCCCAATGTCTTCTGTATTCCTCCAATGAACAGACTGTCTGTCACAGCAAAACCCCACTCCCGGTACCAACTTCTGTCTTAGTCACTGTTATATTGTTGTGAAGAAACACCACAACCAAGGTAACTCTTATTAAAGAATATTAATTGGGGGCTTGCTTACAGTTTTAGAGGTTTATTCCATTAATTATCATCATGGTGGCAAGAATGGTGGTGACATGTAGGCAGGTGCTGGAGCAGTAGGTGAGAGCTATATTCTGATCCACGGGTAGAGAGAGAGAGACTGGGCTTGCCATGGGGCTTTTGAAACCTCAAAGCCTACTCCCAGGGACATACTTCCTTCAACAAGGCCACACCTCCTAATCCTCTACTTCCTGGTGACAAAGCATTCAAATATATGAACCTATAGGTCCATCTTATTGAAATCATCACACATGGAAAACATAATATCATAAAGGCGGATTCCATTGTAGACCCCAGGCATCTGAGACCTCATGGTGTAGATGAATTCAGCCCTCCCTCAAACCAAAGGCCAATAAACCCTGAGCCAGACAACAGCACTGACGGCATTTTCCTTCCCCCAGTGAGAGGAAGATGAAAACTTTCATGTGTTCATAGTCTCCTCTCTAAAGGCAGTTTTCAGTTAAGTCAGTGTTTTTTGTGTAGCTATTTCCTCAGAGATACGATCCTAGGAACCTGGCTGATAACTGGGCTGTTTGATGACCTCTGTGTCCTAGAAGCCCTGCAGTGCTGATTGGCTACTTCTTGAATTAATGAGTGGCTGTGGTCATAAGAGGAGGAAGTGGCACAAATTGCTGGTGAAATTCTGCCCATACCCATAAGAGGCCCAACTCCTACCTGTGCTCAGGTGTGAGCACTGTCTCTCTGTAGTCTTCATCACCTTCAGAGGAGTCAAGCTTGGAGCGGTCCTGCCACAGCAGCTGCTCCCACTTCTGCTCCATGGCCTGTTCTCTTTGGGGGGGAAATGAGAGCCTGAGTCAGTCATCATCACTGATATTGTCTCCCCACCCATCTCCCCAGGCTACAGGGATTCTCCCCATCCTCCAGAACACAGCAGAACCAGGAAGTGCCAGGCAACTTTCCTGAGGGGTGCAGCTCTGTGCTGTCTCTAGTGGGCAAGGCTGAAAGAAGACAGCTATGGCCGCACAGCATCCAGTGCGTTTTTATTTGTGATCTTGTTTGAACATATCACGGCTCAATCACATGATGAGAGGATGCTTGTACCCCCGGTCCTCGGCAGCCCAGAGCCTTCCCTCCCATCATCACGGACCCTTGGTAAGAACAATTCCATTTCCTGCCAAGGTCCTGAAAGCAGCCTTATACCTGATGATTTCTAGTCCATGTGACTGGTTCCCTCATGTCACATATCTAACTCTTCAATCCCCAAACAACCTAGAACCTAGCAGGTCGGGACATAAGACCCATTAGAAGCTTGGAGCCCTTTGCAGGCCCTCACTCTCAGCTCTGCTGCGTAGGACAGTCTGCAGGCAGAAAAACACATTCTGACCCCTTGGGACGCTTCCGTGATTTAGTGGGTGTTTGGGTTCAAGCAGTTTATCACATCACTGCTTTGTCTCCTACCACATCCCTCTTACCTGTCAGCATCTGGAGTTCCTGTCCCAGCCTTCCAGGAGCAGCATGGCCCTGTCCTATCTGCCTTTACAAGATATCACCCCTCCCCCTGCAAGGATCAAGGGCAAGCCTGCTATTTGGGGCCCTTTCTTAGCAACTTGACAATACGGAAAATACCAAATTCAAGACATGTCCAGGTGAGGGGAGTGGTACCATTAACTCCCTACATCAAGTCTCCATCTCAAGCAACGACAACCAAACAATAGTCCTGAGATATTAAAAACCAAAATAACTATGGAGGAAGGAGACAGATTGATTCTGAGAGTAGATAGAATGGATAAAACCAGGGAAAACAACCGTCCATCCCATGAGTATCCCTAACTCTACTCTGGGCAAGCATGCAGGGCTGTGAGTTCAGACCAAAGATCCTGTGAAGACAGGCAGGGATGCTTTCAGCAGCAGTTAGGAGGCAGGAGCTCCACCTGCACTCAATGTGTCTGTGCACAGACCTGCATTTAGTCTATGTGCACACATGCACACAGGAAAGGACGGGGAGGAAAGAATTAGGTCACGAGAATAATGAACAATCATCTGCTTACACGCCACCGAACGGCAGGTTAGCCAGCAGGCCCACACAGGAGCAGCTGTTCCTGGCCACTTCACAGCATGAGGAGTCTGCTGGGCACAGGAGGAATCTGCAGTCCCACTCCAAAGGGCCCCTCCTCAATGCAAGCCAGCCTCCTCCCTGAGAGTCACCCCAAAAGAAGACTGACAGGTGCTGGTCGCTGACACTAGCTGCACCCCCTAAGAGACTTCGACTTCTGACCAACTTTTGCCTTCAGAAACTGCAGAGGCGAACAGTATCCGGAGCCTGACTTCTCTCTGAGCAGTGGTGCTGTGTGACAGGAAGGCCGGCGTGATCAGATAAAGTGAGAAAGAAAGGCGGCCAAAGGGGCTAGTACAGGACAGGACAGAGGCCAGACTCAGGCCGAACCACAGCTGTCTTCCTTTCCATGGCCCTCTGATGGGACACCTTTGTGGCATCAACTGGGTAAGGGAGGAGGCTGGGAGGAAGAGGGACCTGGGATGAGGGCTTTCTTTGATCCTCATATAGATGAGGCACCTGGCCCTGGACCTGACTGTGAGCTATGCTTCTTCCTAGTCAGAGCACACAGGGTAGGCCATGCCTGCCGGGAAGGCTGCTCCACAACCCCACAGGGAGTTGCCCTGAGCCCTCAGTCTTCATCTGTTTCATAACTGATCCCGCCCCATGACAGGCCTCGCCGCACGCTCACCTCTTCTCTTGCAGTAAGTAGTCTAAGTTGTTGACATAGCACTCCGAGCCCCCAGAGGAAATCTAGAAAGACAGGACACGGGCATGGGGAGGGTTTGGCATGAATGTATTCTGCTCGCTTTTCTGAACTGATAATATAGTCACACGAGTTTTTAAAAATTGGAAATTATGAAGGTCTCTCCCAGTGCCTAGCTACAGGCAACCCCAGGTGAATGTGCTTGTGTGCTTTTAGGTGTTGCTATACAAGGACAAGCAAGCAGTAATTTCATCCACCCCTGTAATTCAAACAGAATATGCCACACGCCTCAGCCTGCACTGTGTTCTTTCCAATCAGAAATACATCTTGAGTGTCATTTCATATCATTGCCAAAGAGATCATGTATATGTGTACATGTACAGGTATTTGTGTGTATGTTTATATATGCACATGTGCATGTGTGTATATGTGTGTTCACTGGTTTGCAAATGTATGTGTGTGCATGTGTGTATGTGTGTGCAGGTTTGCACATGTATGCATGTGCATGTATGTATAAGTATATATGTGTGTGTGTGTGTGCATGTGTATGTATCTGTGTGTGCATGCTATATGCTCAATTGACATTGTCAGGTTATTCTTAGACATGACTAGAACACAATTCATTAGTTCTCCAGTGGCACTGACAATCTTAGGCTACTGTAAATAATTGAAACACTATGCTTGGAATAAATTTCCTGAGTCCATGGGCCCTTAAGTGTCCCTCACTGTGCTTCCCACAGGTCCTCCCTGAGTCTCCATGTAGGATCTCTATTACTGCACTCCAGTTACAGTCTTTGTGTGCTGCCAAGCCCAGATCCTGGCCTGAGGTCCTTCGTTGCTGCAAGATCAACCCCTAACCTTAGACATAAATGCCATGGGGGCCCCATGCAGAAATGGCATTGAATCTGGTGCTACCCCCGGCTTTCAACAGGCAGAGTTAGGAGTAAAAACACGGACAGGAGTGGAGCCTGGCTTGAGGCCTGCACTCTCAGCTGTGAGGGCCCTTGGACTGGGGAGAGGTTAGATATATAATCAAGCAAGAGTTGGGACCGGGGCTAAGTGCACAAAGAGAGTGGGGGCATGGCTGTGGGAAGGGGCAGCCAGAAAGGTCAGGCTTGTGGGCAACTAAGAGGGGTCACTAAAAAGAGGTCAATGATCTAATCTACATGGGAAGTAGAAAAAGACAATATCTCCTGAGTAAATTGGGAGCATGGGGACCTTGGAGGAGGTTTGAAGTGGGGAGGGGAGAGGCAGGGAGAGGAGCAGAGAAAAATGTGGAGCTTAATAAAAATAAAAATAAAAAAAAGAGGCCAATGAGGTAAAGTCAAGGTGGCGGGGTGGGGGAGGCTTACTTACCTCTGGAGTCACGGCCTGTTGGCTTGGACCTGCCATGCTCCAGAACAGTTTCTCCAGTGAGGCCAGCCCTATCTTCTGGTCTGGAGGCTTCTTCTCCAAGTCCTTATGTGGTCTCCTGTGAATCTGAAGTACCTTCTTGTTCTTGTTCAGGAATTCTATAGGTGGTGGGCTCCAATCAGTGGGGAACGAGTCTCGAGGCATCTGCATCTTGGGCCTCTTCAATGATCTAGGAGTAAGAGCCACTGTGGAGCTGTAGAGCGGTGGCACTGAGTAGAGAAGAGGGTGTCCAGAATGCTGCACTTCAGGTTAGGAAAAGGACAGGCAGGCTCAACAATGGCTGCTTGAACCCCTGTGGATATGAAAGAGTACTATGGTGTCCCCATCCACCCCACCAGTGTCCCAGACATTAAATCACACTGGGTACAGAGAGGGATGACTTGGAGTTGCTATGTATTGATTGTAAGGGTAATAATTCCTCATCATGTGCCCTCATCATGTGCAGGTAATGCCTCCCTCCGCAAAATCTTCTGAGCCTGGGCATCTGAAAACTTTGGGATGCTCTATTCTCAACAGAACTCCTTGACAGGTGAGGTGACCTCCAGAAGAAACCTAAAGACTAAATCCTTGTGTTTCCCAGAAGGAAGGGCCTGGTACCCAGGAGGAATTTCTTCTCCAGGGCTGTCACAAGGAGTAGGCACTGTGCCTGAGGTCAGACAACTAAGATGCAGGGGCTTCCTGACTTTTCAGAGGGGCAAGCAGAAGGACTTTGACTCCCTGACTCCCCCCCCCTCTCTTTCTCTCTCTCTCTCTCTCTCTCTCTCTCTCTCTCTCTCTCTGTGTGTGTGTGTGTGTGTGTGTGTGTGTGTGTGTTTGTGTGTGTATGTTTGTCCAGCACCTTCCAAGAGATAAGCTGTATTCTGAGATGATATCATGTCCCACATCATCTGGTCTGAATTTAGGGACTCCTATTCCAACTGGTATCATCCTGCTTGTTACAAGAGGTGGGACAGGGTGATCTGTTCTCTACCATGTCTCAGACTTAACACATGGTTGGAGGCTCATATATTTTGGTTGAGTGACGGAGCAGTTTAAAGGGCTGCTGGGAAGGACCAGGATCTGAGGGACAGGTCTGGCTGAACTGCAGTGAAGGCGAACAGCTAGTGAGAGCCTAGAACCCAGCAATCAAATAAAGCGACAGTTTACAGAAGTTTACTCTAAACCAACTAGGATTCATGCTCCACAACAGTAGAGAAAATAAATCAATATAACTGGGATATTTTACTCAAAACTTTAAAATTTTAAGACCTAATCAAAATGTATAAAATCATTACAATGACTATTGACATGTGAGAAACAGATTAATACTTACACTTAAAAATGCTTATTTGGTTACATCAAGGAGGCTCAGCTGGGAAAGGTGTTTGCTATACACACACAAATAATAGAATACATTTTTAAATATTTATTTATTTATTTATTATGTATACAATATTCTGTATGTATGTATGCCTACAGACCAGAAGAGGGCACCAGACCCCATTACAGATGGTTGTGAGCCACCATGTTGTTGCTGGGAATTGAACTCAGGACCTTTGGGAGAGTAGGCAATGCTCTTAACCTCTGAGCCATCTCTCCAGCCCCAATAGAATACATTTTTAAATGGCTAATTTCTTTTCTTCAATGTTTGTCTTTCAAGTCAGGGTCTCACTATGTATGTAGCTCTGGCTGTCCTGGAACTCACTATGTAGATCAGGCTGACCTTGAACTCCAGAGATCCACCAGCCTCTGCCTTCCAAGTGCAGAGTTAAGCATGCACCACTACACCTGGCTAAATGGCTTATTTTTTTAGGGATCAATCTCTATCAATGAAGCATAACCACACACACAAAAATGTCTATATTCTGGAGTGACATCAACAAACAGTGCCTCAGGAAATCCCTAAAATATGGGCCATCACAGGTCTGCCAGATAGAAACTTAAAAGAGAAATAAGAAAACTAACAGATATTATGACTCAAATGAACTTAACAGACATATATAGAACATTTGACCCAAACACAAAAGAAAATAACTTCTTCTCAGGACCTCATGGAACTTCCTTAAAAATTGATCACACACTTGGTAACAAAGCAAACCTCAACAGATAAAAAAAAAATTGGAATAACCCCATGTATTTTATCAAATCGCCATGGCTTAAAGTTAGAATTCAACACCAACACTAATTACAGAAAGCCCACAAATACATGGAAATTGAACAATGCTCAACTGAATCATCAATGGGTCCAGGAAGAAATAACAAGGAAATTAAAGACTCCCTAAAATTCAATGAAAATGACCGAACAACATACCCAAACTTATGGGACACAATAAAAGCAGTACTAAGAGGAAAGTTCACAGCACAAAATAACTACATAAAGAAGCTGGAGGGGGCTGGAGAGATGGCTCAGTGGTTAAGAGCATTGCCTGCTCTTCCAAAGGTCCTGAGTTCAATTCCCAGCAACCACATGGTGGCTCACAACCATCTACAATGAGATCTGGTGCCCTCTTCTGGTGTGCGGGCATACACACAGACAGAATATTGTATACATAATAAATAAGTAAATACTTAAAAAAACTTATTAAAAAATTTAAAAAACAAGCTGGAAAAATCCTACACTTAGTGAGTTAACAGTACACCTGAAAGAGCTAGAACAAAAAGAAGCAAACTCACCCTGAAGAAATAGACAGTGGAAAATAATCAAATTGAGGGCTAAAATCAATAAAATAGAAACAAAGAAAACAATACAAAGAATCAATGAAACAAAGACTTGGTTCTTCAAGAAAATCAACAAGATTGACAAATTTTTATCCAAACTAACCAAAAGGCAGAGAGAGAATATCCAAATTAACAAAAGGAATGAAAAGGGGGACATAACAACAGACACTGAGGAAATTCAGGGAATCATCAAGTCATACTTCAAAAACCTGTACTCCACAAAATTAGAAAATTTAAAGGAATTGGACAACTTTAAAGTACCACATACCAAAATTAAATCAAGACCAGATAAAAATTAAACAGATCTACAACCCATAAGAAAATAGAAGCAGTCATCAAAAGCCTCCCAATCAGTAAAAGCCCAGGACCAGGTGGTGTCAGTGCACAATTCTACCAGAATTTCAAAGAAGCAATAATACGGTTACTCCTCAAATTGTTCCACACAATAGAAACAGAAGGAACACTGCCAAACTCATTTTAAGAGACTACAGTTACCCTGATACTAAAACCACAAAAAGACTCAACAAAACAAGAGAATTACAGACCAATCTCCCTCATGAACATTGATGTAAAAATACTCAATAAAATACTGGCAAACCTAATCCAAGAATACATCAGAAACATCATCCACCATGATCAAGAAGGCTTCATCCCAGAGATGCAGGGATGGTTCAACATATGAAAATCCATCAATGTAATCTATCATATAAATAAGCTGAAAGAAAAAAAAACATAATCATCTCATTAGATGTTGAAGAAGTTGTCAACAAAATCCAACACCCCTTCATGAAAAATGTCTTGGAGAGGTCCATGAAACAAGGAACATTTCAAAACATAATAAAGGCAACAAACAACAAGCCAACAGCCAGCATCAAACTAAATAGAGAGAAACTCAAAGCGACTCCACTAAAATTAGAAACAAGACAAGGTTGTCCACTCTCTCCATATCTATTCAACATAGTACTCAAAGTTCTAGCTAGAGCAATAAGACAACAAAAGAAGATCAAAGGGATACAAATTGGAAAGGAAAAAGTCAAACTTTCACCATTTTCTGATGATATGATAGTAAATATTAAGTGACTCAAAAAATTCTACCAGGGAACTCCTACAGCTGATAAATACCTTCAGTAATGTGGTGTGATACAATATCAACTAAAAAAAAAAATCAGTAAACCTCCTATATACAAATGATAAAAGGGTTGAGAAAAAAATCAGAAAAACATCACCTTTCACAATGGCTACAGACAACATAAAATATTGTGGGGTAACTCTAGCAAAACAAATGAAAGACCTGTATGACAAGAATTTTAAATCTTTGAAGAACAAAATTAAAGACTTCTGAAAATGGAAAATGAAAAAAAATGATCCTGGATAGACAGAACTAGCATTAAAAATGGCAATCTTACCAAGAGCAATCTACAGATTCAGTGAACTACCCATCAAAATCTCAGCACACTTCTTCACAGACCTCGAAAGAACAATACTAAATTTCATATGGGGAAACAGAAAACCCAGTAATAGCCAAATCAACTCTGTACAATAAAGGAACATCTGGAGGCATCACCATCCCTGACTTCAAGCTCTATTATAGAGCTACAGTAATGAAAACAGCTTGGTATTGGCATAAAAACAGACAGGAGGACCAGTGGAATCAAATTAAAGATCATTATATTAAAACACACACTTATGAACATCTGAATTTTGACAAAGAAGTTAAAACATGTCAACATGTAGAAGAATGCAAATAGATCTATATCTATGGTCATGCACAAAACTCAAGTCCAAATGGATCAAAGACCTCAGCACAAATTTATCTATATTAAACCTCATAGAAGAGAAAGTGAAGTACACTTGAACTCACTGACATGGGAAACCACCTCCTAATTATAACACCAGTAGTACAGACACTGAGAGCAAATATTAATAAATTGGACCTCTTGAAACCGAGAAGCTTCTGTAAAGCAAAGGACATGATCGACAAGACAAACAGCAGCCTACAGAATGGGTAAAGATCTTCACCAACCCCACATCTGACAGAGGGCTGATCTCCAAAATATAAAAAGAACTCAAGAAACTAAACATCAAACTACCAAATAATCCAATTAAAAAGTGGGATACAGCTCTAAACAGAGAATTATCAACAGAAAAATCTCAAATGACTGAAAGACACTTAAGGAAATGTTCCTTATGTCATCAGGAAAATGCAAATAAAAAACAATTGTGAGATACCTTAGAATGGCTAAGATCAAAAGCACTGATGACAGCTTACACTGGTGAGGATGTGGAGTAAGGGCAATACTCCTCCATTGCTGGTGGGAGTGCAAACTCGTACAGCTGCTGTGGAAATCAGTATGGTGATTTCTCAGAAAATTTGATATCAATCTACCTCAAGACCCAGCAATATCACTTTTGGGCATATACCCAAAAGATACACAAGAACATTTGTTCAAGTATGTTCATAGCAGCATTATTTGTAATAGCCAGAACCTGGAAACAACCTAAATGCCCCTTAATCAAAGAACAGACAGAGAAAATGTGGTTTAATTACACAATGAACTACTATTTGGCAGTAAAAAACAATAACATTTGTAAATTTGCAGTCAAAAAGACGAAACTAGAAAACCATCCTGAGTGAGGTAACCCCGACCCAGAAAGACAAATATGTATATACTCACTCACAAGTGGATACCAGAAATAAAGCAAAGGAAAGCCAGCCTACAGTCTACAACCCAAAGAACAAGAACCCTTTTCCAGAAACAGAAGCAGAGACACACAACTAAACAATGAGCCGAGCTCTAGGCAAACAGAGTGTTGAGCGATAATATGAACAAAGGGACCAAGATGATGATGGGAAACCCACAGAATCAGCTGGCCTGAACTAGTGGAAGATCACTGGTTCCAGACCAGGACCAAGCTAGGGTCCCTGAATACAGGTGACAATAGTGTGACTAGGGCAGTATATGGGGCCAGTGGCAGTGGGACCAGGATCTAACTCTAATGCAGGAACTGACTGTGTGGAGCCCATTCTCTATGGAGAGATACATTGCTCAGCCTAGGCATGGGTAGGGGAGGGTTTTGGTCCTACCTCAAGGAGGTGCTGGGACAAACTTCCCAGGGGTGGCCTTAACTTCTCTGAGGAGTGGATGGAAGTGGGGTGGGGTAAGGGGAGAACAAGTGAGAGGAGGAGGGAGGGATAACTAGGATTGGTATGTAAAAAATAAATTAATAAATAAAATAAAAAAAATACTCACTGCTCTTGCAGAGGACCTGAATTCCATTTCTAACACCCACATTAGGGCTCGCAACTGCCAAAAACTCCAATTCAAGGAGATCTGGTTCCCTCTTGTGATCTCCACAGGCATCCGTGTGCACGTGGTGCACATACATACGATTAGGCAGACACACACATAAATAAAAGTTAAAATAAAATAAAATAAACCAAAATAACCAGGCATGGTGACATAAGCCTTTAATCCCAGCACTCAAGAGGACAGAGGCAGGTGGATCTCTGTGTGGATGAAGCTACTCTGGTCTATACAGAGTTTCAGGTCAGCCAGGAGACCTTGTCTCAAAAAAAACAAATAAAAATGTCACTAGCCATCTGGTTGCAGGACTAAGTGAAGATACTCTTCAGGGCTGGTAGTCTCAGGTCCCCAAATGGCCAAGGCCCAGGGATTGGACGAGCAGTCCTAGAAATGTATGGCTCTAAACCATAAGACATAGGGGCCTATTTTTCCAGGTCAGAGATGTAAAGTTCCAGACATCTGAGTTAGAGGTTTATCAAAAAAGCTTTAACTGGGGCTGAAGAGATGGTTCAGAAGTTAAGAGCACTAGCAGCTCTTCCAGAGGTCCCAAGTTCAATTCCCAGCAACAAAATGGTAACGAACCATCTATAATGAGATCTGGTGCCCTCTTCTGGTGTGCAGGCATACATGCAGGCAGAACACTGGATAATTAATAAATGCATAAATCTTAAATAAAAAAAAAAGCTTGCAGAGAGATGGTGGTGCACGCCTTTAATCCCAGCATTCAGGGAGGCAGAGGCAGGCAAATCTCTTTGAGTTCCAGTCAGAGACACACAGAGAAACTGTGTCTTGAAAAAAACCAAAAACTGCCCGGCGGTGGTGGAGCATGCCTTTAACTCCAGCACTCGGGAGGCAGAGGCAGGTGGATCTCTGTGAGTTCAAGGCCAGCCTGCTCTACAAGAGCTAGTTCCAGGACAAGCTCCAAAGCTACAGAAAAACCCTGTCTCGAAAAACCAAAGAGAGAGAGAGAGAGAGAGAGAGAGAGAGAGAGAGAGAAAACAAAACCCCAAAAAACCTAAAAAGCTTTCATCTCCAGCAACCACAGCACTTAAGTCCCTGCAATCCTCAGCTTCCAGCGGTAGAGAGTGGCGGCGGCGGCAGCACAGCAAACAGTGACTTCTACAGGCTCCAAGGTGCTGGGACCCTCAGCCTACAGAGGTCAGTGTCCTTGACAGGAGCTAGCCATACAGCTGTCAGGCTCAGGGTGTCTCAGACTCCTGGCCTCTGAGGCTTAGTGGCCCCCTGGAACTCTTCTAGCAACCAGGGCTGACAACTCTTCGGGGGTCCTCACTGTCCCTCTCCCTTTGCTTCTCTCCCCACGGTTTCTGCCTCAGTTATTTCTGAGCTCTTCCGCTGCCCTCTGGCGGCTGTGCTGTTATCTTCACCGCAGCGCTAGCGCCACACCCACCCTCTACACGTTATCAGCTCAGCAAGCTCTTGTGATAATAATAACAAAGCAGGGCCAGAGAGAGCTCAAGTTCCATTCCTGGAATCCACGGCGGAAGAAGAGAAGCAACTCCCAAAGCAGTGCCTGTGGGTGCAGGCCAGAGGCATGGGATTCCTAGAGCTGTGGTTATCTAAGTGGTTGTGAGCCACTTGGCATGGGTGCTGGGAATCGAACTCAAATACTCTTAACTGCTGAGCCACCTATCCAGCCTGCCCCTGCCCCTCCGAGGTGGTGCACTCTTGAATCCTAGCCCTCGGGAGGTGGGGGCAAGGAAGACCTGGATTTTGTCATCCTTGATTACACAGGGAGTAAAAGGCCAGCCTGTGTTATTATTTTGAGACCTTGTCCCACAAAAGCACATAACCATACCAAAACAAAGCCACCTCTGAAAGAACAGCAGAAAACAAAACAAAACAAAACAAAACAAAAAACTAGGTGATGTGCAAAGACCACCGAGAGAAACCTGGGCTTTAATGCTTTAACACACGACAGTCAACAAAGGAGAATGTCTCCTGAACAGCCTGCTCATCCCAGTTAGCAGGGATGTCAGCACCAAGCCTGGAAGCCCCTCATGCAAAGGAAGGACCGCACTTGAACCAGTCACGAAGTGCTCCTCCTCTGGCCTGGATGAGAACAGGGCTACAGGGTCACTGAGAGTTTACAGAGTCAAGCAAAAGTTGTTTTGAAACAGTCGTGGCTGAGTTAGCATTCTGGAGCTGGGACTACTTCAGTAGCAAGTGGCTATGGCTGCACTGGGCTTACTAAAGATGCATGTGGAGGGTTCAGAGGCGTGCTGGTGTGGGAGCTCGGCTGGGCGCTTGACTCATAGTCCCTTTGTGCAAGGCGGCGGTGCACCAGCAAAGAAGCCAATGCTGTCAGTTAGTCACATCTCCTACCCTATTACACACGTGAAGAGGGGTGTTGACAGGAGCCTAGGGATCCGGCGCAATGGATAAAGCCCTTGCTATGCAAGAATGAGAGCCTCAGTTCAGAACCTCAGCGCCCATTTAAAATCTGGATGTGATGGTGTGCATCCCGGCTTAGAAATAACATAGTAATCAGTGAACTGAAGCAACAAAATAAGTGATCGGAAGTAATAAAAAGCAGCAGGCTTTACAAAGGTAGTTTAGGGAAGTGAGTAGGAAGAACCAGCCCTGGGGAGCAGGGAGAAGCCAACTGCAGGAGGTACCATTTTAGCCACACTATGCAAAATGCCCAGCTGTGCTTGTTTTTGCTTTTTGTTTCTTTTTGAGACAGGGTCTCTCTACGTAGTCCTGGCTATTCTAGAACTTGCTATACAGATCAGACTGGCCTTGAACTCATAGAGATTCTCCTGCCTCTGCCTCCCAGGCACTGGGATTAAATGCAGGCACCATCATACCTGACTAAATGTCCAGTTCTCAACATAAAATTACAAAATATGCAAAGGCAAAACAAACTCCAAGATTATGATCTATTCATAAGAAAAGGGGAAGGGCAATAGACAGAAACTACTCCTGAGGAAGCCCAGACATTGATCTTTTAGAGCAAAGTGTAATCAATAGTCTTAAGAATGTCCAAAGAATTCAGAGACCATGACAAAAAGCCAAGCAAAGCCAAAAGAATGATACGCCACCAAAGTGTCAGCAAAAAGGTAGGGCAAGAAAAGGCACCAAGCAGAAACCCTGGAGATGAAAAGTCTAAAAACTGAAATGGAAACTCTGTAACAAAAATACTTTCCAACAAAGGCAGAGACAGCAAGACCTCAGGAAAAGGCAGGCAGGAAAATGAGTTGTTAGTGGGCTTGTCTTAGCAGGGTAGCACCTGCTACCAGAAGGAGACTCAGTTCCCTCCAGTGAAGTCTCACTGGGTCTATTGACCACACCTCAGGGTAAGCCTCATGCCCAGGGGTAGTTGGCCAACACAAAATGAACTCAGAGGAAATTTTGTAGACTTTTTGTCTCATTTTCCTTTTTTGGAAATTTTTTTGTCTTATTGGCTTTTTGCTTGTATGTTTTGATTTCAATTTTTGTGGTTTTACGTGTGTGTTTTTGTGTGTTTCCAGAGTTCTTTTGTTTTGTTTTGTTTTAAGAGCGAGATTAAGAACATAAAGTTGGCTGTGTAGGAAGAATTAGAGGAGAAAAACATGATCAAGATGTCAATACGAAAAAAAACCTTTCAATTAAAAAGGAAAAAGAGTAATCCGTGTCTAAACCGAAAAAAAAAAAGGGGGTATCAGAGGCCGAAAAGATGACTCAGTGGTTATGAGCACTGACTGCTCTTCCAGAGGATTGAGCTTCAATTCCCAGCATCCACAACCACATGTAACTCCAGTTCCAGGGGGTCTAATACCCTCTTATGACCTCTGAAGGGATTGCATTTCTGTGATGCAGAGACACATGCAGGTCAGACACCCATAAGCATAAAAATTAGTAATAAATGAAAGTATTTTAAAAACAGTGCATAGCAACTAAAGGTAAGTAAAGAGAGGAATGTAAGACAGTGCATGGTAACTTCTTTTCCTTCTGTCTGGCTTGAAAAATGGGTGGATAGTGCAGCACTCGTAAACCTCTTCTGACGGACACAACGTATAAAGTCATTTACATAAAAATAACAACACAAAGGAGGGGAGTCTATAGCTATATTGGTATACGGGCTTTTTGTGTGTTTGCTGTTGATGTTTTGAATTTAAGGCCTCTAGCCTAGCCTACCCTCAAACTCTTTATGTAGTCAAGGATGGCCAGATACTTCTGACCCTCCTCTCTTAAGAGTTAGGGTTATAGTCAAGCGTTACTTTTTTTTTTTTTTTTAATAAAGTAGTTTATACAATACTGGGGATTGAATCCAGGTTGGTGGTTTGAATAAGATGCCCCCCAAAGTCTCACACATCTGCATACTTGGTCCCCAGGTAGTGACTCTCCAGGAGGATTATGAGGTCTGGCCTTGCTGGGGAAGTATAACACTGGGGACGGGTTTCAAGACTCTGACCATCTTGAGTTAGTTCTATTTCCTGCTCATGTTTCCAAATGGGAGTTCTCAGCTGCTTCTCCAGCCACCTGCCATCTCCACTGCACCACAATGGACTCTAGCCCCAAATAAACTCTTCCTTCTGCAGGCTGCCTTGGTCATGTGTTTTATCACAGCATGAAAAACAGCTAATACACCAGTATTAATAACTAATGTATTAGCAAGTAATACATTCTGTGCAAAAAAAGTCTTCCAAATGAGCTTTTTCCTCAGCTTCAGGTTTATTTAAAAAGAGAAACAACTCTAGGTTTTTTATTTTAGTATTTATTGGTGTTCTATCTGCATGTATATCTGTGTGAGGATGTCAGAAGCCCTGGAACTGGAGTCACAGACAACTGTGAGCTGCCCTGTGGGTGATGGGAACTGAACCCAGGTCCTCTGGAAAGCCAGCCACCGCTCTTAACTGCTGAGCCATCCTTCCAGCCCCTAAGTTTATTTTATTATTTTATGTGTATGGTGTGTATGGGTATTTGCCTGCATGTATCTGTGTGCGCCACATGTGCAGCCGGTACTCTTGGAGTTCAGAAGGGGGCATTGAATTCCCTGGGACTGAAATTATAGAAGACTATGAGCCACCATGTGGGTGCTGGATATTGAATCTGGGTCCTCTGGAAGAGCAATAGGTGCTTTTAATCATTGACTCCAGTTGATTAATCATTTTTTAAATATTTATTTATTTATTATATAGGCACTGTTCTCCCTGCATGTCTGTCTACACTCCAGAAGAGGGCACCAGATCTCATTCTAGATGGTTGTGAGCCACCAATGTGTTTGCTGGGAATTGAACTCATGACCTCTGGAAGAGCAGCCAGTGCTCTTAACCGCTGAGCCATCTCTCCAGCCCCCAGTTGATTAATCATTAATCAACTCTCCAGACCCCCAGATTTTTAAATAACATTTAAACTATATATATATATATATATATATATATATATATATATATATAGGGTTTTTTTTGTTTTTTGTTTGTTTTTTGTTTTCTTTTTTGAGACAGGGTTTCTCTGTAGCTTTGGAGCCTGTCCTGGAACTAACTCTTATAGACCAGGTTGGTCTCAAACTCACAGAGATCCGCCTGCCTCTGCCTCCTGAGTGCTGGGATTAAAGGCGTGCGCCACCACCGCCTAGTTTAAAACTATATTAGTATATTTTTTAACATGACAAAGACAGACTTTATTCAAGGGGGCCAGATTGATTTGTATAGAGACCACTGAAGCACAGTCTTGCAGTGGGACTGAGGAACTGGACATGATTCTCTAAACTGGCATTAATCCAAATAAGAGTGTGTGAACTACATGACATTTATAGATAAAAAGTTTTATATTTTGGTTTATAAGTCTTCTTTTACCCTGCATGATTTAAAAGACAATTACAAAAACCAATAATTATATAGCTATGCTAATGATCATATAATATATGAAGATATAATTCATGACAACGAAAACGTAAGAAGGGATGGTTTGAGTTGTAAGGGGGCCAAACATTTTTGCATACTGTTAAATTGGTTTTCTTCCAAATTAGCTTTTTTATCAGTTGAGATATAAATTATAATTTTCATGATTAACCACTATGAAAATATCTTTAAAAAAAGATTTAACCGTGAGGTGGTAGTGCACACTTTTAATATGCCTCCTGAGTGCTGGGATTAAAGGGATGCACCACCAGACTCAGCTTCCAATAATTAATTTAAAAGTAAACAAATTAAAATCTTTTAAAAATTACATTACTTATTTGTGTGTCTATGTATAGATGAGTGGGTCCACGTGTGGAGACAGAGGGCACTTGCAGGGGGTCCCAGGAACCAAACTCAGGTCTTCAGGCTTGGCAGCAATACCTTTAACCCACTGAGCCACCTTGACAGCCCTGGATTAAATTCTTTAGTCAGAAAGTAGAGACTGGCAGCCATACCTGATAGTGCGTGTTTGTAATCCCAGCATGCCAGGGGCAGAGGCAGAAGGGCTGCCACAAATTCAAAGCCACTCTGGTTTACTTAGGAAATTCCAGACCAGACAGGACTATAACATGAGTATTTAAAATCACAACAACAAGACCCCAAGGAACAAAATCAACTCAAAAATCATAATTCGAGGCTGAGAATGTGGTCAGCAGTAGTAACACTGCTTAGCATGCTTGAGGCCCTAGGCTTTATCCCTAGTACAGCAAAATAAATAAAAAACCCTGAAATCCAATTATATGATGTCTTTACTTGACTCACATTGAGTCCAAAGACAAAAGCGGGTTGAAAAATTAAGGATGGAAAAAGATATTCCATGCCAACAGTAACTGAATGAGGGCTCTGCTGCCATCAGACAGGGTACACTTGAAGTCTAAATTTAGTACAAATTTAGTACAAGAGACAAAGGCAGAGTCATAAGCAGTATCAGGGCCTGGCAGCAAGAAATTGTATCAGAGATGTTGGTCTAAAGGATGTAAAGTTCCAGTTAGAATGTATACTTCCAAGAAATCTATTACAGGAGGCAGTAAGAGAGATCTGCAGGGAAGGGTGCTGACTACCAGGTGTGGGGACCTGAGTTAGATCCCAAGACAGGCGAGAACTCACTCCACTGACTGTCCTCTGACTTTAAGGTGCTCACACACAAAGTACATATAAAAATATAAAAAAAAGTATATTATATGACAATGACTATAGTTAGTAACAATGTATAGTATTCTTAAAAATTGCTGAAAACAGATTTTAGGTATTCTCACCAAAAAACATAAGTATGTGTACTAGTTTCCTTTCTGCTGCTGAGGCAAACACCATGACCAGAGACAACTTGGGAAGGCAAGCGTTTATGTGGCTTATGTTTCCACATCACTGTTCATCAGCAAAGGAAGTCAGCGCAGGGACTCAGACACAGAGCTCATGCAGAGGCCACGGGCAGGTGCTGCTTACTGGAGAAATCTTTGTGGCTTGCTCAACCCGATTTCTTATAGAACCTAGAACCACCATCCCCAGGATGGAGCCACACAGGATGGGCTGTGCCCGCCTCCATCAGTCACTAATTAAGAAAATACCCTTCAGGCCATAGCCCAGTCTCATGCAGGCAGCTGAGGTTCCCTCTTCTCAGGTGACTGTAGTTTGTGTCAAGTTGAGCCACAACCACCACCACCACCACCAAACAGGCTGCTAGCACAATGGCCAAAGCATCTTGAGGAGAAAAGGATTTGTTTCAACTTTCACCCCCAAGTCCCACTCTATCATTAAAGGCAGCCAGGGCAGGAACGGAGGCAGAAACCATGGAGGAACACTGCTTGCTGGCTTGCTCCCTACCTTCTGCTCAGTTAACTTTCTTATACACTTCGGGATCACCCGTCCTACAGACATGCCCACAGGCCAATCTGATGGAGACCCCCCCCCTCCGCCAGAAATCACGATGGTTGGTGCCAAATTGATAGCTAAAGCAATCTAGGAGTGTGTGTAAAACAATGCTTAACTTAGTGATCATACTGCATATTACAGAATGCAGTCATTCAAAGTGACAGATTGTATGTGATGAATACGTACAATTTTTGTCAGCTAAAAGTAATTAAGGAATCTCTAACAACTATAAATATTAATTACAACGATCTAAAAACAGAGCCCTAGAATATATGAAGGGAGCTGACAGAACTGAAGGAAGAAAAGACAGGCGATGGGAGCTGGAGGCTTCCCGACACTACAGTCACTGCTGGGGGTGTAGTTCTACGAGAGAGCACTTGCATAGCATGAGAGAGGCCCTGCATTCCAGGCCCAGCAGCAGCACACACACAAAAAAGGCCCAGCAGCAGCATAAAAAAAAAAAGAAAAGAAAAGAAAAGAAAAAGAAAAAAGAAACTAGACAGCATATCCATCATATAAAAGGCCAGAGAAGTTTCATGTCTATAGCATTCAGGAGGTTAAAGCAGGAATTTGGTGAATTTGAAGTCAGCTGGGACTAGTTCCAGGCCAACCTGGGACAAGAGTCTCCAAAAAAAAATTAAATGACCAATGAGACAGACACCTTCCCAAGTTTATTTTCCAGTATGACCTACACTGGACATCTCACAGCTGCCTGTAATTCCTGTGCAAGGGACCCATCACCCTCTTCTGGACTCCGGGCCCCTGCACTCCATGTGCACAGACTCACAAACATACATATATACACTGTAACAAGCAGAACGAGAAATACCCCTTAGGGGTTCAGGCCATGAACACTTGGTCCCCGGTTGGTGCTGCTGCTTAGGGAGGTTTAGGAGGTACAGCCTTGCTGGAGGAAATACACCACTGGGAACAGACTCTCAGAGGATGTAGCCTTCTCCTACTTACACTTCCCTTCCTCTGCTTTGTGCTTTTTGTGTTTGCTGTAACAGATGGGATAGCTCACCCTCCTGTTTCAGTCACCATAACTGCTGCCATGCTTCCCAGCCACGATGGACTCCTTTTTAATTTAATTTATTAATTTTTTTATTTATTTTGAGTCAGAGTCTCTGTATTATGTAGCTCTCTCTGGCTGTCGTGGAACTTGCTAGATAGAAAAAACTGGCCTTAGACAGATCTACCTGCCTCTGCCTCCCGAGTGTTGAGATTAAAGACATGCACCACCATGTAATCCCACATAAACTTTCCTTCTATTAAGTTGCCTTGATTCTGGCATCTTATCACAGCTACAGAAAACTAGTACACACATAGCTAAGACATTTTAAAAGAAAATTTGAGATCTGAGCAATACTATAAAGCAACTGGATCTAACAAACGCCCCCATCTTGTGTCAGCTGAGTGCACACAATCCTGGAGTACACGGGGTCCATTCTCCATGAATGAGCCATACAAGGCCTTACAAATGTCTGTGACAGCATTACTCAACAGCTAAAAACAGAAACAGTACAAATGCCCATCAGAGGTTGAATGGATAAACAGAATGTGGTATTAGCCACATAAAGAAATATTGTTCAGCAAGAAAAAAAGGAATGAAACAGACAAATACTACAACACAGATGAACCTGTGAAAGAGCCCATTCATAAAAAACTACAGATCTCATGAATGAAATGCCCAGGATAGGCCAATCCACAGACGAGAAAGCAGATTAGTACCTGTCTCCAGTTGGGAGAAAAGAGAGATATTGGGTGGGTGGCAAAGGCATCCATGTACCTTTTGGGGCAGTGATGAAAACGTTCAAAAATAATGGGAAAGACAGCATAAATCTATTGACTACCCATCCTGAGCAGGCAGAGTATGGTGTGTGAACCACACACACACCTCAGCGAAGCCCTGCAGGGAAAGCACATGCATGGCCTTGTGGGCAACAATGATATTTGCCCTGAGGTTATCCTTGACAAGACAGTGAGAAAGAAGAAAGGGGGAGGAGGAAAGAGGAGGTAGAAAGAAGGAAACCAGAAAGCAAAATCCAACGCTATATGTTGCTGCTCAACAAAGGACAAAAAGAACCCAGCGATGGGAAGACGTGTCAGACAAAAGTTACGTGCACTGGGGTTGGAGAGCCGTCTCTGGTAAGAGCACTTTCTGTAATTGCAGAGGAACGGCATTCAGTTCCCAGCACCCACAAGGTGGCACATGACTACCTAAAATCACACTGCGGGGGGGGGGGGGTATGATGCCCTCTTCTAGTCTCTGAGGGAACTGCACTCATGTGGTATACTGATGCACACATAGGCAAAATATCCACACATATAAAAAAAAATTACTTAAAATATGTCCCATGCTGTACTGCTGATAGAGAGGCAAGTGGGAAGGAGAGAAAGCTTTTGGGAAACCCCTCTGAGCAATCAGGCCTCTTGAGGACTCAAGTGCAGGAGAGAAGTCATAAACTTCTCTTTAAAAAGACAGTTTATTTTACTTGAGGATTCTAAAGACAAGTCTGTAACATCTGCCGAAGATGAGCGATCATCTACTGAGAGGATAAATCAAATATAAAAAGAAAGTGCTGATGGCGAGGATGAGAAGAGTTCCATGTGGCAGGGGCCTTGCGGCAGGCGGGGAGGGAGGGCATGCTCTCCTTTTTTAGAGCGTTTCTTTTCTGAGCACAGTGCTCTCTGTGTCACCCTGACAATACAGAGCCACTAAGTTTAGGCAACATAATAGCAGCCTTTGTTCTGTCCACCCTGGTTTTGCTGTTCCCATTCTGGCTGCTCCTCAAGATCACCCAGAGGCAGGCCGACTCTGGTTTTGCAAGTTCAGCAGTGCTCCGCCCGGGAATTGGGGGCGGGGGTGGGGAGGTGATCCCAAATGTGGATCAGAGGAGAAAAATGTGTCACCACTGTTTGCAAAAATGACATGACATCCCAGCCCCTCTTCACCCTCACAAAGAGCCTTGTGTGTCTTGACCACATTGATGAGCTGGCTCTCTTGAGTCACTTAGACACAGATGAAGTGTGTCTGTGCCAGGCACCCAGCCTAGGGCCTGGCTCAGAGAGGACTCTCAGAAGGTTAGGGGGCATTGCTCTCTAACGGGCAGTGTCCTAAACACAAGAGCACAGGTGCAGGTCAAGTCAAACTTGAAATTAACGTACAATGAACACACAGAGAAACATACTCAAGTGAAAACAATACGAAATCAGTGAATTGCCTAATTAGAAAATGACTCTGTGTGTGTGTGTGTGTGTGTGTGTGTGTGTGTGTGTGTGTGTTTGTACACCATGGTACACATGTGGAGTGAGAGAATGACCTGCAGGAGTCTCTCCTTCCATCATGGAAACCCCAGGAAGTTGTACTAGTCAGGGTTCTCTAGAGGAACAAACAGAATGAATACACACACACGCACACACACACACACACACATACGCACACATTTATATATGTAAAGGGATTTAGTAAAACGGCTCACAGGCTATCGTCCAGCTAGTCCTACAATGGCTATCTATAAACAGAAGGTCCAAGAATCCAGTAGTTATTCGGTTCATGAAGACAAAATCTCAGCTGGTCTCAGTATATGACAGAAACTGGAAGACAGAGGTGCTTTTTCTAGTGAAGGAATGGACTTGCCAGTCAGAGGGAGAGCAAGTAGGCACAGAGAGCGAGCGCCCTTCTTCTGTGACCTTTATAGAGGCTGCCCACAGAACGTGTGGCCCAGATTAAAGGTGGATCTTCCCACCTCAAAAGATCCGGTGGGTCTTTCCACTTCAAACGATTTACTTAAGGAAAAAAATCCCTATGCCAGGCGGTGGTGGCACACACCTTTACTCTCAGCACTTGGGAAGCAGAGGCAGGTGGACTTCTGTGAGTTTGAGGCCCTACAGAGCTAGTTCCAGGATAGATAGCTAGGGCTGTTACACAGAGAAACCCTGTTTCAAACACACACACACACACACACACACACACACACACACACAAAATCTCACTGTAGGCTGGCACTGACTGAACCTTGGGATGTTCTCAGCTCAGGACACAACCACAGAGCCAGAACAACAGCCCAATATGGAACCAAATCCTCACCTTCCAGATTCAGGTATGGCTGCTCTATCACACTCTCCCTCCCCTTCCTCAAATTCAAAAGGGAAATTCTGGTGTTAGTGATGGTATGGATGGAGGCTGGGGCCACTGAGCTCAGCAAAGGAGGATGTCTGGTAGGAAATACGAGGGAGCCCAGAATATGCTACTCAATCCAGCAGAGAACAACCTAATTCTAATTAGTACAGTCTAATTCTAGAAATGTAGATGTGCCCTTTCAGCTACATTAAAAAAGAAAACAGGCGGGCTGGAGAGATGGCTCAGTGGTTAAGAGCACATGTTGCTCTTGCAGAGGACCTGGGCTCAGTCTCCAGCACCTGCATGGCACTTGTGTATGTGTGTGTGGGCATGCGTGTGCCAGGGTGCATGTGTGGCGGTCAAACAACAACTTGAGGGACTTGGTTCTTCACTCACACGGGACGCTCCAAGAGGCTGAACTTAGGGGGTGGGACTTGCACAGTCACCCTTCCACCCACGGCCTTCTCACCAGCCCCGGCCCTAAAGTATAAACACACAGGGGTCTGTGTTGAAATTAAGAAAATGGCCAGGTCCTTGTCCCGTAGTCAGACTGATGACTACCTTGAATATCACCATAGAACCTTCGTCTGGCGACAGATGGAGATAGAGCACTGGACTGAGCTCCCAAGGTCCAGTTGAAGAGCAGAAGGAAGGAGAATATAAGCAAGGAAGTCAGGACTGCGAGGGGTTGATCCACCCACTGAGACAGTGTGCCTGAGCTAATGGGAGCTCACCAAATCCAGCTGGACTGAACGAGCATGGGATCAAACTGGACCCTCTGAATGTGGCTGACAATTGGGGCAGACTGAGAAGCCAATGATAATGGCACTGGGATTTGTTTCTACTGCATGTATTGGCATTTTGGGATCCTATTCTATTTGGATGCACACCTTCCTAAGCCTGGATATAGGGGGGAGGGCCTTGGACTTCCCTCAGGGCAGGGTACCTTGCCCTCTCTCAGGACTGGAGGGGGAGGGAAGAGGGTGTGTGTGTGGGAGCAGGAGGGAAGTGGGAGGAGGGGAGGAAGTAGAAATTTTGATTGGTATTATTTATAAAGTAATAAAAAAAAGAAAAAAAAGAATACGGCCAGGTGTGGTGGAGCACACCTTTACTTGGTGGGGAACTTTTTTTCTTATACAATATGAATATGTATTGCTCTCATTGTTAATAAAAAGCTGATTGGTCAATGGCTAGGCTGGATTTTTTAGGCAGAGAGAATTCTGAGAAGGGTAGAGTCAGAGGAGTCTTGAGAGATGCAGAAAGAAGCAAGATGCCGGGTTGCAAGAAGGTACCACCACATGGCAGAGGGTAGATAAGAAATATGGGTTAATTTAAAATGTAAGAGTTAACTATTAACAAGCCTGAGCTATTGTCCAAGCATTTATAATTAATACCTGTGTGGTTATTTGGGATCTGGGTCCTGATAAAAAACACTGCCTACATTTAGGCAGAGGCAGATGGATATCCGATCTCAAGGCTAGCCTGGTCTCTAGAATGAGTTCCAGGACAGCCAGGGCTATACAGAGAAACCCATCTCAAGAAATGAAAACAAAGGCAAACAAATAAGCAAACCAACAAAAATCCTTCACACTTGAGTTTAAGTTAATTCCAGATGTAGTAAAGACGATAACCAAGAACAGCCATCACAAGTCCACTCTTGTCAACTTGACACACAATCACATCTCCTTATGTCATGCTTAATTTCCAAGTGAAACAATAACCAGGTCATAATTACACCTAACAGAATGTAACTATACCTCGTACAACAGCAAAAAGCATTATAAATTTTAGAATAGGTAGCAATGTCCCTTGAGGGCCACTCTTTTAGCATCTCAGATGTAAAGATGATAACCAATTTCCCATGATAATCTGGATCAATCACTACTCCTAACACTGTTATTTCTTTCTTAGCCTGTTGGCTTAAGGACATCAGAAATTCAAATGTGGTCAGGTGGTGGCATCACACACCTAGCACTAGGGAGGCCAAGAGAGGGGGATTTCTATGAGTTTGAGGACAGCCTGGTCTACAGAGTGAGTTCTAGGACAGTCAGGGCTACACAGAGAAACCCTGTCTGGAAAGCATTGCCCCCCACCACCAAAAAAAGTCCAAGTGGCCAAGGGGAAGTCTAAGCTTCCAGTTTAAAGGAATGTTGGTTCCTGGCAGGAGCACTCCCCACCCATCTAGAACCAAAGTTACTAGCCCAGCAAAACATGAAGTCACAGGAAAAAGAAACAAATTTTTTTCTTAGTGGGTCACTAGGGTAACAGTGAATGAATGGAACGATTCCCTTTTCCACCCCTTGATTCCTGTAGCCTTGGATCCTGGTAGCCTTGGATCCTGGCTATGGGAGAAAACATGCCATATATGGGACGCTGATCGAAGCATATACTGCCTTCTGGAGGACTCTGCTCCAGTCTTCCAGCTGTTGCAACTTAACTGGTGCTGTAACTGTCTTCAAAAGGCCATTCCATCTTTCTCTCAGGCCAGCTGCTTCAGGATGGTGGAGAACATGGTAAGACCAGTGGATTGCACGGTCGTAGGCCCGCTATCACATTTTTCTGGCTGTGAAGCAAGTTCCTTGGTCAGAAGCACTACTAAGTGGAATACCATAACAGTGGATAAGTTAACATCCTGTAAGGATGGTGGTTTTGGCAGAAGCATTACTTGCAGGAAAGGCAAATCCGCAACCAGAATAAATATCTACTTCAGTAAGGACAAAGTGTTTACCTTTCCATGGAGGAAGTGGGCCATGTTGCAGGCTAATCATTGGGGGAATGGTGCCATACTTGGGGCTCAGTGTTGGTCTCTGCTGTTGGCAACCTGGCACTCAGCAGCAGCTATAACCAGGTCAGCCTTGGTGACTGGGAGTCCACATTGTCCAGCCCACACCTAAGCTCCATCTCTGTAACCATGCTCACGAACCCATGAGGCAATGACAAGGATGACTGAGGAAAGAGGCTGATTGTCCACGGAATGGGTCATCCTAGCTACTTGATTACTTAACCCCTTCTCTGCTGAAGTCAACTTTAGATAAGCATTTACATTGGACACATCTCATGCATCTTCACATCTTATGCCCATTTGGAAATCTATCCAAATACTTCTTACCCAGATGTCTTTCTCACCAATTTTCTAAACATGCTCTTTCCAAGTCCCTGACCACCCAGCCAATCCATTGGCTACAGCCCATGAATCAGTAAACATTTGCACATCTGGCCATTTCACCTTCCAAATAAAATGTATAACCATGTGTGCAGGTTGAAGTTCTGTCCACTGTGAAGATTTCCTTTGCTCATGTCTTTCCAGGTTGTCCCAGAAAGGGGTGGTAATGCTGCGGCTGTCCACTTCGGGGTAGTGCCTGCACAACATGCAGAACCATCACTAACCCAGGCCCTTGTCTTCTCTTCCTCAGTCAAGCGATCACAGGGCATACATATCCCATGAGGCTCTAGGTGCATGCTTGGCAGTAGACAGCATTGCAACTAGAGTAGACTCGCTCCAAAATTCCAAAGGTCTCTTTTGCAGTTCACTTATAGGGGGATGACAAAGGCTCCAAACAGTATCTCTATCTGTCACTGGCAACTCCAATATCGTTGAGTCTGCTGGATCATATGGTCCAGTGGTAAAGCAGCCGGCACAGCAGCCTGGACCTGTTGAAGAGCCTTCTCCTGTTCCAGGCTCCACTCAAAGCTAGTAACTTACCAAATGACTTGGTATCTGGGCTGGAGTAACACTCAAGTCATCAACGTGCTGTCTCCAGAATACAAACAGGCACATTAAATACTGTGCTTCTTTCTTGGTGGTCGGAGGGGCCAAGTAAAATGATTTATCCTTCACCTTGGAAGAAGTATCTCTGCATGCTCCACAACACTGGACTCCTAAGAACTTCAATAGTGTAGAAGGCCCTTGTAATTTGGTTGAATTTATTTTCCATCCCCTGATATGCATTTGTGTTACTAATGAGTTCAAAGTGGTTATTACCTCCTGCTCACTTGGTCCAATCAGTGTAACATCACCCATATAGTGCACCAGTGTGATATTCTGGGGACGAGACAGATGCTTCAGATCCCTTCTAACTAAGCTGTGACACAGGGCAGGAGAGTTACTATATGCTTGAGGTAAGACTGTAAAGGTATACTGTTGGTACATCACCAACTGAAAGCAAATGGCTTCTGGTGGTCCTTATGGACAGGTACTGAGAAAAGGCATTTGCTGGATCAATAGCTACATATTATGTACCAGGAGATGTGTTACGCTGCTCAGGTAAGGACACAGCTGGCATAGCAGCTGCAATTGTTTTTATTACCTGACTGTGTTCTCAGCAGTCAACTGTCAAGCTCCTCGGTCCATCTGTCTTCTGCATTGGGCAGACAGCAGAGTTAAAGGAACCACCACCCCTGCATCTTTCAAATCCTTGATGGTGGCACTAATATTTTCAGTCCCTCCAGGGATGTGATAATGTTTTTGATTCACTGTTTTCTTTGGCAAAAGCAACTCCAACGGCTTCCACTTAGCCTTTCCAACCATAATAGCCAACATGAGAATTCTGCCAACTTCTAAGAATACCTATCCTGATTATATATTCTGGGACTGTGGAAATAACTACAAGATGAATTATCCACTGGGCCTACTGTGAGCTGGACTTCAGGCAAACTTCATTAATCACATGGCCTCCATAAGCCCCTACTTTAACTGGAGGGCCACCATGTTTCTTGGGATCTCCCAGAATCAGCATCAGTTCAGAACCAGTATACAACAGACCCCAGAAAGTCTGATCATTTCCTTTACCCCAGTTTACAGTTAACCTTGAAAAAGGCCATAGGTCTCTCTGGGAAGGACTGGAGAAAGGCTAACAGCAAAACTTTTAGGTGTTTTACCAAGGTCCTTCCTCGGGGAACCTGGTCATCCCTTCATTCAAGGGGTACTGGGCTGCAAACTGGTTTAGTCTGGAAATTGGTTCATCAGCCAAGACTCCCTTTTGCCACAATCCAATGGAGCCTTTCTCTCATTTGCTTGAGGTTTTTCCACTTCTACAGACCAAACCAAAAATTCAGTAGGCTTCTTACCTATTTCATGCCTGGAAACACCATGGTTGATTAGCCGGTACCAAAGGTCCACCCCAGTCATACCACAGCACAATTCTCCTTGCCTGTGTTATGATTACATGTTAGGCCGCTATGAACATTGTTTTGTCTATGCTGCCCATTATGATCACCTTGTCTTTGACCACTCAGTGAGGCCACCTGGCCCCTGCTACTTCAGGGTCCAATTAAAACCACTGCACTTAATTCATCCAATTGAGCAGCAGCACCTCCAACCTGAAGGTCTGGCTCAAGCAAAAGGGGAACAAAACTCTTCAGAGGTGCTGGGTTCCCTCCCTCCATTTGTGTCTTATAGGACAGTGGAGGGCGTGTCCTCTGGGCCTTCCCATTGTAGATCATAGCTTTTACACGGGGTACCCACTCTAGCACTGCAATTTCCCTGAGCCTTAAAATCCCTTCCTCAACACTAAGCCAAGGGATATCAGGCATCTCCAACTCTTTTTTTAGTAGGCCCTCTTTTGACAAATGCTTCAGTCGACAATTCAAATAAACTTTTTGTTCAGGTAGAAGCTCTGCCCGCCCCTCCCATAGTCAATCCAAACCCTGTCCAGACTCAGAAAGCCTGCAAAACCCCAGAGATGCTCAAGACCACGCCTACAGGGTATTAAACAGCCTCTTAAGGAAAGGCCACATGATTTTTTCATCTCTTCTCCTATCTCCTCTCTGGGGGCTGAAGAATCACCCTGGAGCGTCTTACCAACAAACCCGGACTTTTAATTCGACTTGGTTTGGTTTGTTATGTCGGTGGAGAGACCCTGTCAACATGCCTAACCACACACACGACTTTCATACTGTTTGGGTCCTGGTGAGTTATTCCGTAGAGTTATCAATTAGGGAACTGTGTGGGCTTTCTTTGCGATTAGATTCAGGTTGTGTGTTCCAGGCAGCCCTCTGCACCTCCTCAGAAGGCTCACAGTGCCCCTGTGTCCTGTTACTGCTCTTGCTAACTTTAATCACCAGGCCACGGTGGGAACCACAAGGTTCCGATGCTGTCGTCCTACAGCCTTGTCCTTTCTGATTAAGCAGTACCTTACGGGAAGATGCTCTGAGATGATATAAACATTCCGTTTCCTGTCACGCTTCCGTTCCCAGTTTCAGCACACACTGATGACTCTTGCCTGGAAGGTTTGCCTTGCAGTGGTTGAAAACAAATTTGTTTATTTTTTTAAAAAAACAACTTTCAGTACTTTGAGCAAATCACACTGAAATGCAGAAGATCAAGGAACATCTACAATGAAAACATACCCAGGGCTGGCAAAATGGTCCAAGAGGTAAGGATGCTTGCTGTCAAGCATGATAATCTCTGTTGGATCCAGGAAACCCACGTGGTGGAAGAAGAGACCTGACCCCTACATGTTGTTCTCTGACCTCCATATATACAGTGTGGTAGAAGCATGCCCATAAGTATACACATGCATACAAAATGTAATAAAACAAAATAAAATAAAAATGATACCCCCAAAGTCATTCTCAAAGACGGGCCATAGTGGCCCACTCCTTTAATCCCAGTACTTGGGAGGCAGAGACAGATGTATCTGTGTGAGTTCAAGGCCAGCCTGGTCTACATATCTATATACATCGTAGGACAGCCAGGGCTACATAAAGAGACCCCGTTTAAACAAAACAAAATGAGGCGAAAAGGGAAATCAACAACCTGGCAGTGGGGTGGCAGGAAAGCATGTCTGCATCTGCAGGCCTAGGAGCATGCTTCCCAGAGATGAGAAAGGTGGCTTCCAACAGCTCTGCTTCTATGCAAACCATCTCCAGTGCTAGCTACAGTCTATGTTCGCGTGCTGAAGAATCTAATTTTAGAAAACTTAAAAAAAAAAATCAGTCAGGAGTGGGCCTGGCAGGAATCAAGCCTAGGAGAATGTGAGGCCTCCTGGGGTTCAGCCTGTGTCTTCTCTTAAGACGGGAGAGGGTGAGCCTTGGTCTTGTGTCGACAGGAGAGTCTCGCGCAGCCCTGACCTTCCGCAGGTGAGGTACCTGGTTAAACACACAACCTGCCTGCCACAGACAGCCTGCGGTGCTGACTGCTGCTCCGACATCCTGCAGCTTAATTAGTGAACCTCGCCGGGAGCACCATCATTAAACCAGCTAAAACACGGGAGCAGGTAGACTGAATCCCCAAAGCTCAGCTGGCAAGTCAACTTAGAAACAAAAGAAATAGGGCTAGAGAGAGGCTCAGGAGTAGATCCGACTGCTCCTTCAGAGCACTTCTGTTCCTAGTCCCACATCAGCGCTCACAACTGCCTGTTAACTCCGGCTCTGGGGATCCTATACCCTTTTCTGGCCGCTGCGGGTACCCGCGTGAGTATGTACCCCTGCACACACATACATGTAATTAAAAAATAAATCTTGAAAGGGTGGGCTGGGAAGAAAATATCATCTCTAGGTGAGGTCAAAGTACTAGCAGCTCATAAACCAGCAGCAGGAAGAGGCCTCCTTTTTGGGCCCAACAGTGCACTCACGAGACCCATGGACTAGGGTTGCTGCTTCTTCGGTAACTAAGTCCGGCTGCTTCAAATACTTTTCCCTCCAAGACAGTCATGCACCCACAAAAGAATGTATACATATTTTTTGATACGGGTGCCTATGTTCAGGCTTTTGCCCATCCTTTGGCTCACATCCCTTGACTACATAAACGTTTTCAAAGAAGTCAGGTCTGCAGAGGGCTGCAGAATCCATCCTGACAGCAGCTCACTGCTTCTCCCAGAGCCGCCAACTGAAACCCTCAAGGAAGTCCCTCCACCAACAGGGACTGAGAAGCTAATGGTTTCAAGGACACAGGTAACTTTCAAGCCAAGACTGACAAACGCTTTCTGGTGAGCGACAGCACAGGGAAGACCCTAGGAATTATGGGACACAAGTTCAGAGCTGTCAAAACACGAACAAAGAGGCATCTGAGAGTCAGCAAGACACAAGGAGACATTAAGCATCGCTGGGAGGCTGGGAGCATGAGAGAAAGGCCTCCTGTGGTCAAACTGGGAGACAGAAGCAAAATCTAACCTCTCCTTCCCAAACCCCTCATTACCCAGCCAGTCAGGACCTAGCCCTCTCTTTCACTCCCAGGCAAAGAACTGTACCTATCTCACCTCAGGCCCCCAGTGAGTGTGGTACCATGCCTAGACCCCCCTCTTCCTGGGTTAGCGCTCCCCCCAAATCACGCAAAGCCAAAGCTCCCCCACTCTCCATCCTGGTTTCACAGGGTGATTTCAACACGTGACCTCCTACTTTTTTCTTTGTTGTTGTTCTTTTGTTTTCTTGGCTTTAAGGAGAAGAAAATAAATAAATACTGAAAACCCAAAGCCCTTTGAGCATCAATGTCAAAACAGTCAAGATTAATGTAGAAAATTACAGCTGCCTTGCTTTTCTGAACATTGCCGGAGCAACATGCCATACTCCCAGCATCGTGTTTTATGTGTTCCTTTAAACAAATATTTACTGGTTAGGAATGCTAGCGAGGGCAGTGGCTCTGGTCAGGGAGGACTCAGCTCACAGTCTGAAAGATGGAAGAATAGAAGTGTCATCCTCAAAGAAAAGCAAAGCAGACCCCTGTGTCGTAAACTCTCGATCCATCAAACTGAGCAGGGCCTGGGAACAGCGAATGTTTCCGGAAAGACAAACAGCAACTAATTTTTATGCCCTGGGAAACATTAAGAAACAAAACACAATAGGCCGCATGACCCAAAACAGAAACTATCAAGCCAGACCTTGGTGTAGGGCACATTTGGCAGGAGAGGGCTATAGCCTGTTAATGTGGGCTAACCTGAGCATAGAGGAGGAGGCTGGGCCTACTAGTGAGGCTAACCCTGAGCCGAAACCAGGAAAGCTTAAAAAGGAATGCAGGCAACTGCACTAGAACCGACTTCCAGGCCCAGTGATAGACATGAGCCCTGCGTGGGTACATTAATTGTGTGCCCCAGGAACTCACCGGTAAGATGAAGCTTTTTGAGTCTGGTGGAGTCTACTCATGGGAGCCCCAGCCTCAAAGCCTGAAGAGGAGGAAACGGCAGCCAGGAAGCGTTTGCAGAAGCACCAAGGCAGCCTCAGAAGACGGCGCACAAAAAGCTGGAGCAGGCTACCAGGGTGGTGCGGCGCCAGGCGAGAGGTGGGACCTTCTGTGGAGGCCACTGGGTCTGCCACGCACGACGTACCCACCGTTACAACAGGTGGGTTCCGTTCACGTGCTCCATTCACGTGACCTTTGGGCCACGCATCCACGTGCCCGCCACTGTGCGCAGGTCAGGCGATGCCCCCGCCGCTGGATCCAGCTTCTGGTTTCCGCCTGCGTTCTGTGCTCGCTCTTTATACCAATCGTGTCATCTAAACCCCTGCCGGGAACAATGGCTTCCGTTTCACAGATCGGGTTGTGGAATACTTGGGCTTGTGGGGCGAAGGGAAGGTGTCGAGATTTGAATTCAACACAGACAGTTGGCTTTCTGCGGTCTAATGATCCGATTTTTTCCAAAGTTGAGACCTTATAACTTTTGTGTATCCCATTAACATTGACCGCTTTGAGAACAGATCTGTTCTGGGTGGACATCTGTGTGGGCATGCGTCAACCCTTCAAATTCACATTCAACAAGCACTGGTTGAGCCCTATCCCTGCGTCTGACATTGAACTAGGGCATTTACACACATAATTTCGGATTAGCCTCAGCCAGCTCTGTCTTCAGTGAAAATCCGTGCCCTACCCTGGTATCTGGGCAGTAGGGCCTTGGAGCCAAGCTTTGCTAGCCTGTCTGGGGACTTTAGCAAAGTCTATTTCCTGAGGGAGCCTTCTTAGGTGACCAGAATAGGATGTGCAGGATCCCAGCTGCCCTGGTGTGTTGGGGGAGCCTTCTTATTTGACCTTTATTTCTTTTAATGGGCCAGTTAATTCATCCGACTTCCAGTTGTCACGGACATTTTTACTTTCAATTTAATTAGTACTTTTTTGAGACAGGCACTTACTGTCTTAACAGGCTTAACCTCGAGCTCCAATTAAAAACTCCAATCTTCTGACCCTCAGCCTCATGAGGATAGGGTTTACTCAAGGAATCAGACCTGTCCTCTCTGAATTCCTTATTGTTTTTTGGAACGCGCCTGCCATCTTAAACGGTTAGGCAGGTCCCTAACGAGCATCATTTGAAGGTTTAATAGAAAGAGGAAGAGCCAAACCGGGCAAAATGAGAATACTCTACAAAGGATAACTCCGTGGATGAACTCCTTTCAGAACTAGGACCGCATTGGCTTCTTTTAGCCCACCAGAGGGCGCGAATGCCCCAGCCAGTTTTCAGACAAGAAAGCAAGCTCGGGGGGGCCCCCTGCTGGGCCCAGAGCCAAGGGCAGGTTTAGGAGATCCCAGCTTGAGTCCAGGGCTGTTGTTTCTATTATTGACCTGTCTTTCCCCACATCTCCCGGGAAGTTCTTTTTAATTTGAGGACTCCCAGTGTTCAGGATTTGTGCCTTTAGGACCTTTGCATTTATCCAGGGGGTCCAGGCAAGAGTGGAAGAGGTTTGGCAAACTGAACTGCTTCAGACCTTGCCTGTCTGAAGACAGTTCTCCTTCCCCAGCTGAAGACTCTCCTCTTAGGATCTGCTTCCTTTGGTCCTGCTTTAGAGTGTTGCGGAGTATTTGTTTACCCTGTAAAGATGTGTCTCTGTATTTGTTTACCCTGTAAAGATGTGTCTCTGTCTAGTGCGCCTTCTGTCTAGTTTAATAAAGCGCTAAGCGGCCAGTAGCTAGACAGGACAGAACAGGCAGGACTTCCGGGGAAAGAGAGGAACTCTGTGGGAAGAGGAATCTAGGAGCACAGGAGATGCCGAGGAGACCCTAAAGAGGTAGGATATACGTACGGTACAGAGTAGAGGTGACCGAGCTACGTGGTAGAACAGAGATTAATAAAAGCAGGTTAATTTAGGTTATAAGAGCCCGTGGGACCAGCCTAAGCTAAAGGCCAAGCTTCCATAATTAATAAGAAGTCTCCGTGTCATTATTTGTGAGCTGGTGGCAAGTTTATTACACTAGAGAGCCACATACATGTGTGCCCACACCTACCTGGGGAGCCTAGTGAACCAAAATCAATCAATCTCATCCCTCCACCCCCAGTAGCCCAGGCTGGTCTGGAACTCACTGCACAGCCTAGGGTAACTCCCAATTCACTGCAATCCTTCCTCAGCCTCCCAAATGCTGGATTACAGGAGTTAGCCACAACCTCTGGCTGTGAATTGATCTCTTGATCCAGTAAACAGGTAGCTTTAGGGGTAAGGTTTCGGTCGAAGCAGGGGACTGTCCCACAGAACAGAGCTGAGCACTGCCCATTTATCCTCTCAGAGCCACCTTGAGCTCTCCTCCCTGTGTCTGTACTGGGGACCAGGGAGTGGGGTCACTTCCCTCCATATCTGTATTAAAGGAAGTCCTGGGTCTAGGCTGTCCCGCTAGGTGCCACTGGAGTTCCCTGTAGGAGCAATGGAGGAGGGGAGGAGTGGGCTTTTGTCTCACAACTGCTCTCCTCTCACTGCTTGGGCACAAGGCCACTGTGCCCCGTGGGTCTCATGTGAGGACTCAGTGAGGCACCTAACAGTGGGGTAGGGACTGACTTGGGCCGCCCAGCTGCCACACTAGATTCCTTTTGTTCTGGAAGATAAAAAATGCTTTAAATAAGCGTGGTCATCCGACAACGATATTGTTCCCCCAATAGCGAGGCCCAAGTGCTGACAGCAGTTCCCCAAGACCCATTTTGAATTTGTGGTGTCTGCATAAAAACATTTCACTCTGACCTGAATAGGTTTTGGCTCCAAGCAATCAGCCAGGAATTCAGCCTCGGGTCTCATTTTCCTCAGGCCTCCAGAGGGTTCCTGGGGGTAGGCCTAGAAGACCTGAGGAGCATTTACCCTTTTACCCTTGCCATAATTAAAAAGTTGCCCAGCACACACCTTCCACAGTGCCCAGGGACCCTGAGGCCACTAAAGCTCAGAGTTACTTCATAGGCTGCAGAATTGAACCTGAAGAGCCTTTTGACCTCATTCCTTCAAGTTTTGTTGATTCTGACCATACCAAGGACAGACACACACACACACACACACACACACACACACACACACACGACTTAAGGCAGAAATCATATGTGACTTAATAACCAGCCTGGCTTTGATCCATGGAAATGATTTAATATTAATTGCCTTAATATTCAGTAAGAATCAGTAAAACAAACTACTCCTCCAAATAAAGGATATCAGTGGCTGACTTTAAAAAGATGCTTATAGTTTCCGAATAGGTAACACAGTCACAGAGGTAAAACAAAAATTCAAAGCGCTGAAAATCTGATCTAAAATGCCTCCCTTCACAGCCCCCTCCATGTCTATCCCTCAACCTTGTTCTCACAGAGGTAACAGCTTATATTCATTTATATTCATTTTTCCACATCCAGAATGACCTTTTGCAAACTCAGAGATCTGCCTCTGCGTCTTGAGTGCTGGGATTATAGGAACTCACCACCACCACCTGATAAACATGTAGTCTGTGGGGGCATGCATGCCATGGTGAGAGTGTGGAGGTCAGAGGTCAGCCTGTGGGAGTGAGTTCTCCCCTTCTCTGTGTGTTCTAAGCATCAAACACAGGCTGCTAAGCTGGCAGCAAGCAACCTTCTTGAGCCATCTTACTAGTCCCCATAATTCCTTTGTGAAAAGAAGCACATTGCATTGAACATGTCACTGTGTTTACACTTGCTGTATTTTAGGCACTCACTCTGCCATCTGCAACAAAGGGGTGGAAGTAGGGCATACCATGTCAAGTGATGCTGTGGGACAATGGTCTTTCATCCTGTCACTTGTATTATTTTTAATAAAATGCTGATTGGCCAGTAGCCAGGCAGGAAGTAGAGGCGGGGTGACCAGGCAGGAAATAGAGGCGGGGCAATGAGAACAGGAGAATTCTGGGAAGAGGACACAGTCCACAGTCGTGACCCAGCCGCAGAAGAAACAAGATGTGACTGCCTCACCGAGAAAGGTACCAAGCCACGTGGCTAAGATAGACAATAATAATGGGCTAGTTTAAGATATAATATTTAATTGAAAGAAAAGTCTGATCTACTAGGCCAATTAGTTTATGATTAATGTAGACATCTCTGGGACTAAATGACTATGGGACTTGGTGAGACAGAAACCTCTGTCAACAAAGTGAGAGAGACTGAGCCCAGAAAGATGAGCACCACAGGTTTCTTCTCATATGTGGAAGCTAAACAAGATTGCCCTGACAGTAAGATAGAGATTGCTAGAAGTTGGGAAAGATGAGGAGGGATGGGAGATTGTAACATGAGGGCCGGCTTGTTGGGGTATCTGTTCCTGCCCAGTACCCCACAGCCGGCAAGTCCCAGAGAAAATCAATCACACAGAGATCTCTATAAGTTATAAAGCTGATTGGCCCATTAATCAGGTTTCTTGTTAACTCTTATAGCTTATATTAACCCATTATTCTCATCTATGTTAGCCATATGGCTTGGTACCTTTTCCAGCCGGGCAAGTTACATGCTGCCTCTTCGGTGGTCTGCACAGGAGTGACAGAGGGAGCTTCCTGCTTTCCAGAATATTCCTGTTCTCATTGCCCCGCCTCTACTTCCTGTCTGGTTGACCCACCTATACTTCCTGCCTGGCCAATCAGCGTTTTATTAAAATACACGATTGATAGAATACAGATAATTCTCCCACACCATTTTCCTCTTTTTTTTTTTTTTAAACAAAGGAAAATACCCATAGTCCGTTTGTTGGGAATGTAGGCATAGTATTTCAGGCTACTTCCTGCTGGTTGGGGGCACTGATGATCTTATGGGGACCTATAATTGTCTGTATTCTGTCAATCATATTTTAATAAAACACTGATTGGCCCATTAGGTCAGGCTACTTATTAGTTCTTATGACTTATGTTACCCCATTATCCTTATATACATTAGCCACACGGCTCAGTACATTTCTCAGCTGGGCAGCTTACATCTTTCCTCTCCGGTGGTCTGGGAAGAACTGCAAGAAGGAGCTTCCTAGAATACTCCCAGTCTCTTTGCTCCACCCCTACTTCCTGTCTGGCTTTCCTGCCTATACTGCCTGCCTGGCCAATCAGCATTTTATTAAAATATGATTGACAGAATACAGACAATTCTCCCCCAACAAGGACCTAAAGAAAATTTAGAGTTATAATCAAGTCCTGACTGGAGTATCCTGTGAGTCTTGATCATCTCAGGCAGCAGTCTTGAATCTGTTGAGGTGGAACAAAGAGACTGGGAGTATTCTGGAAAGCAGGAAGCTCCCTCCGCAGTTCTGCCCAGACCACCGGAGAGGAAAGATGTAAGCTGCCCCGCTGGAAAAGGTACTGAGCCATGTGCTAACATAGATAAGGATAATGGGGTAACATAAGTTATAAGAGCTAATGAGTAGCTTGACCTAATGGGCCAATCAGCTTTATAACTTATAGAGATCTTTGTGTGATTGATTTTCTCTTTGGGGCATGCCGGTTGTGGGGTACCAGGCGGGACAGAAACCCCAACAAGCCGGCCCTCATGTTACAAATGGCGCCCAACGTGGATAACTGAATCCACAGAAAGCCTGAAAAAGCTTGGGAAATGTAGCATGATGGGCCGGCTTGTTGGGGTTTCTGTCCCACCCGGTACCCCACAACCGGCAAGTCCCAAGGAAAATCACACACAAGACTTCATAAGATTATAAACTGATTGGCCCATTAGGTCAGACTACTTATTAGCTCTTATAACTTATGTTACCCCATTATTCTGATCTATGTTAGCCACATGGGCTCAGTACCTTTCTCAATGTGACAGCTTACATGAGGCCTCTTCGGTGGTCTGCACAGGAATGGCGGAGGGAGTTTCCTCCTCCCTAGCCTTATCCTATTCTCATTGCCCCGCCTCTACTTCCTGTCTGGTTGACCCACCTATTGCCTGGCCAATCAGCGTTTTATTAAAATATATGATTGACAGAATACAGATAATTCTCCCACACCAGGGAAAGAATAGAGTAAAGCATGGCTTCTTGGTAGAAGCAATTTCTCAGGTCTGCTCTGCTTGCTAGAGGCAAGCAAGGCTCTCATCTAAGAGAGGCTTCCTGACTCAGCTTTAGCTGCAAAACCCTGCAGCTCTTTTAAGAGGTACTGCCATGAAACACTTAAATGGTGTTGACAAAAAGCTGAACGCATGCTTTTTGGTTGTCAGTCGTAGCAGGAAAAAAGCTGTGCTGTTTTAAAATGCCGGCTTTCTGGGCCGTCCTGCCAGGGCAAACTCTGACTCTTTCAGGCAGGCAGTCCAACTGAGTGTGATCTGTGAGCAGAATGCTGCAGCTTGCTTGCTGGCAGGGATCTTGAAATGCCTGTAGAGTCGTAACATAAAAATGGCTCTGGCAGCACCTCTGCCATGAGGCTGGAAAGCTAAGGAATGGGCTGGATCTAGCTGTCAAAGCCACGGCTTTCCGTATTGCTTTGTAAATTAAAGGCTCATGTGGTCAGAAAAAGAAAGACGTACAGTAAAGAGAGATTCAAAGACAAAGAAAACCTCTTAATGGTTTACAGTGTGTTAAAAAAATATATGCAGGCTGAAGGTAAAAGTTCTTAAAAGTAAAAAAGAAAAAAAGGGAGTAGTTGGGTGTGGTGGTACACACCTTTAATCCCAACACAAGGGAGGCAGAGGTAGACTGACCTCTGTGACCTCAAGGTGTGGTAGTACACGCCTTTAATCCCAATGCCTGGGAGGCAGAGACAGATCTCTGTGAGTTCAAGGTGTTATGGCACACACCATTAATCCCAGCACTGGGGAGACTGAGACAGTGGGTTCTCTGTGAGTTCAAGGACAGCCTGGTCTACAGAGTTATTCCAGGACAAAGATATACAAAGAAACTGTCTCAAAAAGTAAAAGTAAAAATAAAGAAATAGAGATTAAAATAAAGCCACATAAAGATGGAAAATACACAGAGAATCTTGATACTGTATGCTATTATACTCTCTTTGAATTGTTTAAATGCTGAGGAAGGAGCAACAGCTGCTAAAAAAATATTTGCTTATAAATGCTACAGAATTAATCCAAGATAGGCATTTTGAAAATACCTTGGCTTCAAAATTGAAGTCAAAAGGTATGTTACTTTGGAGAAGAGATTTTGCTTTTGTTTCCACAGAAAATGAGAGGATCTGGATTTATTCAGAGTTAAGAAAAATCATCTTTGACCAAGGGAGACCACCTGAGAAATCTCCGGTAGGAACAGATGGCCTGGATACAGAGTTCTACATCCAAAACAGATTCAGGATTGCTGCCTGCGGTGATCAAGACTCACAGGATACTCCAGTCAGGACTTGATGATAATTTTCTTTAGTTCCCCATAAGATTATCAGTGCCCCCAACCAGCAGGAAGTAGCCTGAAATACTACGCCCACATTCCCAACAAATGGACTATGGGTATTTTCCTTTGTTTAAAAAAAAAAAAGAGGAAAATGGTGTGGGAGAATTGTCTGTATTCTGTCAATCATATTTTAATAAAACGCTGATTGGCCAGGCAGGCAGTATAGGCAGGAAAGCCAGACAGGAAGTAGAGGTGGAGCAAAGAGACTGGGAGTATTCTGGAAAGCAGGAAGCTCCCTCCGCAGTTCTGCCCAGACCACCGGAGAGGAAAGATGTAAGCTGCCCCTCTGGAAAAGGTACTGAGCCATGTGCTAACATAGATAAGGATAATGGGGTAACATAAGTTATAAGAGCTAATGAGTAGCTTGACCTAATGGGCCAATCAGCTTTATAACTTATAGAGATCTCTGTGTGATTGATTTTCTCTTTGGGGCATGCGGGCTGTGGAGTACCGGGCGGGACAGAAACCCCAACAAGCCGGCCCTCATGTTACAGGAGATAAAGGGAAGCTGGTTCAATTAGTGCCTCCCATACACATGTGTGGGAATATTACACCACAGGGAACCCTAGTCCTTTTCTTTCTTTCTTTTTGTTCCTTCCTTCCTTTACTCCTTCCTTCCTTATTTCTTTTTTTTTTCTTTTTTTCTTTCTTTTTATTTTTTTAAGACAAGACCTCACTGTAGCCTTTGCTGGGTAGGAACTCATAATGTCAAGTAGGATGATCTCAAACTCACAGTATCGTGTCTGGATCTGCCTCCTGGTTCTGGGATTAAAGGAATATGCCACCACTCCTTAATACATCTTAATAAGAAAATAATAATAATAAAAAGTAGAATTAAGGCATAAAGTTAGTGTAAGGTGGTTTGCAGAGTGACAGCTCAGAGAAAATGGAAATGATCAGTCTATAACTGAAAAGGTTCAGGGAGCTGAACAGGGGCATCAGTAACAGCTCTGCAGGGCTCCAGAGGCAAACAGCAAAGACCCTACTGGTGGGACCAGGAGTTGCGCCAAAGTTTTAGGCAAATAACTCAGCAGAGTGTATTAAAATGTTTCATACTCACTTTTTTGATCCCAGTTACATGATGCACTGCTGAATGTCAGGGAGACAAAAAACAAAAACAAACAAACAAACTCCAAAAAACCCAACAACAACAACAACAACAACAAAAAAAACAAACCCTAAAACCCAAAACTCAACAAAAACAAAACAAACTAGCAATTTGGCCTGGTGTGGTGGCACATTCCTGTGTTCCCAGCACTCAGAAGTGGAAGGTAGAAGGGTCAAGAGTTCACGGCTAGCCTGAGGTACAGAGTGAGACTGTCTTAAATGGTTCTCAACCTTCCTGATGCTGGGACCTTTTAACACAGTTCCTCATGTTGTGGTACCCCCCCCCCCCACAAATATATAATTCTTTTGTTGCTATTTCATAACTGTACCTTTGCTACTGCTATGAATCAGAATGTAAACATCTGATATACAGGATATCTGGTATTTGACCCCCCCAAAGGGGTTACAACCCACAGATTGAGAACTACTGGTCTAAAACAGAAAGGGCTGGGATGTAGCTCAGTAATAAAACACCCATCTAGAATGGGCGCTTGGTCTGGGACATCCTCTGCTACTATGGTGGAACCACATTGTCTCTAAAGTGCTTCTAACTGAGCTCACTTTGAGTCTTTTGAAGAAAAGAATCCTCTAAAACAAAACCCCAGAAATCTGAATATTTACCAGGGGGATAGCTGGAGCCATTCCAGCACATCTATAAAGGATATTATGCAGCAATTATATGTTAGATATATGTGATTTTATTTGCAGGCATGTCCATAAAATATTCTTTAAATTTGAAAAGCAATGTATCACTCATTTGTGTTTTTACTTCACAAGCAAATACATTTCATGCATTTCTTCTTTATTCCGATTCTTTGCATATATTTATGTAAGACTGGAACCTTGACTTTTAGCCAGAGGTGATGTTGGCCCCCAGGGTATATATAACACAGGGCACCGGCTGAAGAGGCTTTCGTTGTCACCCTGGAGAATGCTAGGAGGCAGAGCTTCCAAATCCCACAATACCCGAAGGACAACCTCAGCTCCTGCTGCTTCAAATCCTTTCCTGACCCAAATTGTTAATTGTGCTGAGGCTGAAAAAGTTGGCTTGGAAGGGGAAGCCCAAAGAATAAACGCCAAATTGCCGACTTTTTCCTCACATATGTGTGTTATGTGATTTATTACAATGTGCTTGAAAACTGTGGTGGTTTGAAATAGAATGGTCCCCATCCACTCATATAGTTTAAGGCTTGGTCATTAGGGGGTGACTCTATTTGACAGGCATTAGGAGGTGTGGCTTTGCTGGGGTAGGTGTGGCCCTCTTGGAGAAAGTGTGTAACTGGGGTGAACTTTAAGGTTTTAAAAAATGAAGTCTGTGGATCCAGAGGTAGAACTCTCAAGCTACTTCTCCAGCCCCACGCTGTTATTATGAGAATGGACTAAGCCTCTGAAACTGTAAGCAAGCCCCAATTAAATGCTTTCTTTTAGAAGTGTTGCCTTTATCATGCTATCTATTCACAAAATAGAACACCAAGATAACCAAAAATTACCTTATAGGGTAAGAAATACTATTCAATAAAAAGGGATTGTTTTGACCTAGACAGTGATGGAACAGGAGTTACAGATTGTTCCCCAAGGGGCAGAGATGTCAGTGGAGGGTGGATGGAGCTGGAGGCTGGAGGGGATGGGAACACCCTACAGCCTGGTCCTGAAACTGGTGTTTTGTACACAATCTGTGTGTGCGTGTGTGTGTGTGTGTGTGTGTGTGTGTGTGTGTGTTCTGTGGGTGCATATATATTCACATGCATATGGAGGCCAGAGGTTGACATCATGATGTCCTTGATTTCTCTCCCTGTTATTTTTTTTGTCTCTCACCAAACATGGAGCTCACCATTTTGGCTAGAGTGGCTGTTCAGTCAGTCCCCAGGATCTTGCTGCCTCTGTTTCCCAATGTTAGTGTTACAGGTATAGACTGCTGAGCCTAGCTTTATGTGGGCACTGGAGTTCAAATTCAGGGTCCCATAGTTACATTTTATTAACTGAGTCATTTTCCAGCCTCCACACATCCAAATCTTGGTGACCAGAATGAGAGTCAGATTTTCTTGAACCCAACAAATTCTGACAAAATTCTCCTAGTTTTAGGGAAAACCTGTGAGAGTGAGGAACAAGTATGCATTAGATACCTCTCCATTGCTGTGATAAACACCACGACCAAGGCAACTTATAAAAGTGTTAAGTCGCTTACAGTTTCAGTGGGTTAGAATCCATGGTGGAGCAAAGGCATAGCAGCAGGGACCACAGAGAGCTCACACCATGATCTGAAAGTAGGCGCTGGAGAGACAGAGCTAACTGGAAATGGAGTCTTTTGAAATCTCACAGCCCACCACCAGTGACACATCCCCAACAAGGCTACCTCTCCTAGTCCTTCCCAAACAGTTCCACCAAATGGGGACAAAGTATTTAAACCCTGAGCTTATGAAGGCCATTTTCATTCAGCAGAATGGTTTAGTGGGTAAATGGTAGTTGCTACACAGGCCTAGGGACCAGAGTTCAAGCCCTGGCATGAACAGTTTGAAGGGAATAACTGAATCCACAGAATTGTGCTCTGACCGCCACAAGCATACTGTGGCATGTATATATGCTCACATGTGTGCACACACACATCTTCAGTAATACAAGATAAAGTTTAAATTTCCATCTTGTACCTTGGAACACCCCATTTTACAGTGAAGCATTGGGGACTTGCATCAGAACCGAGTATTCACTGGCTTGCTAAGGAACCGGTTAGTAGATAGACATGCAGTGGGGAAAGGGTCTGCGGCTGAGATAGGAGAACTCTGACTTCAAATACAAGTAAATTAAATAGGATTATTTGTTGCAGGCCTAATCAAACCTTTAGATGTGGTAGCATGTATATGCAAGAGAGTGATTCTCAAATGAAGGATTTCCTTGATCAAATCCTGTCTCCAAAGAATGTATTCTGAAATTTGCATTTGGTGGAATACAAGAAATACTAACCTAGTACTAGTTTTCTTTTTTTTTCTTTCTTTCTATCTATCTTTCTTCTTTTATTTGTTTGTTTTTCGAGACAGGCTTTGTCTGTATAACAGCCCTGGCTATCCTGGACCTCACTATGTAGACCAGACTGGCCTTGAACTCACAAAGATCTGCCTGCCTCTGCCTCCCATGTGCTGGGATTAAAGGCACATGCCAGTACCACCCGACTGGTATTAGTTTTCTTGATTTCTCCAAAAGGAGAAAAGGTGGATGAGCTAGCTGATGGGGCTGGACGTTTTATCTTCCCTTCACCAAACATCTAATACAGGTACAAAGCAATAATAGGTCCATGGGGAAAGTATTTATTGAACCAAGGATTTTTTTTTTTCAGTTTAATCTGATTACTGTAGTGAAGGTAAGGAAGGAACAATGGAAACCATGCAAATTGAAACTATTTTCAAACAAGTTCAAGAAATGTCGGGCCTCAGAATAGAGACTATTTTTTTTCTTGGTGGCAGAATCCACAAAGACCAAGTTAAACCCCCCCCCAAAGGAATGCTCACTAGCTCCTTTAGGAAATAACGTACAGGGGCCAGATGACAATGCCCAGAAATTTAGTCCTTTGTAAGTTTTCCTCAAACTGACCTGTAAGCATATTTGGTCTAAGCGGCCAGATTTACTAAAAGTTATTTGATACTATTACATGCCAGGTCGCTGTAAGATACCGGTGCTCCATCAGTGGAGCACAGTTAGGGAAGCAGAGTGGGTTAGGAATATTCCACAACGTGAACACAGTGCTCGGCCCATGACGTGGCCAGTGTCTGCAAGTCCTCTAATCGTCCTGCCATGAGTTTTCACCCTTTACCTGTGTGCAATGGGGAGCAATGGGAGATGTTTTCTGCTTAAATTAGAGGCCTCTGGCCTCCTTACCTATTGTGATTTCCGTTTGCATTATTAACTTTCCTTCCTCCCTCCTCCTAGTATCCTGTTCACTGGTCCATAACCTCGCAGAATGGCCACTAGAAGGTGCCCTGCATCTCCATCCCTGGGGCCAACACCATCACCTCCAGTGGACACTACTGTAAGGAGGAAATTGAGCCTTTAACCCTGGCAGAGGTAGCCAGATGTCTGTGAACTCGAAACCAGTCCCGGGTCAGTCACAGCCGACTGTACCCAGTCCAAAAAAAAAAAAAAAAAAAAGAAAAAGAAAAAAAAAAAGAAAAAAGAAAAGAAAAGAAAAAGAAATTGAGGCCAAGACTGTGGGTAGGCCCTGCCAAATTCTGACAGGATGGAACAACGCAGCAAGTTGGTGATGGCTAATGTTCTGCCTGAAGACCCGAACCCGCGGATTAACAGGCATAGCCAACAAAACCGTCTTCCTGAGCTCATGTATCATTTGTGGTGCAGCAAGTCCCTGACTGAGGGGGACTTAAGCTTCCAACAGCCCCCAACCCCCACCCCCGGAATCCCTATGTGGCTGGGACACAGGGGCGCGAGGACGCAAGCGGAACAGCCACAAACCCGAAAGGTGCTCCGCTGGCTGTCATGGTGACTGACGCCACGCCTCCGAGGCTGAGGGAGTCTGCGCGGCGGGCGAAGAGGCCGAGCTGCTCATGCGCAGCACCTACTTTAGCTTCTTGGACAGGCTTGGGGAGGAAGCGGAAGACTGACTGGACGTTGACAGACGCCCGTCATCGGAAGTTCCGCCTATCTTGCCGAGCCTGTTCCCGGAAGTGCATCTACTTGTCTCCGGCGAGATGGCTTCAAGGTTACTTCGCGGAGTGAGCGCTCTGGCTGCACAGGCCCTGAGGGCCCGCGGGCCCCACGGCGCGGTAGCAACGCGCTCCATGGCTTCTGGAGGTACGTGGGGAGCTGGGCGCGCCCGGTCGGTGTCGGTGGCCTCGGGGGTGGTTGGTGACGGCGCGGTCGAGCGGGGTGGGCCATTGAGCTCGTCCTGCTCCCGTGGACCACCTTGCGTTCCGGGAGCCTGCGCTCCGCGCGGTCTGGCGATGATTTCGGCCGCCCACCCGATTGACCGCTTCTAAAGTGCCCTGACTGGAAGGTGCCGGGTGACCTTGGGAGACAGGGACGGTTGGAGGGATGAGAAAGGACTGGACCGACTTCCAGATTCCTTGCCCACCTCCAGCCGGTACGCTCTCATTGATTTGGTTTTTAGAAAAAGTCGAAAAACAAGCTTCGGCGGTTGGTGGGGAAAACGTCCCGTAAGGCTTTCGGAGTCTTGACTCAGTGGCGGCGGCGGTGGGTGGGTGGGGGGCTGTGGAAATGGGTAACTTGGGAGCCCACCAAAGAAGCCTGCAGTGTCACCTCTCCCGTGTCGGTCATTTTCGCGTGTATTCATTGTGGTCCTATCATGAATTATTGACATAATTCATTTTTCTTCTTCTAGGTGGTGTTCCTACTGATGAGGAGCAGGCCACAGGACTGGAGAGGGAGATCATGATAGCCGCAGAGAAGGGACTGGTGAGGGAAAATTCTCGATGTCCTCTGGAGCCCTTGGACTTGCGCGGGATCAGAGGAGTCTGCTGTCGGCCAGCATTTGGTCCTGGAAACCCGACTTGTAGGAACAACCCCTTTGCAGGGTAGTGGCCGGGGATGCCTGTCATAATTAGACCATTCTTGTCTTTTTCAGGATCCATATAATATGCTACCTCCGAAGGCAGCTTCGGGCACCAAGGAAGATCCTAATTTAGTCCCGTCCATCACCAACAAGCGGATAGTGGGCTGCATCTGTGAGTACCTTGCCTTTGGTTTCTGGCTCATTTGTCTATGGTGCGCTACACAGAATGCCCGTAAATCACTTCAGATACATGCATGTGCCTGACTGTATGTGCATAGAAATACTCATGAACACTGTTGTAAGGGTTCTGATTGTCCTGATCCTCAGTGAGTGTGAGAGGCCACCAGAGTCAGATGCCCCTGGGGCTGTAGTTACACACAAGGTTGTGAGCCACCAATGTGGATCCTGGTAATTGAACTCAGGTTCTCTGGAAGAGCAATCCATGCTCTTATTGTTGAACCATCTTTCCAACCCAGATTATTTATTTGTAATATATGTATTGTACATATTAAATATATAATATATATTATAAATATTAAACACACACACACATATGTATGTATATATAAACAAGTTGTATGCCAGGCACTAAGGATTTAAATCAGTACTGCTCCTGCAGCTTTGGGATTCTCCGCAGAGAATGGAATTGTGAGAACCTACAATGACCCTGATACAAGGTTATTTCACTCATAGGTAAACTCAGCCCGTTGTTTCATTTGAAAGGGCAGAGCTTGCAGTGATCTCTTAGAGTCAACTGCAGTTTTTGTCTCTGGTGTCTGTAGGGAAGAGGCGGGAGCTGGATGGCTGTCAACTACTCTTTCCCTTTCAGGTGAAGAGGACAACTGTACCGTCATCTGGTTTTGGCTGCACAAAGGCGAGACTCAGCGGTGCCCAAGCTGTGGAACCCATTATAAGCTGGTGCCCCACCAACTGGCCCACTGAGCCCTGCGTTAACTTCAGAATGTGATGGAAAACTTCCCTCCAATAAACTAGCCATTGTATTGGCTCCTCCCATAGGTGGCTAGTCTTTCTGTAGTTTTTGTTTTGATTTGTTTTGAGACAGAGTTTCTCTGTGTAGTCTTGGCTGTCCTGGGACTCTGTAGACCAGGCCACCCTTGAACTCACAGAGACTCTCCTGCCTCTGCCTCCTGAGTGTTGGGATTAAAGTTGTGTGCCGCCACCACAACCACTACTGCCCAGCTTCCATAGATATTTTTATGTGATCAGCTGTCTCTTAATACTGGCTTGACATCTATTTTAGAATGCAAAACCAGTATAGAGTTGTTAGATTTTTTTTTCCCCCTTGAGACAAGGTTTCTCTGTGTAGCTTTGGTGCCTGTCCTGAACTAGCTCTTGTAGACCAGGATGGCCTCGAACTCACAGAGATCTTCTTGCTGCCTCCCGAGTGCTGGGATTAAAGGTGTGCACCACCACCACCTAGCTGAGCTGTTAGATTTTTATTTTAAAAAATTTTTAAATTTTAAATTTTATATGTAAGAATAGAGGAGGAAAAATCAAGGGAGATTTTGAAGAGTGAGCAGTGGCAATGTTTGAACCTTACTTGGGTCTTGATGTTTTTGTTTTTACAGTGCTAATGATTGAATAACTGGCCCACATGCTACTGAGCCACCTTCCAACCCTGAACCTAGATTTAGAGGAAAGACATTGGGGACTGTCAGTGACTTCTGTACCTATCTGTGGTTCCAAGTCTGCCTACCAAGTTTAAAGGAGAAAGGAGGGGGAAAGGAGAGAGGCACTGAGCTGGACACAGCAGTGCCATTTATAGTCCCAGTTATGAGAGTCTGCAGTGTAAGCATCACCTGAACCTGGGAAACACAGACAGACATTGACCCAAAATAATAATAATTTAAGCTCAGTATTGACATAAATAAGGTGGTTATTAAATTGTCAAGTGTGAGGAGTTTCTTCTCCAGAAGGACCCATGGGAAAAAGAATTGCGGGGGAGAGCAACAACTCACCTTAGCCACCATGTTTATGATGTGTTGGTAAAATTCTCGAAACAAAATTTCTGTAAAATGAAAATATCTCTTCATTTTATGTTGAAATTTGCCAGACATGACTTTCATTGCTCTCTCCTAAACTGGTTCAGGATACATGATTTTGAGTTTGAATTCAGGGATGGAGAGCCTAGGAGAAAGGCCCTTTCTTGATCTTGCTGACCTGTTTGGAAGGTGTAGTCTCAGCTACTATTTCTCGATGTGAGTGATCGTCTCTGCTTCCAGGTGCTCAGACATTGATTGACCACTGAGGCCTTTCCTGTGGGAAGGGGATCCCACACACTACTAAGTCTTACTCTGACAATCCCACCTTAAATGCTATTACCACTGTCTGTACCCTGAAAACTTGAGGTGCTCCTGGGAAGCTCTCCTTGTACACACTTTTCTTTTCGTTCCTTCAAACTGCATAGAATGAGCTAGATCATTAAGTCAGTCTGTGTTCTCCTGGCTTCTCATTTCCAAATCCTCCTTGCTGTTTTTCTTTTAAGGATTGTAACCAGTACAGAGAGAAAAGTCTCCAGGACATTTACAGGCTGTGGTGGGCAGAACAATAATCTTCTCAAAATGTCCACATCTTAAGTCTCCAAATCTGAATGTACATTAAGTCACGGAGCAAGCAGAAATTGAGGTTGTAGGTGGAATTGAGTTTGTTGACCCTAGAAGTAGGGACAACCGACTGTCCATCTTTCAGATTCATCAGGTAATGTATACCAGCTGCCCAGCCCGATGACCTGAGTTCAGTCCCTGGGACCCACATGGTGGAGGGAGGGAACCAGCTTCATTAGTGTTTCTCTGTCCTCCAAACATGTGCTGTGGCATACGTGCACACTAAAATAAGTATCTTAAAAATTAGAGAGACTTTTGGATTATACAGGTGGAAGGGAATGGGGAGACCTAATGATGCTGATTCAACACAGGAAAGAGGTCTTGAGCCAAGAATGCAAGTGATTTCTAAAAGGAAGGCAAGAGAGTGATTATTTAGTCTCCAGATACGAAGGCCTGTGGATGCTTTGATTTTAGCCCAGTGAGACCCATGTTGAGCCGATATGTAAGATAATAGATTTACATTCTAAGTCACTACATTTGGGATTAACTTTTTATAGCAGCAATAAGAAACTAAAACAGACTACTAAATTCCTGAGTCTATAGATCTTTGATTTAGCTGAACTTTGGAATCACCTGAAGATCTACAAATCTTAGGGCCCAGGCCATACTAGACCACTGAAGCATAGTCCCTGGGGGTGGACCTGGGGGAGCAGAGTTCCCCAGGGGCTTCTAGTTCGCAGCTACAGCTGAGAACTACACTAGGCTAGTCACATGGGCTTGAGGAGCTCCTGTACTTCCTTGAACTATTTGGGATAAGAAGGAACTGCAGTGTTCTGACCAAGAGGGCTAAATTTCAGGTTCTGCATCAAAGAGGATTTGTCTCTTGTCAACAAGGAAACATATAGACTTGATTACATTATCTGCATTTTCAGGAATAAACATTTCCAGAACTCCTTGGAAATTGCCAATCTGGTGTTGTCATACAGGTGTGTTTTTTTAAATCTTATTTATTATGTATACAACATTCTGCCTCTATGTATGCCCGCACACCAGAGGAGGGTGTCAGATCTCATTACAGATGGTTGTGAGCCACCATGTGGTTGCTGGGAATTGAACTCAGGACCTCTGGAAGAGCAGCCAGTGCTCTTAACCAATGAGCCATCTCTCCAGCCCTGTTTTTTTTTTTTGTTTTGTTTTGAGACAGGGTCTCATCATATAATTGATGGTCTAGAACTCCCTGTGTAGACCAGGCTGGCACAAACTCAGAGATCCACCTACCTCTCCTGAGTGCTAGGATTAAAACCATGTTGCCACCGTACCTGGTGTGTATTTTTGTTTTTGTTGTAAATGCATGCATGTGCAGTATCTGTGGGCACATGAGCCACCGTATACACATGGTAGTCAGAGGGTAACTTTGTGAAGTTTTTTCTGGCATTACACCTTTATTTGGGTTTGGGAGATTAGTTCAGAACACTAGCTTGTGTGGTGTCTTTACCCACTGAGTCACTCTTGTTCCAGCATACAGACTTTACTTAATCCCTTCAACATGACTATCAAAAATCAGGAAGGTAGTTTATATATTTCAATCATCTAATACTTAGATGTTTTCCTAAATGTTCATTAGATTTGTGTGTGTGTGTCAGAGAGAGAGAGAGAGAGAGAGAGAGAGAGAGAGAAAGAGAGAGAGGGAGAGCGAGCTGTATAGCCCAGGCTGGCCTCAAACTCAAAACCGTGTGTCAGCCTCCTGGTTGTTGGAATTACAGGTATTAAGTGTCTTTTCCATCGAGGGGTCCAGTTCAGTCATATTATCATCCATTGTGATGTCTGGGGCAATTCCTGTCTTACTGTCTTTTAACATTGTCAGTGGTTTTTAAAACTTAAAAACCATCCCAACTCCAAATTGTGCTATCGACTGAACAGTCAACCTATCAGTAACGTAAAGAACACAGACCCCCCACCCCGCCCGGCCCTGCCCTGCCCCACCCCGAGGTCATCAGCTGTTCACAGTCAAGTGAGGGTTCCTCACGCCAGAATATTCACCCGCCTGATCTTGTGCAGGCAGTCAGAGCTGCCGGGAGTTCCCGAGCGCACTGGTCCTGTCACATTCAGAAGACACTGGGACATTTAGTCCTTCCCAACTTCTGGTTCTTATAAACTTTCTGCCCCCTCTTCCATGGTAGTCAGTGAGTCTTGGGGATGGAGAGTAGTAAACAGATGTCATCTGTGGCTTAGCACTGTATAGTCACTTAGTGACTTTGTACAAACTAACTTCTCTGTTGAGGTTTGAGAGCTGTAGACAGAAGGGAATTTGATACTGTCCTTTTTGCAAACTGGTAGCAGTAGGTTCACCCCTGGGGTCAGTGAGCTTCCCCAGCCATGGGTGTTTGGGACAGATTTGCAGCAGGCAAGCATGCATTTCTTTATTCAGTCAGGAAAGTGGTTGGTTACTCGCCAAACATTGGTGTCACTATTGCACCCATGGGCATCTCTTGCTATTCCAGTCATTCCAATTCAAGCTGGCTAAGACTTTTCTCCCCACAGTACTTTCCACTGCAGACAGTTAGCCAGGAAGCTTCCTGATCAGTTACAGTTTGATTTTTACATGTCCTGTGACCAGTGCGTGAGTATCCTCAGCAATAAGACCTAACCATCAAGTACTGGGGACTGCCTAAAGTAAGCAATAGCCTGTATTGTCATTGTTTTGGGACAATACAGATACCTCAAGGGGAGGTATCCTACACATGAACTCAGGCCTTCAAGTGTATAGTAAGTACTTTATCAACTGAGCCTTCTCCCCAGCCCTTAGTCACATATCACTAAGGACTCAAATATTTTATTGGATGGTTTATAATACATAAAAGATTGGAGCATTGAAGGCTGCTTCAACTTGGCCCACATGTTGCTTAGATAAGTCACTTGAGTTCTTACTTTCCAGTGCCACAAGACATAGAAGTATCTTGAGTTTCCCTTTAGGGAACTGAAGGTTAGTCTTGGATGCTGTGCTCATTGTTTCTGGGTGTTGCCAATTCTAGACCCTTGAAGCAGAGGTAGGAAACCCACGTACACATTCTAACCTGGCTTGCTTGTACACAGTTGAGTGTTTCAGCATTAGTAGAATAAAACCAGGAGTTCATACCTGTAACTCAGTACAAGCTTAGTCTAGCTGCTTCCTCCCTTGGCTGTAGCTCTTTAGCTCTTACCAGACCATCCCTTAGGGGTCTATGGAAGCCTTTGTTTTAAACAGTGTGACTTGGACGTGTATAAGGTGTGGTTCCTGGGGAGAGAACAACAGGAGCAGAGCTAGCAAGCAAAATGGGACACAGGTAGGAATGGAACAGACCTCAAGTGTACCAGCATGTGGTTCCCAGGGGTGACTCTGCTGGCATCACACCAGTTGCTGTTTTCCCAGGAAGTGTAATTCTACATTAACTGGAATTCCACTTAACAGAGAGCTGCTGTTTCTTCCTCCCCCATGGCTGTATTTACTTGTATCAGTAAGGACTCATGAATATTTTATTGTATGGCTTATAACTCATTACAGATTTGAGGTGTTACCCGCACAGTAGATTATGAGAGCAAACACACTGGGTAGGCAGAATGGAACAGGGTCATGAGCTAGGCTGGGGTAGCAAAGGGACTGCAGGAGACACAGACTTGACTGACAAGGTGGGGTGCATGAGAAGGGAAGAACTCAGCTGTAAGATTCCAAACACAGGTGACTGGGAGCCAGCGCCACCAGCAGAACCCTGCACAAGGGCCGGTTTGCAGGGTCCTTAGCAAAGGTTTCTGTGTAAACTTAGGCGCTATGCTTGACCACGTGACGGCATAGAATCCCCTGCACACATACCTGATCAGAACTGTGACTTACAGCTTCCAACACTGGTTCTGGTCGCTATCCTTCCATAGTGAAAACTGTCACCTAGCACACAGCTAAACCTCCTTCTCCAGAGCCTCGACATGCTAGCTAGCCTAACCTCTTTGGTTTATGTCACTATGCCACAGACCAATTTACCCTTCCCTGCCAACCGTCAAAGGCCTCTCCCTAACCACTGACTGACCCAGGCTCTTACAAGCCAGCACGTCCCACCTGTTGGCTCAACCCCAGCACTGTCAGCCCAACAGTGACAGAGAAGAAGAGTCGTTCTTCTCTGAGTTGAGCCCTCTTGCTGTCCATCAGCTCAAAGCCACGTCGTGCCGTAGGCACTAACAAGCAGACTGGTTGAGCTACTGGTTGAGCTCTCACTGCCTGTAGGACTTCCTGGTTGTTCCGCTTCCTCCTGTGAACTCCGGTCCACTCCTAGGCTGCCCTTCTCATCCTGCCTTAGGCTGGTAAGTCTGCATCACTGCCAGCAGCTGTGTGCCTCTGCAGGTCTGTGTGAGCTGTGGGGCACACATGGCAGCCCTGTTTAGGAACATGCAGGGAAGGCAGCCTGGCTCTGCCTCCCCTAGCAGGTCACAGCACGTGGGTAATGAGGCTGGACTCGCTTGTCCCGTTGCCCTGCCAACCACTGAAGGCTTAGAGCTCCTGAACTATGCCAGTGTCATGCTGAGTTCCCTCTGGTCCTTCCTATCAATGTCCCCGGGGATGAGTTGAGCAAATGAGAGCACAGAAAGCCACAAGAATCAGAGCCACACATTGGGCTTTATCCATAATTATTACTATAATGATTTATAAAAAGAATTATTTTTCAGGCAACTGTGTTAAATTATTGTTCAGCTCTGGAGAGGGAGGTGGGGCCCTGGCCTTTCTTGAGGGAGGTGAGGACATGCCTACCCTTTGGGTCTGCCTCCTGATTAAGTGGCTTTCCCTCAGCAAATAAAGACCACAATCCCTTACTGTCCAGGGTGCCGAGGGAAAGGGGGGAAGGGCAGCAAATCAATGTAGTGCTTTGAAAGGGAGTGGGGCAGACCACAAGCTGTGGCCGCCCATGGCTCTGACGCTCTGACCCTTGGCCACATTCCCTCACTGGGAATGGAGAACTAACAGTTCCTTCATCAGTCCTGTCTAGGACATTTGCCCAGCAAAGCCGGGTGTACAGGGTCCAAGCAGCCCTGTCAGCCAGGACGAGGAAACAGGCATGAAACACACCAGTGTGCCTCACCACCCCAATGGGAGCTCCTGGCTGCTCCCTCAGCCCACTCCAAAGACCCAGGGACTCTCGCCCCATGGGAGCTGTCAGAACAAAGGAGCACATGAGTGTCTGGTCTTGGAGCTTCAAGAACGGAGCAAGGAACCACAGGCCAATGTGGTCTTGCTGAGAGAGTCGTCCGCACCAACCCAGTGTTGGATTCTTCAATTCCTATGCTCCAGCTTGGGACTTCCATCCATGCAGTTAATCGTTACTGTGTCTGTGTGTGTGTTGAGCACAGGGGGAGGGAGGGCTACAGGTGAGCATAACCGCACCACCTGCTCTGGGGTCAGGGCATGCAGGGGACCCTAGGCCTACAACATGAACCCAGACCAAAAGGGGTCAAGGGCTCTGGCTCCCCTTTCCTCCCTCTCTCCCAATATGTCCACTCTCCTTGGGCATTAGAAGGTTTTGCGATGAATCGCACGGGAGCCATCTTCTTCATATTCCTTTTTGGATACCCACATCTTCTTAAAGGTGTCTAGGGAGGCGAGGATGGAGCCGCTGTAAGGATGGAGAGACAATATTCTTTGGTACCTGTGGGCTGGGCCAACTGTCATCCTTTTCCATTTTCCCCGGCCTGTGCGAACCCCTGGAGGAATGTCTCCCTAAGCCCTTCTGCTTGAGCCCCATCTCACCCAATCCACGTGGAGTACAGCCGTTCCTGAGGAGCTGAGATCTAGAAGGAGCAAATGTTTGCGTAACCACCTGTCCTGCAAGCACAGCCACCACCCTCAAACCCAAGGCAGCGAGAACACGCATGATAGGGCAGGGTGGAGAATGGCAAACACAAGCACAGGTACAGTGGGGTTCCCATATCCCTGAAGGCCAGCGCCACCAGCACCCTCTCCCCAGAGTTTCCAGTCTCACCTTGATTTTAACATCCTTTGGGGCAAGCTTCTTTACTTCACTTAGTAACCTGTCTCCAAAGCCTGTGGATACAAAGATGGCCAAGCCTGGATGGACCACAGCCAACCTCCTTGCCATGGTAGCCTTTAGACCACTAGCCGCTGCCGTCCCTCTTCCTGCACCCTGGCTGTTGGGTGGGTACAGTGTCTGAGAGACTGACGTGAGACGCAACCTAAGCCACGCAGTGCCACCTGACCCTATGTCCTCCCTGAAGGCTCCTCAACTGATCACCCGCTACAAAGACACCATCTAGTCACTCCAGGCTTGGCTCTGAACTTATAATCCTCCTGCCTCAGTCTCCTGAGTACTGAAATGACAGGTGTGTGCCCCCAGGTCTGGCATAACTTAATTTTAAATTAAGTCTTTTAAAAAAACCAACACATTAAAAACATCTCTCCCACCACAAAACCCCGTTCACTGAGTGCTGCCAGAGGTTATGGGAGTGGCACACTGCTGGCCCCAGAGAGCGAGAGGTCTCAGGTGTCGGCTGCTCTGGGCCTTTGACCCAGCCGCCACCTCTCCAACAGTACCTTTAAAGAGTGTTGAGCCCCCCGAGAGCACAATATTGGAGAACAGTGTCCGGCGAAGGTCCATGTCAGACTTGTGGATGGCAAAGGCCAGGACCTCGTGGAGCCCCTCACTCTCATCCCCCACCAGGTCTGGTTGGAAGAGCAGCTCGGGGGCTCGGAAGCGTGCAGGCCCCACCTGTGTGGAGAGGAAGACTGAAGCACAGGTTCTCCAGAGGAGTCAGCCCCCCCCCTCCCCCCGTTAGCTACCACACTGGAACCAGGCCTGGCCACTTACGTCAAGTGTGCTGCCGTCTGGAAGGGTGTACTGCACCTTCTCAGTCTCAAGAGCCTCATCCTTCTGTGGGTTGATGGACAGATAGCAGGCTCGCTGTATGGGCAGAGTACTCTCTTAGGCAGACTGTAGCGGGGATGCTTGTGGCCAGGGTTTGCTTTCATGTACTGGCCTCCCCAAACCCAGCCATGCCCACATCCCCATACCCTTCATCACCTCTTTGATGGTCCGGACAACCTCAAACTCAGCTGAGGTGTGGAAGTCTGCCCCTTCCTTGCGCAGCAGCAGCCTCAAATATCGAGAGACGTCACGGCCCGCGATGTCTACCCGCATGATGGAGTGTGGCATGGCAAAGCCCTCATAGATGGGGACAGCGTGAGTGACCCCGTCCCCCGAGTCTAAAACCACTCCTGTTGTGCGTCCCGTTGCGTACCTGCCACCAGGTCAGCATCCTTTACTTTAGCCACAGAGATGAGAAGACCTCCTTGACCCCGCAAGGGACCCTGGGACATTATTTATACCACCCGAGAAACAGGAATGGAGGGGATCAAGAGGCTGGGCCTCCAGGGACATCAGGGCTTAGGGCACTCACAGGCTGAGCACGGCCTGCATGGAGATAAACAATGCAGGAACATTGAAGGTCTCAAAGAACACCTCTGCTGCCTTCTCCCGGTTCTTACTGGGGTTCAGTGGGGCCTCCGTGAGAAGAACAGGATGCTGTGAGAAATGAGGGAGTCACACACACACAGACAAGCCAGGCACGGGGCGCTTTCTGAGCTAGAAGCATCACTGAATAGCTGCTTGTCCCTCCTGAGGACTCCATCCTGAACCAGCTCCAAAGATCAGGCCCTGAAAAACTACCTGGCTATCACGTGTTGTGCACATAAACACACAGAAAGAGCAGGAAAAATCCTATCAATGTGCAGACAGGGAGTGGGCAAGGGCAATCAGGAAAGCTGGGCGTGTGGAGGGAAGGGTGGCTGCCACACCTCCTCGGAGAAGGTCTGTAGCTGGTCCTTGGAGTAGACGTACTGCCAGATGCGCTCCATGTCATTCCAGTCTCGCACCACGCCGTGCTCCATGGGGTAGCGGATGGTCAGCAGCCCCCGGTGCTCCTGGAGGACAGGGAGAAAGCCAGACATAGCACCTGGCCCTCGCGGACCAGCTGCTAAGTCGCCTACTGTGAAGCTGCCCTCTGCCTCTGCCTGCTGGGCATCTCCTTGCTCTGCATGCAGGCTCCCAGAGCTCAGCTGGCCTCAAATGGCTAAGGGCCAGAGAAAAATGGCAACATGCCTTATTGAATACAGTCTTCTGAGCAAATGGCAGCTATTTTCATCAAGTCAGCTGTGCCTGCTGGCAGGACACCATCACAAGCAGGTCTGATGACTGTCGGTGCCTCAGAGAGTGGGGTCACTGGACCCTCACCCCAAATCGTGCCGTCATTTATATGCACTCTGTCTTAACTGTACGTGGCCCAAGGATCTTGAGAGGCACCAGAATACATAAGCTGGGGAAGGCTAACTGAGGGGAGAACCCAGCATGATGGGTGAGAACTTCTCAGGTGCTTTGGGGTTCCTTGTCCTCCTCTAAGTAGCCCCTCATCCATACTCTGGAAGCAAGCTCAGTAAAAATCAGTTTTCCCCAACCGGGTGGTGGTGGAGCATGCCTTTAATCCCAGCAATGGGGAGGCAGTGGTAGGCGAGTTTAAGGCCAGCCTGGTCTACAGAGCAAGGTCCAGGACAAGATCCAAAGCTACACAGAGAAACCCTGTCTTGACCCCACCACAATCCCCAAAAATAAATCAGTTTTTCCAGAGTAAACACTGATGGAGTTTGTATTTTGGTTTATGGAAGAAACCTTAGAAGAAGGCAAAAGATGTGTCCTTAGGAAGGAATTCTTACCATGTCTGGTAGTCAGCAGGATATGACATAAAGAAAGATATGTTGGAGAATATTAGTTTAAGATGTCTTACATTTGTTTATGTTGTGGAATATTTGTTTTAATGATGCAGAGATGTGTTGCATTCTTTCATGTTGCATTTGTTTAACTCTGTGAAGCTGTGTTACTTGCCTGCCTAAAACACCTGATTGGTCTGATAAAGAGATGAATGGCCAATAGCAAGGCAGGAAAAAGAATAGAAGGAGAAAACAAGAGAAAAAAAGATCAAGGAGCAAGAGAACAAGGAGAGGAGGACACTAGGGGCCAGTCACGGAGTAAGAGTGAAAGCAAGACATACAGAAATAAGAAAAGGAAAAAGCCCAGAGGCAAAAGGCAGATGGGCTAATTTAAGAAAAGCCGGCTAGAAACAAGCCAAGCTAAGATCAAACATTTATAAATAAGAATAAGCCTCCATGTGTATTTATTTGGGAGCTGGGTGGCAAAAGAAGCCAACCAACTACAAAGATGAGTTTGGGAAAAGCCAACAGCATTGCTCTTGGTTCAGAAGATGAGACAGGCAGCTAAAGCCACACTGAAGGTGGGGCATCTGTTTTCCCACATGGCGTGCCGGAGTATCCCTGCAATGCCCGTCCTGGGTAACAGGATGTGCAACTGAAGCCCAGGGGGAAATTGCTTGTGTGAAGGAGGAACTGCCATACAGGGGACACATGGCTAGCATCCTCCATGGTAGCCTTGAATTTAGAAAGAAAGGTGGAAAAAGGGAGAGAGTGGCATTGGCTGGCTTCTTCTGACAGGTGGGGGACCAAAGAGCCCTTCCTGAGACCCAAGGCCTTGGAACCTGTGGGAAGCACTGGTTAAGAGGGACAGCTAAAAACTGAGAGGGATGGCATATGACACTCTAGTCACTGTGCCAGACAGAATGGTGTGAACTGGGGTTGAGATGGAGATTGATTTATCAGGGGTCTTAAGACAGGGATGGGGCTTTAGTGGTGTTCATGAGCCCCACTAGCCAGCTGATAGTAGAAGACACTTATGGGGGACAGAGATGACAACAGCCGTAACTAATGAGATAGCCAGAGTGAGGACCACGTCCAGGGTGACTGGAAGCCCCATGATGAAATATGAACATATTGGCTCGCCAACTATTTGAACCAGGTGTGTTGGCACACATCTGTAATTCCATCACTCAGAAGGCAGAGACAGGTGGATCTCTGTGTGTATAAGGCCTGGTTAACATAGCTGGTTCCAGAACAGTGAGGGTTAGAGAGAGACCTTGTTTCATGCCCCACCCCCAAACCATTCGTGCTTGGGTGGCTGCTGTAACTAGGTGTTCCTTGGTTCCTTAGTGCCTAAGAACACCAAAGACTCAGGTGATGGAAATGTCTACAGCAGCGCAGGTGAAAAGGATTAAGTTGGACCACAGTTTGGCAGCTTCCTCCCCTGAACATGCTCTGTATATTTTTCTCTTGGGGGAGGGGAGTACAAATTAGTCATCCAAACCCAAGTCCTTTTAGCAGCCAGGTACGGTAAATGGAGAGGTACCTACTGGCTGGAGCGGTACTGGGATGGCAACCAAGAATGCACTAGTCTCAAGCCAAGAAGGTGCAGCTGACTGCGAGGTGGGCCTTAGATCTGATCAGCTTGAGCTACCTGAGCCCTACTGAGTTCATCAAGGCTAGGAAAATGTTGGGGCCAGAGAGATGGCTCGGTGGTTAAGAGCATTGACTGTTCTTTCAGAGGACCTGGGTTCAATTCCAGCACTCACATGGCAGCTTACAACAGTCTGTAGCTCCAGTTCCAGGGGAGCTGACCCCCTTATACAGACATACATACCAACAAAACACCAATTAGCGCACATAAAATTAAAATAGAAAACAACAACAAGAAAAACCCCATTGTCTTTAAAATAAAATAAAAAGCACAGGAAAATGCATCAAGGACCCATGAAAGTGCCCCAGATGAGGAAGCCACATAACCGATACAAAGGGATGCAATCTTTTGATGTTATACTGGACTTCACTGATCTTCAGGATCTCTTCAGCTTTGGAATTCTGAAAACAGGTCCTTCCTGGACTCTCAAAAGTTTATCGTTACAACCCTACTATTTGTCATGGGATGGTGACCTACGGCCTTGCTTTGTTATCCTGAGCATCCTTGGTAAAAAGTTTCATTATATAGATGACATAATGCTAACCTGAGTGCTTTGTGGGTTTGGAAACCCATCTGAAAGACTTAACAGTGCACCTAAAGGAGCAAGGATGGGAAGGAAATCAGGTCACAAAGGGTGCAAAAGCCACGCACAACTATGAAATTCCTGGAGGCTTTCTGGTTGGGTGAAGCATGAATGGTACCCACTGTGCTGCCTGATCTGATATCAGTTTGATACAAGCTAGAGTTATCTGAAAGGAAGGACCTCAATTAAGCAAATACCTCCAGAAAATTCCGCTGCAAGGTATTTTCTTAGTTATTGATGGGGAGGGCCCAGCCCATTGTGGGTGGTGCAATTCCTGGACAGGTGGTCCTGGGTTCTATAAGAAAGCAGGCTGAGTAAGCCAAGGGGAGCAAGCCAATAAGCAGCACTCCTCCATCAGCTCCTGCCTCCAGGTTCCTGCCCTGTTTGAGTTCCTGTACTGACTTCTTCAGATGATGAACAGCAAGCGATATGGAAGTGTTAGCTGAATAAACTGTTTCCTCCCAACTTGCTTTTCGGTAGTGATGTTTCATCACAGCAATAGAAACCCTAAGACACCCACAAAGGTAATCAAGAGAATTCTGCAACAACTCTTACATGTAAAAGTTAAAGGATGAAGGAAAGATGCTCAATCATGCCACAATGACATGTGCTCAACTATGTTCATAGCAGCTTTGTTTGTCATAGCCAGAACCTAGAAACAACCTAAATGCCCCTAGACCGAAGAATGGATAAGGAAAATGTGGTACATTTACACAATGGAGTACTACACAGCAGAAAAAAAATGACATCTTGAATTTTGCAGGAAAATGGATGGAGCTAGAAAACATTATTTTGAGTGAGGTAACCCAGACACAGAAAGACAATTGTCACATGGACTCACTCATAGGTGGTTTTTAAACATAAAGCAAAGAAAGCCAGCCTACAAACCACACTCCCAGAGAACTTAGACAATAATGAGGACACTAAGAGAGACTTACATAGATCTAATCTACATGGGAAGTAGAAAAAGACAAGATCTCCTGAGTAAATTGGGAGCATGGGGACCTTGGGGGAGGACTGAAGGGGGGGAGGGGAAAGGCAGGGAGGGTAGCCAAAGAAAAATGTAGAGCTCAATAAAAATCAATTAAAAAAATTTTTAAAAAAAGTTAAAGGACGAACACAGGATACCTTGTGAGAGTGTGAAACAGAACTCTTGAGAATTTGAGGTTAGCTGAGAAACCCAGTGCTAGGGGTGGGTAGACAAAGGAGGCCCTATAAGCCCCCTAAACAATAAAGTCTACTGTCATGCTGTTGTTTGTACACCAAAACTAGATGGTAGGACCCTGTTGGCTGAAGTCACTGCATGCTTCAGTTGCAGGACTCTGTAAAATACAGCAGAGACTAAGCAGAAGTTTTCCCGGTCCGCTGGTCAGCTTTTATCGCGCTGAAAGGTGCTATGGAGGCTGCCGGGGAAAATTATGGTCCAAAGTCATACTTGGTGGCAGATCTTGCATGCTACACAATGGACGTGCCAGGCCAGATGTGTTAGTGCAATAATGCCATGAATCGTTATGGACGCAACCAACTTTCTGATCAGGCTTAAGGCCTGCTCAGCAGACAGGACTTTACATCCTGTTCTGTGAGCTCAGACAGAAATGCTCCATGGTTGTGCAAAGTCACAGCCCCAGCAACTGTGATTATTTGGTTCGATGAATGTGATGTGCCTTCCAAATATTTGTTTGTGCACTTATGTTCTTACTGCTGTCAGCTCCCATTGGAGGTCTTTCTGTTTCCCTGTTCCCATTTTCTTACTTGGGTTTTGCAGAAGGAATACAGACAGGTGGATCTCTGTGTGTATAAGATCCACCAAGACTAGAGACATGGAGAGATGGTCAAGACTATGAGGGCTTGGTACTCTGCTGAAGTTGGAGAACGGTCAGATGTTACCCCTCCAAGGCTCAGGGAACACTGCTGAAGGGAGTGTGTGTGTGTGTGTGTGTGTGTGTGTAAGACTCTAAGGGCCGAAGGAAGGGAGAGTGCCACAGAACACAGTAAATAACTCCAAGCAAAAAGGAGTCATTTTCATCAAATCAGCTGTACCTGCTTGCAAGAAACCTTTTGAGCAGACCTGGGGTTCCCTCAGAGGAGCGGGTGAGAGGGTCACTGGACCCTCACCTGAGATTTCTCCCTACTGTACCTCCCAGCCATTCCTAGGCAGTTCTGTCCTAACTGCACATGGTCTCAGCCTTGAGAGGAGCTAGCGTATGTAGGCTGGGGAAGGCTTTGGAGAATGAAGATGGCTGTAGGTGTCCCTCGCTCCCACGCTAGCCTCTCACTCACACCCCATCAACAAAGTCTCTGGTTCCCCAGGGTGAACTTCAGTAGAATCCTAGTCTGGTTTCTCACTGGAGTCTCATAAAGAGCCACTGTTTCTGTCGTCTACTCAGGGAGAGAATTCTGGAAATGTGCCCCATCCCACAATCCCTCCTTTTACCCCACAAACGTGCTTCCTCACTCACTGCTCAAACTCTCCAGTGTCTCCTCAGGCCGACTAGCATTCATCTGCAGCTCCAGCCAGCGCTCCTGTCAGCACAGCCCCTCCTGGGCCACCTGAGCCCACCGTTCTTCCAGAATACGGCCAGGGCGCTGGCCTCTCGGCCCAGCTCTCTAAGCAGTCCTGTCTTCCACAGGATAGCCTCCTCCATCTGCCCTCAGAAATCCCTCTAGTGGACACACGCTTCCCAGGAGCTGCTCGCCTGCCCTTCTATTCAGCTCTCCCCACCCTCTTCAGGCCTGGGACTGTGCCTTTATTCCCCAGGAACCTACCTGGCTCCTGCCCATGCTGGGCTGGTTCTTCTCTCACACTCTATGTTGGCTCCCTAAGAGTCTGATTTAGCTGTGTGGTCCCCAGGTGTGTCAGCCTAGCCAGAATGAGAAAGGGCCCCAGCCCTCCTCACGGCAGGGCCATCCAATCTAGATGACTCTAATTCTCAGTCACTTTTGGGGGTAGCGGAAGATGACTTTGAACTTCTGATCCTCCTAGGTCCACCCCTCCCAAGTGCTGTGCTCGCAGGCTTGTGACCTTAATTCCTTCTCCCATATCTGAAAGAGGACAGGAGGCCCCAGCAGATTCCTCGGGAGTGTCATTTTGTTTGTGTGTCACAGAAGGGGACTGCCTTGTCACACACACAGCACCGAACAACCGAGAGGGGTCAAAAACGGTGCAGAAACCCTAGAACAGGTTGCTCTGACCACCAGCCAGTTCTCCTGTGACCGAGGAACTCAACGGAAGGCCAGTTACCTCTGCTTTTGGTCCAATGAAGAGGTCCCCCTCCAGGGCTCCAGCCATAACCCGCATGTGCTTGGGCCGTCCGACACTGCAAGGACACAGAAGGTCAGTGAGCTCGGCAGGTGCACGGCTGAACCTGTGTTCAGGAAAACCTAAGCCCGACTGCAAAGCTCTAGAGAGTGGCCAGTCTGAGCAGTAAGGGCAAAGGTCAGAGCCTAGACTAAGGGAAAGCGGGCCAGCAGCATGGGTCTTAGCACAAGTAGTGTAGAGTATATGAAGGAACAGTCTTTCTCCAAGGAGCACCGAGTGTGAACAACACGATCCTTCATGGCCTGGCTCTAGCAAGGGATGAGCCTTCTATAGCCACTGTCTCAGCCCAGCCTCTCGTCTGCTGTTGGATGGAGGACAGCCCTACAGCTGTGTAGTGGCTTCCCTGTGCATCCCGCTCACAGTGGCCACTGTCCCTCCCTACTGCCACAGCTTCCAGAATAGAGATTAGTTCTTGGCAAGCATGCATCTGATGAGCCTGCCATTCCAAATCGTGACCCACATTCCCCACGTACCACCAACAGCCTTCCCTGACACCCACCCAGACAGAGTTCTGGATGGAAGGCTGAAGCCCTTCAGTACACTCTCAGTGCGCCCAGGCTGGCCTTGTCCCCAGACAGACATGCCGTTCTCCGAGCCTCTCCAGGGAACTTCAGGGTCTAGCTCTCATCTGGCCACTGACAAATCCTTTAAGCTCTGAGAAACCCCAGAGAGAATTTGCCCTTCCCATTGGGCAGGTACCTAGGCACTCCAGGATCCCTAGGATGGTACCACCCAGGCAGGTATTCCCGCCACCACTAGCACCACCTGGGGCGTGTGGAGTGGGCTACATAGGAACATTTCCTAGATACTAAACACAAATGAGCCCTGATCAACATTTCTGGGGGCTGGAGGTACAGCTTACAATGCACACTTAGCTTTCGGGAGGCAAGGGGTTCAAGCACCCAAACCCCACAACAATCAGAAAAACCTTTCCAGGGAGGCAGGGAAAGCTCCTAAGCTCTCTGTGGGAGCTTAGCTCTTTCCCTGGAGAGAGGTCCCTTTTATTTCTGCCACAGCCATTGCCACACCCCATCCCCAGGGCAATGCAGGCTGCTTCTCCTCCTCTCAGGCTCAGCCAGAAACAAAGGTAAGAAGCTCCGAAGAGGAAACTCAGCCCTTAACTCCCCCAGAGCTCAGGTTAACCCCACCAATCTGCTGCTTCCTCTGACAGGTGGATGGGGGGGGGTGGCCCTCAAAGAAGAGCGCTGTAACCACAAGGTCCATGTTCTTCCCAAAAGCAAATACGGGGGGGTAGGGGGAGGCTGCTGCCCCGGCAACACTTACTAGTTTGGGAAACAGTACTTAGGAATCTGGTCTCCTGCAAAACCAGCCTTGATCACCCCTGAACCCTGCAAAGAAAAGCAATGTTTAGCTTCTGCCGTCAACTCCAGACGCAGTCAGTGTCCCCAAGTGGAGAGCTCTGGCAGCCTCACCAAGGTTGGGCAGAGGGGGGAAGCCAGAGACCCCACCTGGAGGACAAGATTATTCACGAGCACTAGTAGCTCAAAACTGGGAAAAATGCTGCATTTCCGGCCCTGGAGATTTTTATTTGGCTGGGTCTGGAAACTCAAGGGGTGGGGAGTGGGGGTGGCGACAGGAGGGCTGTTAAGGGCATCTAGTGGGTGGAGGTCAGGGTTGCTGTCAGTGTTCTACAGCGCGCAGGTGATCCCTGTTACCAATAATCACCAGCACCAGTAGGGCGAGGAGAGAGGAAACCATCACACACCTCCTCCTCGGTGAACGCTATGGCTAGTTCCTGTGGGAGGAGGCATACAGCTACACTCCAAAGATAGCTAGATGCTACCCCTCAGTGTCCTCCTATGCAAGAGTCCCTCTCTTCACCGGCAGAAATAGACCACATACTGGGCCCACCCGGGAGACCACTTGGGGTGTGGAAAGATAGGTACCTTTCTCAAGTGCCTTCCCTGGGGAATAAGAAGAGATTGGCCCTGCTCCTGCTCCAGCCTGGAAGCTGGACCTAGGATGTCAACAAGAACCTGGCAAGTCCTCCACTCAGTAAAGGAATCACTTTCTCATACCCTTTGCCCACCAATCTCCATCACAAGCCTTTGGGCGTGCAGAGCAGAAACAAAACAAGTCCAAGTCATAGGAGAGGGCCTCCAAGCCCAAAAGGAGGCAAGCGGGTGGCCCTGAGCTCATAAGCTTGTTGGCCACCAAGAAGGGAAGTAGCCTGATGCACACTGTAGCTAGCCAGAGCACTGGTCGGATAAGCACATCCCCGAGCCCAGGACTAGTGTCTAATGATAAACATCCTGTTATGATTTAAGGAGTCCACATGGGTGCTCCAAAAAAAGGCAGCCACAAAGGGACTCCATCAGGGGGTCACGTGGGAAGGAGTCAGCTCCCAGAAAGAACAGAAGTGTGTCACTGTCAAAAACTCCAAGGCCTGCACACCAGAGGTATCGTCTAGGCATAGCCAGAGAAAACCCCGGCCACGTCAAAGGCTCTAAGGCTAGACATCTCCCAGGGCAGCTGAAGGCAAGCAGAACCCAGGTGCTGGAAGACAAAGCCTCGGGAAGCAGGACCTCTTTCTTTTCAGGCTTGCGAACAACCTAGCCCCAACTGCTGCTGCTCTGTCCTGGGAAAAGCGGTCCTGGACTCTCCAAAAGGATCCTTTAAAGAGAGGGAGGTTAAAGCGGCAAAGAGGACGCCAAGTGGTGGTGGGTACTTGGCTGGTAGACATCAACGTGCAGTGTTTGTCTCTGGGTGCAGCCTCTTGGGAAGTGTTGTAAAGATCACCAGGCCCTCCAAAAGACGAGGCCAGGGGTGTGCAAAGGTCAAATGTCAGCCGCCCTACATCAGGCTGACCACCAAGCAAAGGGTCGGAGGTCTAAACTTGTCCAGAGCTTCCTTCCATCCACGACAGATGCGTCCGCCGGCCTAGAGCACCAAGGACCACCTGGCTAGGTCCTGCTGTCCTGCACATTCTGGGCGCCCAGGGAAGGAGTCCCGAGGCCCACACCTGGCCCCGCGGGGGCAGCGAGTGGGCACTAGTCCCACCAGCGCGGGCCACTGCGCGGCGCCGCGTGCGACCCCTGGGCGGGACACAGCCCTCCCCCAACCCCGCTGTCCCGACTCACATTGTCGATGACCACGGGCTGGTTGGCGATGACGTCGTAGGACTCCATGGCCGGGCCGAGCCGGCCCTGCCCAGCAGGCGGGCTGCAGGAGGACCGGCGGGCTACAAGGCGAGCGGGAGGACCAGGACGGCCGCGACTCTAGACTGGGCGCCGCGCCCCTCCCCCAGTACACTGCCTACGCGAACCCAGCCCTGCGGCCAATCACAGCCGGCAACTGGCCTGATTGACGGCGAACGCCGGGGCGGACTGCGGAGGGACGGGGGCGGGGACTCTTGGAGCTGGCTAGCCAATTGAAGCTGCCCGGAAGGACAGCCGGGCGTTGCCAAGGTAGGCTGCGCGGCGTCCAGGCGATGATGTCATGGCTGGGTTCTTAAAGGGGACGCAGAAATTGAATAGAAGATAGTGGGTCCTTTGCGATTGGAAAGTGTCACCTACTGGAAACACTTCTTCAATGCAACATCCGTGAGCACTCCTCGTAGGAAGACAGCCTTAATATTTCAACGGTAGAGTCAAATTAGATTTACTCATTTTTTTTTTTTGATTTTTAGAGATGGGGTTTTTGTTATGCCCAAATCCGTGGGTCCCCACAAAAGTCAACAAAGGAGACCGAGTCTCATATGTAAAAGCAAAGAGCCTTTATTTTAACCAAGTTTGCAAACTCGGTCTCTCCACATATCCAACGTATTGGTATATCTGGAGAGCCCCGAGCTCAATTAGAATTGAGTTTTTTATAGTAGTAAACGTGGGTGGTGAGGAGTCTCTGAGGTTCAGCAACCCTGATTGGCTGACATTTGTCTAGGGGTGTCCTGGTAAGGTGCGCTTGCAGGTGATTCTATCTACAGCTCTTGGAATGCCAGGCATTTCTTTTGAATGTTCTGCTCTTGGGTGGGAGTCGGGCAATCTCCGCCTGCCAGGCATTGTCTCAGGGTAAACTATTGAGACTCTAGACTCCATTTAAATTCACCGACGGCCAGAGTCCCAGGTGATAATCGTTGGAAGTAAAGAACTTCTTTTGGTTGATCGTGAAAGACTTAGCTTTCATGGCTGGCCCCCACAGTCAGTAGAGGCTAAATAGTGAGATCTTGTCTCCAAAAAAATTCTATGTAATTTATAACATACTAATATATCTGTATTACATATATTAACTTATAATATATATATATATATATAATAATTGAATTACCTCAGTCCTTTTTGTTGTTGTTGTTGCTGTTTTCTGCTTTTTCGAGATAATTTCTCTGTAGCTTTGGAGCCTGTCCTGCAACTAGCTCTTGTAGACCAGGCTGGTCTCAAACTCACAGAGATACGCTTGCCTCTGCCTCCCGAGTGCTGGGATTAAAGGTGTGCTCCACCACAGCCCGGCTGGTGCCTTTGTTAAGAAGTGATATTTTTGGTGGCCCTTCTGTTTCATTGACCCATCAGTCAATAACATATATCTATATGTTATTATATATTAAATGTTATTATATATTATTTATATGTTGTTATATATTAAAACACTGCTGCTGGGACATCTGAGAAGATCATCTTGAGAGGTCTTATCTCTTGTGTGATAGAGGTCACTGATGAAGTTACCTGGATTTTGAGTTTTCTTGTCTGAAGATTATGACCCACAAATTAAATTTCTTTAAAAGAGATACAGAATGGTTCGGGTAGTGGAGGCTTCTTCCTCCTGCCCTCCTGTTCCTTCTCCGTCCCTTTGGGTGCTGAACATGGAACCTGCAGCTAGGCAAGTTCTCTGCCACTGAGCCACACATACAGCCTTGCTCTATCTTCTTCCCTAGAGCTTTGTTACTTTGTATATGTCGTAGAATTGTCCACTTTCTGTCAGTTCAACTGGCAAAAGATTGTCCATAATGTACCCATGTAGGTTGTGTGTGGAGACATAACTGAGAAGATTTCCTTAGGCTTGGCTTAGGGTAGGGATGGAGTGAGATAGGAGAGGCACATAGGATGGAATCTACATTGACCAGAGCAAGGGGGACGTTCCTCCAGTAAACAGTGCAATCTTGGGGTTCACAGTGTGATCAAAACAGGAAGGATAGATGTGCTTCAGATAGGGAAAACAGGAGAAAGCTGCAGAAAGAATGGGGGCGGGGGATCAAGGCTGCAGTTGGGGGCAGAGAGCTATGTGTCTAGACTTTTCAGTCAGCCCACTCCCACTTCCTCTTGTTTTGGTTTCTAACAGGCCACAGAATTGGGCCGCCAAGATGGTGCAGTGTGAATGGTGCTTGCTGCCAAGCCTAATGAATGGCCAGAGTTCTATCCCGGGTGCTCTACATGGTGAAGGTTGAGAAACGACTCCTGCAAGTTGGCCTCTGGCCTCATGTATGCACTGTGACATGAAGCACACACACACACACACACACACACACACACACACCAATAAGCAAATACATGTAAACAAAACAAAACACAGGATTGTATGAAATTTTAAGGCAAACAATTCAGTCTTAGCCATGCTTAGCCCATACCTGGGCTGCAGCTCCGCCCAAATTTATTCCTAGGTCTTTCCCAGTCTACCTGGATCCATTTTCAGCATTTCTAATGTAGGGTAATGAATTTTTTCTTTAACATACCCAAGCTGGGGAAACAGCTTAGTGGGTAAAGCGTTTGCTATACACACTTGAGGATCAGAGTTCTGATCCCTTAGAACCCATGTAAAAGCCCAAACAGGCATGCTGTAGTCTCAGCATATCATTAGGAAGCAGAACAGGAGATCCCTAAAGCAAAATGGCTAGCAAGATTAGCCAGAATCTACCAGCTCTAGGTTCAGTGGGAGACCTCGTCCCTATAAATAGAATGGAGAATGACTGAAGAAGACATCCAGCATCAACTCTGGGCTTCCACACCCATGATGTTCACAAATTCACCCACACACGTGAGCATGCACGCACCCATGCACATGACCATGCATAGACCCACACACGTGAGCATGCATAGATCCACACATGTGAGCATGCATACACCCACACACATGAGCATGCATAGATCCCACACACGTGAATATGCATACAAATCATACAAATGTGCACACCACACACACATACAAATTTATAATAATCTTTAACTTAAAATCTATAATCAATATATAATTGAATTATTTTTAAATAATTACTGAAACTATTCAAAATGTAAGACAACCTGATGCAGACCTCAACAGAAACAATGAAACAGCACGTAGTACTTACTATCAAGAACCCGTCAGCTGTGCATGGTGGTGCACACCTTTTATCCCAGCTCAGGAAGCAGAGGCAGGTGGATCTCTGAGCCAGAGGCCATCCTGGTCTACAGAGTAAGATTCAGGAAAGCCAGGGCTACACAGAGAAACCCTGTTCAAACGCCGGTCCCAGGATGGAGTCATGCAAGAGGAATTCTGAGTGCTTTTGAGAAAACTCCAAGACAAGAGTCTTGTGACCTCAGCTTCTTTAAAAACACAGAATTGTTCTTGGATTATGCTTTTATGCCCCTCCCAGGTGTCACAGATAGGAGTGCGTTTACTGCAGAGTATTCATTACAGCTGGCTATTATTTGTTCATATGCCTCTATGGAAAAGCATGTTTTCGCCATGTGCAGCTTGTCCTTGTGATTGTACACTTTATTCATGGGACGTTTCTTAACCCTCAAAGTATAAATTGTTTGATGCTCTGAATAAAGCTGACCATTGCATGAAACTGCAGTCTGCCTCATTCTGGGGCTCCACTCTCCAGGTTCACACCACCAGTTAGTGTAACCAGAGTGGTAAACAAAACCCTGTCTTGAAAAACAGAGCAAAACGGGCTGGAGAGATGGCTCAGAGGTTAAGAGCACTGGCTGCTCTTCCAGAGGTCCTGAGTTCAATTCCAGCAACCACATGGTGGCTCACAACCATCTCTGATGAAATCTGGTGCCCTCTTCTGGTGTGCAGGCATACATGCAGGCAGAATGCTATGTACATAATAAATAAATAGATCTTTAAAAAAATAGCAAAACAAAAACTAAAGGTAGTCTGTATTTTATAAAAACTTACTTCAGGGGCTGGAGAGATGGCTCAGGGGTTAACAGCACTGGCTGCTCTTCCAGAGGATCTGGATTCAATTCCCAGCACCTACATGGCAGCTCACACCTGTCTGTAACTCCTGTTCTAGGGAATCCAACACCCTCTCACAGACGTACATGTGGGCAAAACACCAATGTAGATAATTACAAATAAATAAATTTTAAAACCTTACTTCATAGGAAGTCTGGCGCTATGATGAACACTTGTGACTGCAGCCTCAAGGGATTCCACATCTTCTGGTCGCCAAGGGCAACCACACATACTTGGCTTTTACTCACATAGATACACATTAAAAAAAAATTACTTCCAGGCAGTGTCTGTCCACCTCTGCCCCTGCCTGGATGGCCAGGAACCAGAGGCTGGATAGCCCAGAGACCTTAGAACAGAACCAGCATGAATGGGGGAAAAAAAAGGAAAAGAAGGGGGAATGGAAAGACTCCTAATGCTATTCTGCTGAATTCATAGACCAGCGTCCAGGCCAGCTGTCATTAGAGAGGACTCATCCAGCAACTCACAGGAGCGGATGCAGAGAACCACAGCCAAATATTAGAGGGCTGGGGAACTCCACTGAAAATGGGGAGGAAGCATTGGCAGAGCAAGATGGCCTGAGGGCACCATGAGACCGTGGCCCACAGAATCAACGAAACAGGGCTCATGGGAGCTCACAGAGACTGAACGGACCATCACAGAGCCAGTACGGGTCTGGCTCAGGTACTCTGAATGTATGTTGTGGTTGTGTAGCTCGGTTTTCTTGTGGGACTCCTAACAGTGGGAGCAGAGACTGTCTTTGACCCTTCTGTCTGCTCTTAGCACCCTTTCTTCCCACTGAACTGATTCGTCCAGCCGCGATACGAGGGTTTGCGCCTAGTTTTATTGTAACGTGTGCTGTGTTCTGTTGATCTCCCCAGAGGCCTACTCTCTTCTGTAGGGAAATGGAGGAGTGGATTTGGCAGAGAGGAGGGAGGAGGGAGGAGGGAGGAGGGACTGGGAGGATTAGAAGGGAAAACTTCAGTCTGGATGTAATATATGAGAGAAGAATAAATTAAAAAAAAACTTCATATGATAAAAGGAAAGCTTAGAGGAAAAATAGTAAATGCTTGTGGAATTGTTTCTTTAATATGTATATATTAAAATTAATTAATATACATATTATTCAAATTAAGCGTTTTGCATTAAAATTTTTATTTACACTTAAATATTGACTATTTAAAAACTGTATACAGGGGCTGGATAGATGGCTCAGAGGTTAAGAGCATTGCCTGCTCTTCCAAAGGTCCTGAGTTCAATTCCCAGCAACCACATGGTGGCTCACAACCATCTGTAATGGGGTCTGGTGCCCTCTTCTGGCCTGCAGGCATACACACAGACAGAATATTGTATACATAATAAATAAATAAATAAATAAATAAATAAATAAATAAATAAATATTTTAAAAAACTGTATACACATATATATTAAAAATAGATTTTTTTCTTTTTTTTTGTGACAGGGAAAGGCTGTCCTGGAACTCACTTTATAGACCAAGCCTGCCTTGAACTCATAGAGATCCACATGCTTCTGCTTCCGGAGTGCTAGGATCAAAGGCGTGCTTCCCCATGCCTGGCTAGGAAGTAGATTTGTAAACAGTAATTTCTTTTAAACTTTTTAGTTTTTGAGAATTTCCTATGTGAGAACGGCATTTACGTCATTCCCCTTTCCTCTTCCCTCAAATGCTGTCATTTTCCTCCTACTCCTGAAATACATGACCTCTTATTCTTTCATTGTAATTGGCATGTGTGTGTAAGTTTGTAAGTACAACCTGCTGGGATAATTTAGTGTTGCTCATATATGTTTAGGAATGACCTTTTGGAATTGAACAACCTATCAGGGGCTTGACCTGGAGAAGACTGATTCGCTCTCTTCCATAACCATTGGTTGCTTTTGGCTTTTCTAATGTAGGTCTTGTTAAACACTAATTTCTAATTTAAACTCAAGCTATTATTCTGTAATTATGCCTCACACAGACGAAGATTCCTCTATTATTATAAACATTGAATGTATTAAAAATTATTCTGTGTACCTTTGTGTCTGTGTGTGTCCTTATGTGTATCTTTGTGTGTGTCTGTGTGCGTCCGTGTGTATGTATCTTTGTGTGTGTCTGTGTGCGTCCATGTGTGTGTATCTTTGTGTGTGTCTGTGTGCGTCCATGTGTGTGTATCTTTGTGTGTGTCTGTGTGCGTCCATGTGTGTGTATCTTTGTGTGTGTCTGTGTGCGTCCATGTGTATGTATCTTTGTGTGTGTCTGTGTGCGTCCTTGTGTGTGTATCTTTGTGTGTGTCTGTGTGCGTCCGTGTGTATGTATCTTTGTGTGTGTCTGTGTGCGTCCGTGTATATATATCTTTGTGTGTGTCTGTGTGCATCCGTGTGTGTGTATCTTTGTGTGCATGTGCATGCATGCTGTAGAGCTTAGAGGGCAGCCTGAGGGAGTCGGTTCTCTTATCCACCATGTAGGTCCTGTGGATTAAACTCAGGTCCTCAGGCTTGGTGGCAAGTGCTCTCACCTCAGGAGTCATCTTGATGTCCCCTAATTTTTTTTTTTTTTTTTTTGAGACAGGGTCTATGTAGTCCTAGAACTTGCTATATCGACCAGGCTGGCCTTGAATTCACAGAAGTCTGCCTGCCTCTACCTCACAAGTACTCTAAACTGTTTTTTTAAGTTGAGATTTCATACAAATAATGATATTCTAGCTATAGAATACTTACAAATTGTCCTGTGTTTTTACCATGAGAGTTCATGTATTATGAGGTGTTAAGTATAGCATAAAACACAAACCAATGGGATAGAGATTTAGACCATCTTGGACTGCTGTGTTTTTCTTTGTAGAGACCAGCATCAGAAGTAAAAGAGATGTCATCCAAGTTAGCAGTTATTTTTTTCTTTTACTGATTTGAAGCTGGATATTTTCTGTCTTCTGTCTTTGTTAAGGGTGTAAGATGTGTGTTTGTGTGTATGTATATGTGTATATGTATGTATGTATATGTGTGTGCATGTGTGTATGTGTTCTAGTTTTTATTTTGTTTTGTTTTGTTTTTTTAAAGATTTTAATTTATTATATATACAAGGTTCTTCATGCATGTGCCCTGCATTACAGAAGAGGACACCAGATCTCATTACAGATGGTTGTGAGCCACCATGTGGGAGCTGGGAATTGAACTCAGGACCTCTGGAAGAGCAACCAGTGCTCTTTACCTCTGAGCCATCTTTCCAACCCACTAGTTTTTGTTTTCTTGAAGCCATTTTAGAGAAATAAACTATCACTGATGTGATTAATTGAATTGTGTCCATATTTAGATGCTGAAATTCTAACCTTGGGGCCTTAAAATATGAGTGTGTTTGGATTTAGTCTTTACAGAGGCAAGGTAAGTCAAAACGAGGCTGCAAGGGTGGGCTCTAATCCAGTGTGGCTGAAGATGTTCTAGTAAGAGGCCTTTGGATTCAGATGTGTATGGAGGGAGAGCGATGTTGCAGGCCCACCGATCAGATGGCTGCCTTCAGGCCAAGTTCTAGAAGGGATCCTTTCCTCTTGTCCTGCAGAAAGACCCAGCTCTGTCAGCACCATGATCTCTGTCTTCTGACCTCCAGAACAGTGAGGAAATAAATCTGTTGTTTACATCGCTCTGATGCTTTGCTGTAGTGGCCCTAGCAAGCTAATACATCAGGGTTAACAAGAGTTTTCTGTCTGCTATGTATCATGTATGCATGTGGTATATGCATGTGTGTTTATGACTCTTCTCCTTGTTCCTTTGAGGCAGGGTCTCTCACTGAACCTGGAGCTCTTATTTTTCAGTTGGGTTTTGGCCCCAAGCCCCAGCAATCCTGTCTCAGCCCATCTTAGTGCTATAGTTACAGGTGTGCCCAGGACCATGTTTAGCTTTTATGTGGGTGGTGAGAGCTGAACTCCAATCCATATGGATGCATAAGCTTGTACAAGTGCTCTTAACCTCTAAGCCATGTCTCCAGTCCCCCATATAACTAACTCTGGCATGTGTGTGTGTAGTTTGTCTTCAGATCTCTTCCATCCTAGCCATTCCACTTCACACTGTTTATCCCCTGGCCATAGTCACTGTACATACAGGGCTGGCTAGATAATTTATGAGACTAGCAATAAAGGAAAAATACTAGAAAATGTATAGTTAAATATCTTTAAGTAGTCTCTTAAAATAATCCATGTTAGGAAAAATCTTAAGAAGAGCCTCTCCACCGATGCAAAATAACTCCAATTAGACCAGATTAGACCAAATCAAAAATACCCACGTTTAATGAACACTGTGTTCTTGGGTGGCTGGGAGCATGGCGGGGTGGGGGTGGAGTAGGGGGTGGGGACGAGACAGAGAGGGAGAGCACATATAAAACCTGTTCCTTTTTCTGGTGTGAGCCTTAATAGCCTGTGGGAATGGTCCTGACCCTCCCTGGGGAGGGGTCAGGACTTGGCCGGCTTCCTGGAGATGTAGTCCGACCCAAGGCAACTCCCAGGGGCTTGAGATGGAGTGTTCTGCTCCGTTGGTGCTCCATGGGCACCCCTAGAATGAATGCCAGTGACTGGGATGATGCTTCCAATCATCCCAGACTCCTTGGATAAAGAGGTTTCAGGGGGCTGGGGTCTCACTTTCCATCAAACAGTCCAATGCTTTAAAACCTAATAGAGGACATAGTGGCCTATGAGAAATGGCATGACTATATCAAAACATTTATGCTCTTTTTTTGGGGGGTGGTTTCAAGATAAGATTCCTCTATGTAGCTCTGGCTGTCCTGGAACTCACTCTGTTGACTAGGCTGGCCTCAAACTCACAGAGATCCGCCTGTCTCTACCTCCTGAGTACTGGGATTAAAGGTATGTGCCACCACACCTGGTACATGTATGCTCTCTTTGGTGCTATAATTTTATTGTAGAGGGTGGGCCAGTTATCACTGTGACAAAATACTGTGGACAGCCAACAAGAGGAAACATTTACTTTGACTCCTGGTTTTGCAGGCTCCAGTCCACGGACCCAGTGCTTTTGGCTTGTGGTAAGACAGAAAGAACATCATAGGGGGTGGGAGTAGGAGTACTTGATAGAGCAAGCTGCTCCCCTTATGATGACCAAGATGCAGACTAGGGCAGGGTCCCAGTCCCCCCTTTCTCTTAGTCACCATTCTATTGTGAAGAGACACCATGACTGTATTATAAAGGAAAACATTTAATTCGGGCTGGCTTACAATTTCAGAGGTTCAGACCATTGTCATGGTGTGGAGCACGGTAGCACACAGGCAGACTTGGTTTTGGAGAAGTAGCTGAGAGTTCTACATCTGGATCCACATGCTGGGCCTGGCGTGAACTTTTGAAACCTCAAAGCTGCAGTGACATACTTCCTTCAACAAGGCCACACCTACTCCAATAAGGCCACACCTCCTAATCCTTCTCAAGTAGTGTACCCCCTGACCACGAAGCATGTTTAACAGTATGTGCACCCCATCCCTGTAAGAGCCACCTCTTGTGATCTTCCAGCTAAGTCCTACCTCCTAAGGGCTCAGCCATCTTCAATGGTACCATGGGCTAGTGACCAGGTCTTTATCATGTGACCCTTCCAGGAAGATGAGGCCTACAGGGCTGAGAGACGAGACAACCTGGAGTCTGCTTGAGGGTCTAGCAACAGATGCTGTCAGAGGTCCTGATGGTCCCTAGCCAATGAGGTGTGACCATGCGATGTCAACGGATTGGAACGCCGCCTGGATGCTGGGAGGAGGGTATGAAAGTCTCTCCCCATTGCTGAATAAACAAGTCTGCTGTCGGCCTGACTCCAAGTGTCTATGTTGTTGACACTGCCCCTTCTCACCCCGTCCCCCAATGGACCTGTTAGGACCCAGCTCCAAGTGACTACCTTTCATTAATGTGCTGCCTTTCTTGGTGCTGAGGATCCAACTCAGGGCCTCATAAATGCCAAGCAAGTCCTTTACCAACCAAGGTACATCCCACTTGTTAATGGGATCTGCTATCCATACTGTATTCCTGGAGGCCCTAGCTGCTTCTAGTTGGCTTTAGAGGCCACAGCTGAGTTCTGTCCCGTGTATTCGAAGAGTCCTGTTGATACAGTCCCATCTTTAAGTTGTAGGGCATGCAGGATGGAGGAAGGCCTCAGAGAGCCAAGAAAATGAACAGAGAGACCCTTTGGGGGCCACTAGCATCCCACTTGTCCCTGACTGCAGCCACACTCCTTTCCCAGTGTGACCTCACAGAGCCCGGATTCCACAACATCCTGGAACTCAGTGCTGTTTCTATGCTGTGTCTGCGAGAAACCCAGGAGAATGGCTCCCCCTTGATGGTGTGCTGGCTGTGGCAAAGATGAGCAACACTGTGTTCTTCTCCTTTGTACTCTTCCTGGGCAGCCAGTGGGGCGCAGAGCCCCACTCTATCCCTGTGACTGAAGGTACCATCACAAGTATATTGTCATGGCCCCTGGAGGGATGGAAGACTCGCAGGGAGCCTCAGCCAGGCCGGCTAGTGGGCCCCTCCTGCCGAGGCTGGGATGGTGAGCCCTCCTCCTATCCTATTTTCTCTACTTTCCTCAGTTCACCATGAGGCTGGATTCCTTGGGGGAAGGGAATATCTTAAGGGAAGGTTTCCTTTTTGTTTTGTTTTCTGATCCACCGAGTTTATCTACCTGTGACGTATCCTCAAATCCGAGAGCTTCGTAAGACTATCCTGTACTCAGAAATGTCAGCTCTTCATTATAAAATATTTTCAAACATTTCAGAAGTAGAACGATCAATAGAGAGAACAATTATACACAAATCATTCCAATCTTATCTACACATATTTTAAAAATTAGTATATACTGACCTGGGTGTGGTGGCACATGTCTTTGATTCCAGTACTCGGGAAGACCTTATCTATTTCCCCTTCCACGGGGGAACCATGTCAGTCTCTCTTAGGGGTCTCCTTGTTCCCCAGTTTCTCTGGGGTCTTTAACTCTAAGCTGGTTATCCCTTACTTTACATCTAATATCCACTTACGAGTGAGTGCATACTGTGTTTGTCTTTCTGGGTCTCACTCAGAATTTTTTTTCTAGTTCCATCCATTTGAATGAAAATTTCAAGATGTCATCATTTTTTTTTCTGCTGTGTAGTCCTCCATTGTGTAAATGGACCACATTTTCCTGATCCATTCTTCAGTTGAGGGGCATTTAGGTTGTTGTCAGGTTCTGGCTATTATGAATAATGCTGACAGGAACATAATCGAGCACATGTCCTTGTGGTATGATTGGGCATCCCTTGGGGGTATATGCCAAGTGGTATTGCTGGGTTTTGAAGTAGATTGATTCCCAATTTTTTGAGAAGCTGACATTATGATTTCCAAAGTGGCTATACAAGCTTGTACTCCCACCAGCAATGGAGGAGTGTTTTTCTTTTACTTTACTCCACATAATAAGTTATCATCGGTGTTTTGATCTTAGCTATTCTGACTGGTGTAAGATGGTATCTCAGAGACACTTTGATTTACATTTCCATGATGGCTAAGGACACTGAGCAATTCCTTAAGTGTCTTTTGGCCATTTGAGATTCTTCTGTTGAGAATTCTGTTTAGATATGCACCCCATTTTTAATTAGATTATTTGATACTTTATGTCCAGCTTCTTGAGTTCTTTATATATTTTGGAGATCAGCCCTCTGTCAGATGTGGGGTTGGTAAAGATCTTTTCCCATTCTGTAGGCTGCCATTTTGTCTTATTGATGTGTCTTTTGCCTTACAGAAGCGTCTAAGTTTCAGGAGGTCCCATTTATTTATTGTTGCTCTCAGTGTCTGTGCTACTGGTGTTATATTTAGGAAGTGGTCTCCTGTGCACATGTGTTCAAGGATAGTCCCCACATTCTCTTCTACGAGGTTTAGTGTAGATGGATCCATGTTGAGGTCTTTGATCCATTTGGACTTGAGTTTTGTGCATGGCAGTAGATATGGATCTATTTTCATTCTTCTACATGTTGATATCCAGTTATACGAGCACCATTCATTAAACATGCTTTCTCTTTTTCCATTGTATAATCTTTGCTTCTTTGTCAAAAATCAGGTGTTCATATGTGTGTGGATTAATATCATAGTCTTTAGTCTTCGATTCAATTCCATTGATCCACCTGTCTGTTTTATGCCACCTGTATTATGCCAAATACCAAGCTGTTTTCATTAGTATAGTTCTATAGTAGAGCTTGAAGCCAGGTATGGTGATGCTTCCGGTTGTTCTTTTCTTGTACAGGATTGTTTTGGCTATTCTAGGTTATTTGCTTTTCCATGTGAAGTTGAGGATTGTTCTCTTGAGGTCTGTGAAGAATTGTGTTGGGATTTTGATGGGGTTGCATTGAATCTGTAGATTGCTTTTGGTAGGATTGCTGTTTTACTATGTTGATCCTACCTATCCAAGAGCATGGGAGATCTTCCCATTTTCTGATATCTTCTTCAGTTTCTTTCTTCAAAGACTTAAAGTTCTTTTTGTACAGGTCTTTCACTTCTTTGGTTAGCATTACCCCAAGATATTTTGTGTTATATGTGGCTATTGTAAAGGGTGATGTTTCTCTGATTTCTTTCTCAGCCCTTCTATCATTTGTATATAGGAGGGCTACTGATTTTTTTTTTTTGAGTTGACCTTGTATCCTGCCACATTACTGATAATGTTTATCAGCTGTAGGAGTTCCTTGGTAGGATTTTTGGGGTCACTTATATATACTATCATATCATATACAAATAGCGAAAGTTTGATTTCTTCCTTTCTAGTTTGTATTTACTTGATCTCCTTTTGTTGTCTTATTGTTCTAGCTAGAACTATGAGTACTATGTTGAATAGATATGGAGAGAGCGGACAGCTTTGTCTTGTTCCTGATCTTTGTGGAATCACTTTGAATTTCTCCCCATTTAATTTGATGTTGGCTGTTGTCTTGCTGTATATTGCTTTTTATTATGTTTAGATATGGTCCTTCTATCCCTGCTTTCTCCAAGACCTTTATCATGAAGGGATGTTGGATTTTTGTCAAGGGCTTTTCAGCATCTAATGAAATCATCATATTTTTTCTTTCAATTTATTTATATGGTGGGTTACATTGATAGATTTTTAATATGTTGAACCATCCCTGCATCTCTGGGATGAAGCCAACTTGATCATGGTGGGTGATTTTTGATTCACCATGTTCATGTTCTTGCGTAAAGCACAGCGTCTGCTCTCCGCCTGTTCTGAGTGCTCTGTGCTACACTGTGCTATGGTCTTGTAGCGTCCATGCTATTATGTATGCTATATTACTACGCCTGTAGAGTGGAGCCTGCACTACAAGATGGGTTCGTTCCTCGAGTCAGGAGAGGGGCCTGGAGATTTAAACACATGCACACACAGACAGAGACACGGGTCATCCTTGAAACAAGACTGCCAAGAATGCCAACTTTATTGCGTTCCAGGGGCAGCTTATATAGTGCTCTGGCCACGCCCCAGCTCTCGGGACCTTTCAGCTGCGGCCACCAGAATCCACTCCTCTATCTCGTGCCCAGAGCAGCTTCAAGCAAAGAAAAACAAGTTGTTTTGCTTGGAGCAGCTGCAAGCAAGTTGTTTACAAGAAATTCAGGGTCTGGGGGGTCTACAGCCCCCAACATTCTTGGATTTGGTTTGCCAGTATTTTATTGACTATTTTTGCATCAATGTTCATGAGGGAGACTGCTCTGTAATTCTCTTTCTTTGGTGAGTCTTTCTGTGGTTTGTGTATCAAGGTAACTGTAGCCTCAGAAAGAGAGTTTGGCAACATTCCTTCTGTTTCTATTGTGTGAAACAATTTGAGGAGTATAGATATTAACTCTTCTTTGAAGTTCTGGTAGAATTCTGTGCTGAAACTATCCATCCCTGGGCTTTTTTTTTTCTTTGTTGTTGTTGTTGGGAGACTTTTGATGACTGCTTCTCTTTCCTTAGGGGTTATAGGTCTATTTAAATTGTTTATCTGGTCTTGATTTAATTTTGGTCTGTGGTTTGCGTCCGTTTCTTTTAGATTTTCCAATGTCGTTATTTAGTGCTATGAACTTTCCTTTCATTGTGTCCCATAAGTTTGGGTATGTTGTGTGGCCATTTTCATTGAATTTTAGGAAGTCTTAATTTCTTTATTTCTTCCTTGACCCAGGGGTGATTCAGTTGAGCGTTGTTAAATTTCCATGAGTTTGCAGGCTTTCTGCAATGAACGTTGTTGAATTCTAACTTTAAGACATGGTGATCTGATAAGATACAAGTGGTTACTCTAATTTTTTGTATCTGTTGAGGTTTTCTTTGTTACCGAGTATGTGGTCAATTTTAGAGAAGGTTCCAAGAGATGCTAAGAAAAAGGTTTATTCTTCTGTGTTTGGGGGAAATGTTCTATAGATGCCTATTAAGTTCATTTGAGTCATGATATCTGTTAGTGTCTTATTTCTCTGCTAAGTTTCTGCCTGGTAGACCTGTCTACTGGTGAGAGTAAGAGTGGGGTGTTGAAGTCTCGTACAGTTAATACATGAGGTTTAATGTGAGATTTAGGCTTTAGTAATGTTTCTTTTGTATATGTGGGTGCTCTTGGATTTGGGGCATAGATGTTCACAATTAAGACTTCATCTTGATGGATTTTTTCCTGTGATGAGTATGAAGTGTCTTTCTCCATCTCTTTTGATTGATTTTAGTTTGAAGTCTACTTTGTTAGATATTAGGATAGCTACACTTGCTTTTTCTTAGTTCCATTTGATTGGAATGTCTTTTCCCAGCCCTTTGCTGAGGTAATGTCTGTCTTTGAGGTTGAGATGTTTCTTGTATGCAGAAGGATGGATCCTGTTTTCGTATCCATTCTGCTAACCTGTTTGTTTTTTATAAGTGAATTGAGTCCATTGATATTAAGGGATATTAATGAGCAGTGATTGTTAATTCCTGTTATTTTTTGGTGGTAGTGTTTTTGTGTTTCCTTTCTTTGGGGTTTTCTGGTGTGAGGTTATCTGTTGTCTGTGTTTTTGTGGGCATGGCTAACTTCCTTGGGTTGGAGTTTTCCTTCTAGTACTTTCTGTAAGGCTGGATTTGTGGATAGGTATTGTTTAAATCTTGTTTTGTCATGGAATATCTTGTTTTCTCTGTGTATGGTGATTGAAAGCTTTGCTGGGTATAATAGTCTCTGCTTGGGTCTGTGGTCTCTTAGTGTCTGCAACACATCTGTCCAGGCCTTCTGGCTTTTAGGTTTCCATTGAGAAGTCAGGTATATTCTCAAAGGTCTACCTTCATATGTTACTTGGTCTTTTTCCTTTGCAGCTCTTAATAGTATTTCTTTAGTGTTTTGATTATTATATGGCAAGAGGACTTTTTTTTTGTCCAGTCTATTTGATGGTATGTAAGCTTCTTGTACCTTCATAGGCATATCGTTCTTTAGGTTTAGAAAGTTTTCTTCTATGATTTTGTTGAATATATTTTCTATGCCTTTAAGTCAGAGTTCTTCTCCTTCTTCTATCCCTATTATTCTTAAGTTTGGTCTCTTCATGATGTCCAGATTTCCTGGATGTTTTGTGTTAAGAATTTGTGGGATTTAACATTTCCTTGGATTGATGAATCTCTTTCCTCTCCCATCTCTTGTAATTCTCTCTTCTGTCTCTTGTAATCTGTTGGTAATGCTTGCATCTGTAGTTCCTTCTCGTTTATCCAGATTTCCATTTCCAGAATTCCCTTGGTTTGTGTTTTCTTTACTGTCTCTATTTCAGTTTTCAAGTCTTGAACTGTTTGCATTGTTTTCTTCACCTTTTGATTGTTTTGTCTTGATTTTTCTTGGTTATCTTTAAGAGATTTATTGATTTCTTCCAATTTTTTGTTTGTCTTTTCCTCCACTTCTTTAAGGGAATCTCTCATTTTCTCTTTAAAAGTTCCTATCATCTTCATGAAGTTATATTTAAGGACATTTTCTTCTGCTTCTTCTGCGTTAGGATGTTCAGGTCTTCCTTTTGTAGGACCACTAGGTTCAGGTGTTGCCATATTGTTTTTTAGGGTGTTGAATGTATTCTTGCATTGGCACCTACCCATCTCTTCCTCCAATTGGTGCAGGTGGGGCCTGTGACTTAGGTGGTCACTCTTCCTCCTGGTATAGGCTGGGCTGTGGCTCTGGGGGTTCTTCTCCAGGTGCAGTCAGGGTGAAGGCTCCGGTGGTCAGAGATGTGGTGGGGGATGGTTGCGGGTATGGGGAGGCTGCTTCCAGGTCTCTCCACGCAGAAGTTTTTAAATGACGACCTTAGAGAGATTTCATCAACAATAAAAGTCGCCTGTTGACTTGAGCTCATGAAATTTTTTCATTTCATCTTCATTATTGTTGTTATGGCCATGAGTTCAAGACCAGGCAGGGCAACATAGTAACTAACACCTAACTGCAAAAAAGAAAAGGAAAAAAAAGAAAAAAAAATTATGCCTGAAAAGCGATATAGTCGTGTGTGTGGTGTTTAGTGTATAAACAGTAGTGAATCACTATTACCTATTTTAGAATGTTTTCATTACCCCTAAAAATGACTTTGTGGTCCTTAGTAATTACCTCCTTTCTTCTTTACCCCTAATCTTAGGGAAGGCTCAGTCTGCCATCTGTTCTGTGGGCTTTCTATTCCTGATACTCCCTGTAAACAGAATCGCATGACGTGTGGGCTTTGTGCCTGCGTCCTTTCCCTTAGCACATTCCCAGGTCCATTCATGTAGCAGGTGCTGCTCTGCTCCTTCCCAGGACTGAATGACCTTCTGCTGCCTTGTTTACCTGCTTGTTCAGTCAGCTGATGGACTCTGGGGGCTGTTCTCATCTTTTGGTTTTCATTTATTAAGTTGTTACGGACATAGATTTTTCAAAGCAAATGCCAGGTTTCCTTCCTTGGTGTTTATGGTCTTGCATCATTTGGAATCAACCTTGCTGTTTGCTATTGTGGGATGTTTTACTCGTTTGGCTTTTACTGGGGGGTTCCACTACCCAGCTCTCAAATAAATCACACACGGAGGCTTATGCTTAATTATGAATGCCCAGACGTAGCCTGGCTTGCTTCTTGTCAGCTTTTCTTGACTTATATTATCCTGCCTACCTTTTGCCTCTGGGCTTTTAACTTTCTCTATTTCTATATACCTTTCTTTCCTTCTTACTTTGGGTGGCTGGGTGGCTGACCCCAGATATTCACTACTCCTTGTTCTCTTGCTCCTTTCTCCTTGTTTCTCCTTTTATCCTCTCTGCCTGCTAGCCCTGCCTATCCTTGCTTCTGCCTCGCTATTGGCCGTTCATCTCTTTATTAGGACCATCAGGTGTTTTAGACAGGCAAAGCATGACAGCTTCACAGTTAATCAAATGCAGCATAAACAAAAGTAACACACCTGAAAACAACATTCCCCAACAGTTTGCTAGACCAATTGGCTGACCACAGTCCTCAGACTCCTCTCTGGGTAAAGTTCCTGGGTCTATGAGGACTTAGATCCTAGAACTTTAGTGGATGACACTCCAGACTCGGTCCCCAACAGTTAAGTACACCAGAGTCCTCAGAAAGGCATCACCTGCCACGGAAGACAAATGCAGCATTCTTTACCCAGCTCAAGGGAAACATTGCTCTTTTCATTTGTGTGTGTGTGTGTGCGTGTGTGTGTGTGTGTGTGTGTGTGTGTGTGTATGTGCGTGTGTGTGTGTGGGGGGGCATGTGTACCCTGGCACGTGGAGGTCAGAGGACAGTTTACAGGGGTAGGTAGGTTCTCTCATCTTACTACGTAGAACCTGGAGGTTGAACTCTGGTCATTAGGCTTGACTGTGGCATCTTCATCTGACCAGACATCCTGCTGACACCCTGGGAGGCATTATTTTAAGTGGTGGGGCTTGCGGTCAGAATGACAGCTGGAAAAGAGGAGAAAGAAAGTACTCTTTTCAGGATGCGCAAAAATACATAGGCGAGTGGTTCAGTGGGTAACGTGCTTGCCTTGCAACCCTGATGGCTTGGGTTTGATCCCTGGGACCCACGTGAAGATTGGGAGTAGAGAGCTGACTCCACAGTGTTGTTTAATGACCTATATGCACACATTATGTCACACATGCAAACACTGTATACATAGACACAATAATAAAGTGTTTCTAAAAATGTAAAAATATCTACAGCAAACACTGTATACATAGACACAATAATAAAGTATTTCTAAAAATGTAAAAATATCTACAAGGTTGCTGATTGGCCTTGTACCAGCTCTTCCTGCCTCTCCTGCCTCTCAGAGAAACACAAGCACTGTTTCTCTTTCTAGAAAGCCATGTACCTGGAAGCAGTGTCCATGTGAAGACCCGACTGCTATTCAGGTGGGGTGGGATGTGTTTGTACCTGGGGTGTAGCATGCTCGGGGCTTCAGGTCCAATCCTGAGCACCCTCAAAACAGGCCATGCAAAGGAGTATTGATTTAAAGACAGAAGCCCTCCGGCCAGGAGCACACTCACCCCTCCTCCAGTGGATGTCTGCTAAAAGATCATTACCTTTTGCTGGCCAGGAATGTGGCTGAGCTGACACAGGGCCTGCCTGTCCTCAGGCAGGCTATCAAAGCACAGGAACTGCCCCTGCTGGGTTGCGCCCACAGCCCAGGCCCAGCACGCAAGGGAGCTGCTCTGGGGAGATCTTGTGGCCCCAGAGGGGAGGGGGGGAAGAGAGGAAGGTGTACCTGGATGAAGGCTGGGATGGGATTTGGGAGAGCTCCTCAGGGTGGAGCCACCACTGCAGGGTGACCAGGAAGTTGAGGGGGTTGGGGAAAGTCTGAATTCCTCCTAGCCGAAGCCCTCCGGCCAGGACATGGGGGCTGACTGAGAAGTCATTGTCAATGGCACTGGGTCTTGTTTTGTCTGTATGTACTAGCTTTCTGGGATCCTAGTCTGTTTGGATGCTCACCTTCCTAGACCTGGAGGGAGGGGGGAGGAACTTGAACTTCCCACAGGGTAGGAAACCCTGACTGCTCTTAGGACTGGAGAGGAAGGAGGGGAGGGAGTTGGGGGGGAGGAGGAGAGGGAGTGGGGGAAATGGGAGGGTATGGGGAGGAGGGGAGGAAGTGGAAATTTTTATAAACAAATAAATAAATTAATTAAAAAAAGACAATACAAAAGCAAACTGAGAAGTGTAACAAGGAAATAAAAAATCATAGAAAAAAAAATAAAGACAATGCAGTGGTCCCCTAGGAACCCGTGGTTTCTCTTTCCTTGATTTATGTTACATGTCTGAAAATGCTAAATGCAAAATCCCAGAGACAAACAGTCTATAAACTTGAAATTTGCACACTGTTCTGTGTAGCCTCAGTGGAATTTGGTGCCTTCTTGCTCTTTCCTGCCTACGGCGGGAATTATTGCTTTGTCTGATGTATCCACCCTGTGTAAGCTGCCTGCCCTTTGTCACAGAGTCATTTGGGGGCCCAGATGCCACAGACTTGTGTTCAAGCAACCCTCGTTGTCTGACTCTCCTTATTTTGTTTACATTTGTTAATTTATTTTGTGTGTGCATGTGTGGGGGTCAGAGGACGACTTCTAGAAGGCAGTTCTCTCCTGTGGGTCCCAGGGGACAAACCCAGGTCATCCAGCTTGGTGGCAAGTTTCTCATTTACCCACTGAGTCATCTTGGTTGGGGGGGCTGCTTGTCCTCTTAACAAAGGCCTAAAGCCCCTGTAGTGTTGCGGTCGATTTAAATTCGCCGGAGAAAAGAAAGAAAACGCATCTTTTAAGTGATAAGACAAATGTTCTCGACTGTAGGAAGAAAGGAACTGAATGTTGAGGTTGATCTGATGTACAGTTGGGACGAACTGAACTCAGGCCTTGTGTTCTACCACTGAACTTGGGTCTCAGCCCCAGGGTGGGTCTTCTATCCATGCGATTATGAAGAAAGCAAACAAAATTTGTGCCTGTTTGGTTTTATACCGCAGACGTCAAGAGTTATAGCCACCATGCATGATAAGTAAAAGTTAGAAAATGAAAAAGACAGTATATGTACATATGAAAAAAAAAATCCATGGGCTTTGGGACTGCCCTCAGGTTCAGGGAGCCACTGGAGTCTTGGGATGTATCCTGGGTGGTGGGGTGATACATAGAGATGGAAGTTACTTATTTATCTTTGAGTCAGTGGTCACGTCATTCAAGCTGGCCTTGAACTTGCTCTGTAGGCAAAGTTGGCCAAGAACTATCCTTCCTGATTCAACCCCTAGGTATTAGGCTCGAAGGTGTGCACCATTGTGCCTGCCTGACTGGGAAAAGGTTTAATCGTAGTCTCTTGTTTCTCCCACAGGTGTGGTGAACAGCTTTTCCTCCAGTTCAAGACACCTCGAGGAAGATTTGGCTAAACTATTTGGTAAGTCGTCCTGCGGAACCCGGGTCTGAAATTTAAAGAAGTCACTTGCTTGTCCCAGGTCACTTGTTCCTGGTGGCTTGGGTAGGCGGGAACGCAAGTGTTCTGCCTTGTGGCTGAGAATCGGTTCCTCTAAATGTTCAGGTGCCAAAACGATTAGGCTAACAGGGCGATAAACCAAAGCTTGGTAAAGTTGCTGCTTTTCCAAAGTGGGTAGGTGGTAGAGTCAGCAGTGCCATCTGGAAGTTCCCTGAGGCAGTGACCCACCTCAGCCCTCCACGTCATGCCTGTCTGAATAATTTCTGCTTAGCAGAGAGTGTGAGGCCCCAGGCTGAGCTGGGAACCACCAGGGGGATATTAAAGAACCCTTTTCCAAGGTCTCGGTATTAGACTTAGGGGAGGGGCCTTTTTAGGGCATTGGGAGTCAAACCAGAGCCACACGTTTGCTAGGTAAGTATGCTACTCTGAGCTAGAGCCCCAGTCCTGTAAAGCCTAGGTGTTTGTTGCTTTTGTTTAGAGACAGGGTCTCACTGTGTGTTCCTGGCTGACCTCCTACTCAGAGATCCATCTGCCTCTGCCTCCCAGTTACTGGGACTAAAGGTATGGACCCACAGATACAGTGGTCAAGTTGTAAAGCAGTCTGGGGGACTCCAGGCTGGGGATTGCTGATGTCCTACAAGTCCAGGAACCAGAGGCTCAGGGAACAGTTCTGAACCACAGCAGTCTGCTAAGGAAGCAGAGGGGTGACAGAAACACCCCACTTCTGCAGAGTGGAGGTTTTTAGCACGTTCTGTGGACAGCCCTTCCTGGCAGGGCTCACTTCTTCCTCCTGAGGTCTGCCTGCTTGGGTCCAGCCTTTTTTCTTCTCTCCTCAGCCCAACTCTGGTTTTGCTGTTCTTTGTAGACATGTTGGTATGTCTGGTCATGTCTGATCATGTCTGGTATACCCTTGTACATGTCTAGATGACCCAGCGACACAAGCCAAGGGTTCTTTATTTTCCCTTGTCAAAGTAGCTCGGGCTAGAGCCCTTTGCTTTGAGATCATAAGGACTGTTCCTGATGATTGTGTCTCTGGGCCACAGGATGGTTGCTTCAATTCCAGGCATCACATCCAGACATCCTTGTTCCCAGGCTTGAGTAAGAAGACATAAAGAAGTGCAAGCCCAGCATTTTAAAATTTTCTATCCAAGCTGGGCATGGTGGTGCACGCCTTTGAACCCAGTACTTGGGAAGCAGAGGCAGACTGGTCTCTGTATGTTTGAGGCTAGCCTGGTCTCCATAGTGAGTTCTAGGACATCCAAGGGTATATAGTGAGACCCTGTCTCAACCACAATGAAAGAAGGAATACATCTTTGTCTAGAGAAGCAATGCTCTTTCTGGGTCTCAGTTGTCTTTTGAGGATCTCTCTGTGTTGTGTGGCCTTGCCCTATCTGCCAGGGAGGGTGGGAAAGGAAGTTTCTTTGGGGATGTGGCCTTCAAGGCTTCAACCACAGACTAGATGCAGAAGGAGGTGAGAACATCTTGAGAGGGAAAAGCATAGAAGCCGTGACTGAGAATTCGCTCTTCTGTCCTATGTGAATGACACCTTGGTTTCCTGTGTGTCTCCCCCCCGCCATTCTTGTCCCCATATTCCACAGAGCGGTTCATGGACCGTGTTCCCCAGCTGCTCCGGGGTTGATGCTGTATGAATTGGTGGTGAGGTATCTGGCCCTGGGCACAATCTTCACACTGACCCCGTGTTCAGGGCCTTAAAGACATCAATTTCCACAAAGTTCTCTGAGTTAAATCCTCCCCACCCCCTGCTGCTGATGGCACCAAAGATCTAAGAGGTGAAAGTTATCACCCCAGGTCATGCTCTGGCAGGCATCAGACTGGGATTTGGCTCTGTGCCTATTGGCCCTGAAATTAGAGAGTGCTTCATAGCGTTAAGTAAAGGAAAAGGGGAATGGCATAGGTTGTTGGTTCATGAAAAGAGCTGACATGTAATTGCCTTCAGGAATGAGGTTTGTTAGGAGGAAAGGCCTCCGACCACAAGAAGCCTCGCTGCTGGAGAGCATTAGAAAGGAGCCATATAGCTCAAAATCGTATAGCTGCTTAAAACCAGCACAATGGGCCTGAGGGCAGACTTCACCTTTAAAACCTCATGGGGCTCGGGTTAGAAGGCTTGTTAGTTATTATTTAGTGCTGTGATAAAAAATGGTGACCCGAAGCTGCTTAGGAAAGAAAAGGGTTTAATTCAGCTTATGGTTCACGCGGAATAGAGACGATAATGGCAGAGAGGGCCTGGCAGTAGGGGCAGGAAGCTGGCTGACGACACATATGTCCACAAACAGGAAGGAGGTCACGCATAGGCACATGAGCTCAGTGTGCGTACACACACACACACACACACACACACACACACACACGATTGACCAGAAAGCGGGGTAAGGCTTTAAACCCTCCAAACCCAGTCATTCAGTTCCTTTAGCAAGTCTCTACCCCCTAAAACTGTGATTCTGGCAACTCTCTCTCTCCAAAAAATATTTACACTATGATTCATAATGTAGCAAAAGTACGGCTATGAAATAGTAATGAAAATATATGGTTGGGGCCACCACCATACATAATACAGTACCATGAGGAACTGTATTAAAGGGTTGCAGCATTAGGAAGGCTGAGAACCACTGTTTCTATAATCTCCCCAAACAGCACCCCTAACTGAGACCATCACACACACAGGCCTATGCGAGGCATTGCTAATGTAACCACAGCAGAGGGATAGCTTAAAGCAAGAGAAAGAAAGTCACGGTGACAGGATGATGGGGAGGCCCAGAAGAGAGAGTCTTTAGAGAAATCCCGTCACTAAAGAAACCTTGCTTTTATATCAGGTCAGCGTGTATGCTTGCGTGGTAGGAAGTTCTACTCATGTGATTTAGTCTTGGTATAACCTATATAGCAGGGAGCCAGGTACTGGTTTGATCCACTCAAAAATCATAGCACAGCAAGGGGTAAGATAGCACCTTAACTTTTCATCCCAAGGTAGATCTGGAGAAGGTGGGGTTTGAGGGGATTGGTAAAGGGTGGTGTGTGTGTGTGTGTGTGTCTGGGGCATGTGTTCCCTGGCATGTGGAGGTCAGAGGACAGTTTACAGGGGTAGGTAGGTTCTCTCATCTTACTACATGGAACCTGGAGGTTGAACTCCGGTCGTTAGGCTTGACCGTGGCATCTTCATCTGACCAGACATCCTGCTGACGCCCTGGGAGGCATTATTTTAAGTGGTGAGACTTGCAGTCAGAATGACAGCTGGAAACGAGAAGAAAGAAAGTACTCTTTTCAGGATGCGCAAAAATACATGGCAACAAGGTCTCAAATGAAGAACTGATACATGTCTTGTAGAGATAAGAAAGGGTTTTTGCTTATAGCTGGGGCAGCTTGGGCACAGTCCCAGAGGTAGGTCAGAATGACACCGGGACCCGGAAGAAAACCAGACGTGGGGCAGAGTTTCTCGCCATCTGGGCTTGGTGGGTGGTGCTCTCTGCCTGGGAGATCTGGTGCGCTCCTGAGTTTGCAGTTGTGATGGCATCTTAGAGCTGAGCATCCTGCGTCCACTGAGTCTGAGTCGTCCCTTCACGCATCCGTGGACACGCTAGGCAGGCGCAGAGTGTGATACACCTCGTGTGCTGCTGGTGTTGACGATTTTGCTTGCTTCTCTTCAGATGAGATCCTGCTGCAGGTGTTTCCCAGCAATCTAGATGACCTGTCAAAAGATGCGAGAACAGCTGGCAGAGACGCGAACGAAAGCAAGTATCTGTCGATGGATTCAAAGTGCATGTGTTTTCACGGGTGGCGGCGTTCAGTTGGCTGTGCCGAGCATCCCAGAATCCAGCTATGGGTGGGGCTGAGATGCGGAAGAAAGAGAAATCAGAAACCCTCCCTGTAGCTTTCAATATCTGTGGGGTCTGTGCCTTAAAGTGTGCCTCTTAATTATCATTATCCTCATCATTATCATTATTAATATGATCCCTGTTGTGTGCATTCAGGCAGGTTCTATCACCGTGGATGTCATGCAAAGGATGGAATCTAATTTTCAATGGGGCTCACTGTTCTGGTCACCCAAGCTAGGCATAGTGTTACAACTTTCTTCTCGTCCACACTTTACAGCTTACTGTCCAGGAGTGCCCAAGTGACCGTCTCGGGTGCAAAGCCTTCTCACACACTCCCTCATCACCCCAGCCCTGCCTCGGCCATTGTAAACTATTTGCCCAGAGCAGCACAGCTGATTTCTCTGTTAACACCCATGCTCGAATGCTAAAGCTAAGAGAAAACAGCTGGCCACATACACGAAACAGAGCCATATAAAACCCCTTGTGCACATTAGCCCTAAATCATGAGGATAACAGAGAAGGCCCTCTCCATTAAGAGGGAGATTGAGAATGGGTCATTGCTTATCAAAATAAAGCCAGAAACATATGCTGTGTTGAAACTACACTCTAAGCAAAGCAGTTTTGTAACTAATGATCCTGCCAATGCACTTCTCGATGGCCATTCAGTAAAGGCACAAATGTGAATACTTTTTTCTGCCTAATCCTGTTAGCTTGCTCTGCAGGGGGTTTTTTATTATGTTCCCTTAGTTGATACAATATGTCATGTCTTCAGCAAAATGCTTAAGGATTAAATGTAGTGGCCCTAATGACTCTTCCAGGTCTCTTTAGTAGAGAATTGTGCCTTTGTCCTTGATTGGCTCAAAGCAGCTCTGCTTGACGTCATTTGGCACCCACTACCCAGGTCCTTCTACCAAGTTGTTTCTGCAGTTAGAGCTGTTGTGTGCACACAAATAACGTAGTGACTGGGCATCCTCCTCCTGCCTCAGTGTCTTGGGCACCATAATAGACGGTATCCTTTTTAGAGGCTCAAGCCAACATAAATCCTTTCTCCCTTAAGGTGTTAAGCTGTTCTCCCAAAGTAATTTTCCCACAGCATCGAGAAAGTGGCTAAGACACCGATTACACAACTGTTCCTCTCGAAGTGCCTTGCAGGGGAGTGGGGCTTCGTAGAGACGAGGTGTAGAATTGAGGACAGATTTCAGCAGAGCTAAAATTTGTTTTCCCGCAGCTCGCGTCCTTCCGAACAGCTTCAACCACTCTGAATTCGCATCGAGTTCACATTTGGCTCAGTTGTTTGGTAAGTCACCTCCCCCTGTGAAAGCTTTAGGATGTATTTGAGGAACTCTGCTTGCCCTTGGCTGTCTTTTAGGGAACTCGTTCCTGCTGCTTCAAAGGCAAGGTAAGCATGGTTGTTGCTTGTCTTGTGGCTAGAGTCGGTTCCTCTGTCGGAGTTCCAAGAAAACCAACAGAAAGCAGAATGCAAACACCGGGAAAGGACCCCCGCTTCTCAGAGGGTGCCAGATGGTGGTAGCGGGGTACGAGAGAGTGGGGATAGGCTGGGAGATTGAACCTGGCCGCCCACCTGGGTGCTTACGCCGCCGCTGTGGGGGAAGACCTTCACGTTAGAGTTTTCAAAGTGCCACCTCATTGCTCTTCTCGGAAACTCTTGCTGTGTTTTTGAGAAAAGGGAAGATCCAGATGGAACTTGACAGGGTGGGAGAGCTCCAGGAATCTGTACCTTTACCCAAATAGAAGCAGAGCCGGCAAAAACTGCCTATTTTCTTTCCCTTTCTTTCTTTCTTTCTTTCTTTCTTTCTTTCTTTCTTTTTTATTTTTTTTAATTTATTTATAAGAATTTCCACTTCCTCCCCTCCTCCCAATACCCTCCCGCTCCCCCCACTCCCTCTCCTCCTTCCTCTCTAGTCCCAAGAGCAGTCAGGGTTTCCCCGCCCTGTGGGAAGTCCAAGTTCCTCCCCCCTCCCTCCAGGTTCAGAAAGGTGAGCATCCAAACAGACCAGGATCCCAAAAAACCAGTACATGAAGACGAAACAAGACCCAGTGCCATTGTCAATGGCTTCTCAGTCAGCCCCCATGTCAGCCACATTCAGAGAATCCGGTTTGATCACATGCTTGTTCAGTCCCAGTCCAGCAGGCCTTGGTGAACTCTCATTCGATCAGTCCCCTTGTATCAGTGGGTGAACGCACCCTTCGCGGTCCTGACTTCCTTTTTCATGTTCTGCCTCCTTCTGCTCTTCATTTGGGCCTTGGGGGCTCAGTCCAGTGCTCCAATGTGGGTCTCCGTCTCTATCTCCATCCATCGACGGATGAAGGTTCCCTCTGGTTCTGCCTTCCTTGCTCACGTTCTCCCTCCCTCTGCTTCTCATTTGGACCTAGGGAGTTAAGTCCAGTGTTCCAATGTGTGTCTCTGTCTCTATCTCCATCCATCGCCAGATGAGAGTTCTATGGTGACATGCAAAATATTCATCAGTATGGTTATGGGCCAAGGCCTCTTTCTTTCTTTCTTTCTTTCTTTCTTTCTTTCTTTCTTTCTTTCTTTCTTTCTTTCTTTCTTTTCTTTTCTTTTTTTGGAAGCTCTTGTTTTGTTTTGTGACAGGGTTTCTCTGTGTAGCCTTGGCTGTCCTAGAACTTGCTCTCTAGACCAGGCTGGTCTTGAACTCACAGAGATCTGCCTGCCTCTGCTTCCCAGTGCTGGGATTGAAGGCGTGCGCCACCACTGCACGGCGAGAAGCTCTTTATAAGTATTTTCTCTGAAGGGCAGAAAGTTTGATATTCAAAAATAAAATCTTCAATTATACAAACCTATTTAATCTTTAGCATTTATATTAACTAGTATACCAAGAGAATGTTATAATGTGAATTTTTTTCTTACAATATATTTTGATTATATTCTTTATCCTTTTCTAACTCCTCCTAGACCCCCCCTTCCTATCCACTCAACCTCATGTTCTTTTTCTCCCTTAAATAAAAATCCCAAACCAACACATACACACACACACACACACACACACACACACACACACACACTCACAGACAATAAATGTGGAACCCATTTAGTGTTAGCCAGCTACTCCGGAGCTTGGGGCCTGCTCCGTAGTGTGGTTGATATACCCAGTGTCACTCTCTTGGAGAGAACTGATTGTCCCTCCCTGAGCAGCTATCAGCTGCAAATAGCTTCTTGGTCAGGGGTGGGCTTTGCCTGGATTTCCATTTCTCTGTGCTGGGATTTTGTCTGGTTTGGCTTGTACGTGTGATCGCAGTCTCTCTGAGTTCACATGTGCATCAGACCTGCTGTGTATGAAAAATAATTTCTCCTTGGAGTCATGCACCACCTCTGGCTCTTTTAATCTTTTCTTCTCTTCTGCATAGATCCCTAAGGTTTGATAAAGACACCCCATTCAGATCTGAGTGCTCCAGAGTCTTTCACTGTCTGGTTGTAGGTCTCTGCACTTATTACCATCTATTGTAAGAAGCAGCTTACTGGGCTGGAGAGATGGCTCAGTGATTGAGAGCAGTGGATGCTCTTCCAGAGGACCTGGGTTCGATTCCAGTACCACATGGTGGCTCACAAACATTTTTAATTCTAGTCTCAGAATACCCAGCATCTTTTCTGGCCTCTGAGGGTACCAGAATTGCACAAGGCGCACAGGCATTCAAGTAGGCAAAACGTGCATACACATAGACTAAAAATAAATACATCCTTAAAATTAAAAAGAAAAAGAAGCAGCTTCTCTGGTGAGGGTTGAGGTGATGCACTAATCTATGTGTATAGTAATATATCACTAGGAACAATTTTATTGCTATATTCATTTAGCAGAATATTAGTACTAGGTTTTCCTCTACGGGGGTGGTTCTCAACCTTCCCAAGGCTCAACCTTTCTAACGCTTTAGTATAGTTCCTTATGCTGTTACCCCCATCATAAAATTACTTTTATTGCTACTTCACAACTGTAATTTTGCTACTGTTATGAATTGTAATGTAAATCTCTGTGGTTTTTTTTTGATGGTCTTTGGCAACCCCTGTGAAAAGGCCATTCAAATTCCGGGGGTTGCGGCCCACAGGTTGAGAATCATGGCTCTCGGGCAAGGCCTCTCATTATCAGTGTCAGATATGAGTTCCATCTTATGAAGTGGGTCTTAACCCCCCCACCCCAAAAAAGGGGCTGGGTTACTCCCGTAACATTTGTGCCAACATTGCATCAGAGGTATATCTTGTGGGCAGGTCATTATTGTAGCCTCCAGGCTTCATAGATGGGTAAGATTGATGAATGCATTTCTGCTCGGCTAGGGTGGATAGTGGCTTCCAACACTATGAATGCCAGCCAGTAGGGGTGAAGTTTCTAATTGAGCAATAGCTGGATTTTTCTGTGTTTTTAAGTATGTGTTGTCTAAATCAATAGGGTGTTACAACAGGTTGTAAGCCAACATGCATGTGCTGGGAATCTAACCTAGGTCCTCCAGAAGGGTGGTCAGCGAGCACAACCACCGAGCCATCTCACCGTCCTGATTAGGAAGAGTTTTATATATAAAAAGCTCTTAACGACCATTTAGCATGTTCTGCCTCATTTCTGACTTACAGCCTTCACCCTGTTCTTATGTGTCACCTTGGGGGGGCACTTTAAGGTGGTATAAATGATACGAGGAATGAGAAGGGAAGTTGTATCTCTACATATGAGGCACGGGACAGAGTTTCTAGGCATCTATCTCTGCCCGGGATATCTGGTACGTCATCTTAGAGCTGAGCATCCTGCATCTGGGATATCTGGTACAGTCATCTTAGAGCTGAGCATCCTGCATCCAGGATATCTGGTACAGTCATCTTAGAGCTGAGCATCCTGCATCCACTGAGTCTGTGTGGATCCATGGACAGGCTGTGTATGCACAGAACAAGAAATACCCATACCCATCACTGGTGTTGACATGCTTGTGCTTGCCTCTCTTCAGATGAGATCCTGCTGCAGGTCCTTTCTAACGACCCCATGTATTTATCAAAAGAGGACGCAAGAGCAGCTGATGAGCTAGTTACGTGGAGAGACGTGAATGAAAGCAAGTATATGCCTATGGATTAGAAGTTTGTGGGTTTTCATAGACTGTGTTGTACTAGATGTGCTTGCTGCGATCGGAACATTCTGGAAAACAGCTACTGATGGGGCATTGCCAGATTGAGAACGGAAGGACGAGAGTGTCTGAAACCCTTGCTGTAATTTCCATCGGCCATGGGGTCTGTGGTCTGCAGAGTCAGGCATGGGCTGCCATTCTGGATGCTGTTCAGGGGACATTGACTAATTTGCAAATAGAGTTCACTGTTCTCAGTAGTATAAACCCTGACTAGCATTAATGACATCCACTCAATGTACCATAATTTCATGTACATGGATAATTTGGGGGGAGTACAGCATCTCCTCCATCCTTGATGACATAGTGAGTTTGAGGCCATCCTAGGCTACATGAACTCTTGTCTCAAAAAAATAAGAGAAAATGCTGGAGAGATGGTTTGTGGGTAAGAGCGCTTGCTAGTCTTCTAGAAGACCTGAGTTCAGTTCCCAGCTACTACACCAGGTGACTCACGACCACCTGTAGCTCTAGCTCCTGGAGATCTGACTCCCTCTTCTTGCCTCCATGGGCATTGCACACATAGCATACACTTACACACATGCACACGCACATCCACATACAAATATAATTTATTAAAAAGCCCAAACCACCAACCATAATAACAAGCAAAAAAACAAAACAAAACAAAACAAAAAAACAAAAACCTGTCTCAATCAGTATTCTATTGCTGTAAAGAGACACCATGACCATGGCAGTTCTTATAAAAAAGCATTTAATTGAGGCTGGTTTATATTTTTCAGAGGTTTAGTCCATTATTATCATGGTGGGACACATGGTGGCATGCAGGCAGATGTGGTACAGAAGAAGTAGCTGAGAGTTCTACATATAGATCTGCAAGCGGCAGGAAGAACAGAGACACTGGGCCTGGCTTGGGCTTTTGAAACCTCAGAGCCCACTCCCAGTGACACACCTCCTCCAACAAGGCCACACCTCCCAATCCTTCTCGAGTAGTGCCACTCCCTGATGACCAAGGGTTCAAATAGATGAGCCTATGGGCACCATTCTTAATCAAAGCACCAAAACCAACCAACCAATGCAAAACCAGTAGTGAAAAAGATCTTGCTCAAGGCATGCCTTCAAAAATGATAAGAGGAACATGCCCTTTCCCTAACGCAGCTTGGTGCTGCTGGGAAGCAGTATCATACCGGGAATCAACCCAGTAAGTAAGGAGGGAATCATCAGTGAGAAATCTGCCAGCAGTGACCCTGTGACCTTGGTGGCAGGGGAATGAGCATGCTGAGATGTTGCACATAGTTGTGAATCCCAGTTCATCAGGGTCATTTTCCAGGTCTACCTGGGCTCGCCTGCTGTCAGTGTTCAGGCGATATCTCCATGTCCACGTGAGACCCTTCAGCTGCACATCTTCAAACACGTTAAACTCTACATTAGTGTCTGGATTTTTTAAAAATGTGAAACGAGGTATCTCAGTGGGTAAAGGTGTTTTTTGCTCCTCTTGAAATCTTAAGTTTGCGACCCAGGACCCCTATGGGGATAGGAAAGATCTGACATCTACTGGTTGCCCTCTGACCCCTGACCCTGCATGCGTGCTGTGGCATGTGCACACCCCACCTCAACCACCCCCACATAGAATAGAATAGAATAAAAATAGTAAATAAAACAAAACATGGACCCAGATGCTTATAAGAGCACTGAAAAAATTTTCCTCTCTTTTTTCATGGTGTTTCATGAGAAGAAGTCTTGTTTCCTGGAATTCTCCTGAATCAGAACATTTTATTGGCACCGTGGGTAACTCCTGACAGTCATAAATGAAGATGAATACGATCTGAGTTGAAATAATTGTATAACAACGCATTTCATCTTGCTCATGTTTAGAACCAAGTGAGGGTGGAACAGGGCTTTGCCAGGCCCCTGCCCTGCAGCGAAGCACGGCTGGAAGCTGAAGCAGGGCAAGCGTTCAATTCCTTCCTGGATACCAAGGATCTGGATACCAGGGATGTAGATACCGGGATGCCAGGAAGGCGAAGGAAAGAGCTGGCATTGGCAGCTGACTCTTCCTCCTCATTATAAACCAGCGAGGTCCCTTCCTCCCCGCAGGGTAGTGGGGGCCATTTGGGGGCTGCACACATTCCTGAGGCTCCTCTGTCCTCCCGAGGGCTGTGGGAAAGTGCTCCAGCCAGCCCGTGATCAAAGGCCCAGCTTACCTCTGTGGTTAGGGTAGCGGGAGCTGCCCTCAAGACAGGTCGAACAACTATGGCAAGAAGCCGAGGGAGCAGTCTTTCTTAAAAATTTGAGAGAAACAGCCTTATCTGGACTAATGAATATGTGTTTTTTTTCTAGGTCAGGGTGTAGGCATGGGAATAGTGGTTCCCATATCCAACAGTGTGTCAGCCATGGGGAACAGGTTGGAGGGTGGGAGACCCTTACTAAAAACCCTCATTCTTACCATCCACCAAGAACCTCTAAAAGTGGAGCCCAGGATTCTACGTGTTTCTATGCATTTGCACAGCCAGGGGCCACTTCCTGGAGATTAGAACCCTTGAGTTAGATGCTCTGGGGTAATTTATTCACCAACAAATACCCTTTAAAATGAGTATTTCTAATACCCTTGATTTTATTTCCTGTAAATATCCTCTTAGTGATATGTTAAATATAATTGTACACCTCTTTGCTAACTGGACATACCTTGAGAGTCACAAGGAGGCAATTGCTTACTGGGGACTGGGCGTGGGATAGAATGGCAGCTCTTGTTGCCTGTGTCTTCATTGCCACATCCAAGAAAAGATGATCAAATCTGGCACATGAAGCTTTTCATTAAAAACTTTAGACATAACCGGGCCAGTTCCCACAATCTGGCTGCCAATTGTCTCTGTGCCACTTATTAGAAAGTCCATCTCTACTGTGGTCTGAGATGCCACCTTTATCATGGAGTAACTCCTGGCACTTGGGTATTCATCTCCTTGTGCAACATCAGCACACAGTTTTTTTTTTTAAATAACGTATTTAACTTTTATTTTATGTGCTCTGGTGTGAAGGTGTCAGATCCCCTAGATCTGGAGTGACAGACAGGTGTGAGCTGCCATGTGGATTCTGGGAATTGAACTGGGTCCTCTGGGAGAGCAGCCAGTGCTCTTAACCACTGAGCCATCTCTCCAGCTCCACAACACACAGTTTTCATGAGAGGTCGAAACAGTTTATGTTTGAATGTCCTGCAGTTTCTGTCCCCCCCCCCCCCAGTGGTTTTCTGACCAGTTTATATGATAGTTTTTCTGCATGAGCTTTACTGTCAGCCTGTCTAGCTTTACGAAAAGCCTTTAGTACTTTTCCCATTTTGGAAAAATCGATACTGAGTCACCCTAGGCTAGAGATGGGGACATCTTGACAAAATTTTAAGGTTGTCTTTGGCTTGTTTCAGTGTGTTCCATATCCATATCTATCTACATGTGTGTATGCATATATACATATATATGTGCATATACACACAAATATGTATATATATATCTTGCCGAATTGTTACTTTTCTGTGTTGTTGCTATCAGTGGAGATTTCCCTATTATTCTGCACACTATTGAGTTAAGGTTTTGGTTGGACAGTAAACTGACCTACCTATGCATGGTCATTTCATAGCCTTAGTACCTGCGCCCACTAAACTTTGCCAACTTGACACAAACTTGAGTCATGTGGGAAGAGGGAACTTCAAACTCCATCAGATTGGCTCATGGTCATGTCTGGTGGAGTGACGTTTTTTTGATTATGACTGATACAGCAGGACCTAGAGGGCTGAGCCAGACCCGGGCAGGTGGCCCTGGCTTGTATAAAAGGCAAGCCAGGAAGCAGCTTTGCTCTGTGGTCTCTGCCTCAGCTCTTGCCTCTGGGCTCCTGCCTTGGCTTCCCTTGATGAACTGTAAGTCCCAGAAACCCTGTTGTTCTCCAAGCTGCCCTCGATCACGATGTTTATAACAGCAGCAGAGAGGCAAACTGAGACAGGACCTTACTGGATTCTAGTCTATGGAATATAAATATATGTGTATACATAACACAACACCTACAGAGAGATACAGTTTTACTTCTTTTTTTATATTTATTTATTTATTTATTATGTATACAATATTCTGTCTACATGCAGGCCAGAAGAGGGCACAGGCCTCATTACAGATGGTTGTGAGCCACCATGTGGTTGCTGGGAATTGAACTTAGGACCTTTGGAAGAGCAGGCAATGCTCGTAACCGCTGAGCCATCTCTCCAGCCCACAGTTTTACTTCTTTACAAACTACAGAGTCTCTCACCCACTTATGTGTCCTGTTTAATTACATTGTTACTATCTCCAAGACAATCTTTATGAGTAGGGGAAATACAGTTACACTCTGTCTTGTGCCTCTCTCAGGGGGAGATGCCTCTGTTTCCCAATTGAGAAGTGGTTATGGGACTAATATAAGAAAGAGAGGATCTACCTATCTATCTACCTATCTATCATCTATCATCAGTCTATCTATCTTCCTCTCTCTTTGAACACACACACATATACATATATTTACATACCAGAAGTGAATTCTTCAATTTCTATTTGCTGCGGTAGGTTTGCTTTGGGGATTTTTGTATTTTTATGTATATGTTAAGAACTTGCTGTGTCCCATCTTACCCGATCCTATTGGTTGTCATTCTTGTAGTCCACACTGAAATGACAGAAAGGTGGATCCTAGCACTATTCAGTACAGACCAGACTCGCTGCCCCCACGGAAGCATTAGTGGCATAGAAAAGTGCTGAATCAGAACACTGTTTTATGAATGGACGTGTGGGTGACTGGTACAATAATAATCACTACCATGGCAACAGTGCCAACACAGTGAGCACTGTCTGGCAGCTGTTGGAATTTTCTTCTGCTTTTACTCATCCCACCCCCACAGCAGTCCCACGTGGCAGGATTGTTACTGCTCCAGCATCCAGCAGGGGGCAGTGTTGGTTCACAAACCGAGGACGGCGGAGCTACCGGTTATGTCTACTTTGTGCTTAGTTTGTGCTTTGTTCGTCATCCAGAGCATCATTCCCCACGTGCTGTCTTTAGACAGGAACCCCAGTGCCCCCGGGGAGGGAAGCTCTGTCTCCAGTTCTCCTGCCTTTGGCTGAATGGGCCAACGATTGTTGTTGTTACTGAACAGCAATGAAGACCGTGTTTCCCCCTCTAAAGCATTCATGGTATGAGATATTTTTTAAATATGGGAACTTCCTTCATGCCCCTTATTGTTACACTAGAGGGGACTAGGTGCCCTGTTGGGCTCAGTTCCCCTGGAACAAACTTGATATCACATCTCAAACCTTAATGTAGGTCCTAATCTGCTAACTTGGTAGATTTATTTTCTAGAGTGTTTGTACAGTAGCAAAGCAAACAGCACCCCTATAAAAGCTGTAAGAAACCTTATTGACGCTTTTCTCCCTTATAGACTCCTAATTGTCACTCAGTATGTGACAGCTTTCTAAGTACAAATGAGCTCCTCCTGCTCATTTCCCCAGAACTCAAGGTATGCAGTCGGCTCCCTACACTAGGTTTGAAGTCAGTTCTGTGTTCTTTGTTTCTATAAGCAAGGAATCCCACTATAAATTGATTGTCACCACACTGGTTATCACATTATAAACTAATCATTTGTGGGGCTGGTGAGATGGGTGAGTTGGGCAAGTGCTTGCTGCATAAGAGAAGGAGCTGAGTTCAAATCCCCAGTAGCCATGTAAGAACCCCGGGTGCTGTGGTACACACCTGCAGTCCAGTGCTAGAGAAGCATGGATGGAGATTCTTGAGGTCTACTGGCTAGCCAGTCTTGGTGAGCATTAGTGAGAGATCCTGCCTCAAGAAATAATGTGGAGATCTGGAGAGATGGCTTAGCAATTAAGAGTGTATACTGCTCTTGCAGAGAACCTGAATTATTTGACTCCCAGAACACACACACACACACACACACACACACACACATTGGGCAGCTCATGACTACCAGTAACTCCAGCTCCAGGGGTCATTGGAGGCCTCTAGCTTCCAGGGGCACCTGAACTCATATGCGTATACACATAACTACTTTCTCTCTCTCTCTCTCTCTCTCTCTCTCTCTCTCTCTCTCTCTCTCTCTCTCTGTGTGTGTGTGTGTGTGTGTGTGTGTCTGTTTGTGTGTATGTATTAGTTTTTTGGTTTCTCTGTGTATCCCTGGTTGTCCTGGAACTCATTCTGTAGACCAGGCTGTCCTCGAACTTAGAGATCTGCCTGCTTCTGCCTCCCACGTGTTTGGGATTAAAGGTGTGCACCACCACTGCCCGCCTTAAAAGTAAAATCTTAAAAAAAATAAGGTGGGGCGAGGTTAAGGAGGACATCTGTTATTGGCCCTGGCCTCTGTACACATACACACGTGTGTCAGTGTACCTGCTTACGTGTATGGACACACACCCATACACATACATGAATGAAAACACACAAATTATTGTTTTTTTTGTTTTTAAACTGGTGATGCTGGATTTCTAGGAATCCCCATAGTTAGAACTATGTCACCCAGAAAACCTTCCTTGGGACTAATATAAAGTTATATCATTTGAACTTATAACTTTTATAAGTCAGAAATATCAGCAATTCCGTATAGGTCAACTCAGTATCATGGAAACCATCTTGAGGTCTCTGATTTGCAGGCCACATCTCCATGCTCAAGCGTCGTTCAGAGTGGGGTCCCCTGGATGCCACTTCTCATAACTCTTGCAGAGAGTCTGAAGTACCGGGTTAAAAATACTTGGTTTCTGTGAACAGAGGCAAACGGTTTCTTCACTCAGCTGTGTCCCTTGGAATTCTATCCCTGCATGGACTTAAAATGTCCACAAATGCTTTGCCACCTCTCCCTCCAAAAGGTGGAGCTCTCTGAGTCTGGGATGGATTTTGTGACTTCTAATGAGTGGTGGAAGCGATGGTGAGCCACTCTGTAGATCAGGTCACCAAACGTGTTGTGTTTCTACCTGGCTGTCTCTTGGGTCCTTCACTCTGATGAAAGTTGCCTGCTAGGAGTGAGGATGCTCAAATAGTCCCCAGGAGAATGGCTCTGGAGGGGGAATGAAAGCCTCTTGCTTATAGCCAATAAGGATGTTCAAGATGGTTTAGTTGGGTGGTTTTTGTATCGCAGTTCCTCATAAGTTGTAGACAAAATCCTTCAAGATCCATTCTCTTATTTAAAACCTAGCAACTGATTGTTTTCCCTCCTGGTCATGGGCTCAGTGCTAGAGGCTAAAAGCTAGATGAAACATTCTTGTTCTCCAAGGTCTTGCTCACACTAATAAGATAGTCAATGTAGCACACATTCTGCTCAAAGATGGCTGCCATATTGTAAGGATGCTCAAACAGTCCAAGAGAGCATGACTCTGGTGGTAGGGGCTAGAGAGATGGCTCAGCAGTTAGGAGTACCGATTGACCCAAGTTCTATTCCCAGCACCTCCATGGTAGCTCACAACCATCTGAAGCTTCAGTTCCAGGGGATCCAATGTTCTCTTCTGGCCTCTGCCAGCGCCAGAAGGACCATGTATGGTGTACAGCCATACATGTAAACAAAGCATCCATATACATAAAATGAATAAATTACTAACAGAAGAAGAGTCAATCTAGTTAATAAATAATTATTGGAGGGGTTGGCGAGATGTCTCAGTGGTAAGAACACTGGCTGCTCTTTTTCCAGAGGCAGAGACAGACGAATCTCAGTGAGTTAAAGGCAGCCTTGCCTTTAAGAGCTAGTTCCAGGACATCTAGGGCTGTTACACAGAGAAACCCTGTCTCGAAAATAAAAAAAAAAAAAAGTAAAAAAAACCCAGAAAACCCCACAACCCTTCATATTCTCCAGACAGTTAAATAAAAACTCTTGGCAATATTGGCGATAAATGTGGACAGCAGCTCTTTTTCTGTTGGTGGTGACCCCTTTGTGGTATAGAAAAATGAAAATGTGTATTCAGGTGAATTCTTCCCCAAATTTCCCTTTCCTCTTTGCTTCGATTCTGGAAGAAGCTACAAAGGTTTGGGGAGATGCTTTAGTGGTAAAACACTTGCCACAACAATGTAAGAACCAGGCTAGAATCCCAGGAACTCACGTAAAGCTGAATGTGGTAGCATGTACATAAAATCTGATTTATATTGACATCTGATTTATGTGTGTGTGTATTAGCTTAAATATGTGTCTACATATTTGTTGACACATACACATTTATGCATGCATGCATGTGACGCCCAGAGGCCAACAATTTGGGTTGTTTCTTAGGTAACATACGCCTTTAAATCTAAAATTTTAAAAAAGTAGCTGGATATGGCGGTCCATGTCTTTAACCTCAGCACTCAGGGAGCAAAGGCAAGCAGATATCTGTGAGTTCAAGGCTGACTTGGTTTACATAGTGAGTTTCAGGACAGTTGGGGCTGCATGGAGAGACCCATGTCTCAAAAAATAAAAAATAAAAAATAAAAAATAAAAAAAATAGAAAAATAAAAAAGAAAGAACTATGTTTATGAGTATGGGTGTTGTCTGTGTGTGTGTGTGCCATGAGCATGCATGGTACCTGAGAGGCCAGAAGTGGGTGTTGGATTATTTTCTGGGCCTGGTGGTTGTTAGTAGCCACGTGGGTGCTGGGAATTGAACCTGGATCCTCTGGAAGAGCCGGTGCTTTAGCCACTGAGCCCTCTCTCTACCCCCACTCTGTTGAAGGTTGTTTTATTTTAAATTAATTTGCATTTTATGTATATGGATATTTTGTCTGCATGCATGTCTGGTTCCCATGGAAACCACAAGTGGGTGCCAGAGTCCCTAGAACAGGAGTTATAGATGGTTATGAGCTGCCATGTGGGTGCTGGGAACCAAACTCAGGTCCTTTGAAAGAACACCAAGTGTGCTTCATTGTTGAGCCATCTCTGCAGCCCCAACATTCACCTTTTTAAAATTTATGTTTGTATTTATTTATTTTGTGTGTGTGCGTGGCGGGGGTACACATGCACATATGTGGAGGTCAGAGGTCAACACTCAGGAGTCTGTTCTTTCCTTCTATCGTACGGATCCTGGAGTTTGAACTCAGGCTTGGCCGCAGAAACCTTTATCTGCTGAACCATCCCACCAGCCTCAACCTTGGTTTTTTTGAAACGGGTCTTTTACTAGCTGCCTGGAAGTCAGCAAGTAGGTTAGACTGGCAAGCCCCAGGGACCCACCTGTCTCCGTCTCCCCAGAACACCAGGCTGACAAACATACACCGCTATGGTGTGCAACCTTTCTTCCATGGGTTCTTGGGGGAGAAAACTCAGGTCCTCAGCTGACGCTCATGCTAAGCCCTTCCCTGACTTGGCTTTCTCCCTATGCGGAAGTATACTCCTCATACACAACTCAAAAGATTAGGCAGTGCAGCCCTCACGATGGACCCTGTGTTACTCATTATGTGCTGTCTCTGGATGCTGATCCCTTTAAGGAGTTGCCATTTTCAAAGCCAACTGATTGCCGCGTATGTTGAGTTGAACATTTTCTCACTTTTCTAAGCCAGCTTGCAGAATGACTGAATCTGTCTCATTTCTAAGAATAATGATAATGTCATGGATCTCTTACTACATACTTAATAACTTTTGTACCCATGGCAACAAGTTTTGTTTCCCTTGTGAATCCTCCAAAGATTCAGCAAGCTCACCCTGAACTTCCTCTCCAAGTCTCAGGGTCTCCCATCTGGAGATGGGGCCCTGGCTTGGCTTGAGGTTGTCTGGGGGTGCGGGAGTCACTGTTTCTCTCCCTGCTCATTCATTTTTTGGTAGCTTTTGTTTCCAACTCACATAGACCATGCCGATCTCTTCAGGGCTCCTGCCCAGGGGTTCCAACTTGTTCCATGGAGCAGCTCAGATCATCTATAACATTGTCTCCAGGACCTTTCCATGCCCGCTAAAGACAACTCTCTTGTCCTCCTGTCTCTCTGGACCAAATGCTCCCAGGCATTTTGTCAACCCCGCCCCCTATTCAAATAAATCACAGACATCAATGGCAGAGCTAGAATGCAAAATTTCCCATTTCCAAACCCATCTTTCTTCTGGAGCCATTCTGAAGTTTGGAAGTACTGATAAATATCTCAGTGTGTTCATTTTCCTATTTATGTAGCTCTTTGTGGTTTGAACATGACTTCCACAAATGTTGCCTGCAAGGCAAGTCATAGCATCTCTATTTCATACAAATGGAGACAGAGTCTCAAGTCCAGGCTAGACACCCTGAGTGTGGCCCCCACAGGCAGTAGTGATATCTGTGAGACACGCACATTCTCAGGCCTACTTGGACCCGTAGAGCCAAAAACTCTCAAGTGGGGCCCACAGTCTGTTTGATAAGCCTTCCCCATGAGAATCACTACCTTATCTGTGACGGAGTGAATTTGTTAGGTTCTAAATAAAACCAAAACACTGATGTACTTTGGACACCTTAGGATCTTCCCCCAAATTCCCCTTCCCTCTTTGCTTTGATTCTGGAAGAAGCTACCAAAGGTTTGGGGAGATGCTTTAGTGGGTAAAGCACTTGCCACAACAATGTAAGAACCAGGCTAGAATCCGAGGAACTCACGTAAAGCTGTATGTGGTAGCATGCACGTGTGATCCCGGGGCTCTGGTGATGGGATGGAAGGTGAGGGCAGGAAAAGCCGGAAGTCTCAGGGCCAGCCAGCCCGGTGGACACCATGACTGACAACCAAGAGAACCCGTCTCCAACAGTGTGAAAGGTGAAGACTTGTTCTCTGACTTCCACACATGTGCTATGTATGACATGCACACACCCAAGTGTGCACAACACACACACACACTTCTTTATAGAAACAGAAACAGAATTAAGCTCAGGTCAATGACTGTAGGTAAAACTGTTAATATTAGCTTCCTATCTCTATAATGAAATACCTGAGATGAACAACTTATAAGCTGTCGGCTCATAGATTTAGAAATTCTAGTCCATGGCTGTCCATGTTGTTTGGGGGCCCGTGGAGAGGTAGAGCAACATGGTGGGAGTATGTGAGAGCAAATCTGCTCATTCCATGTCTGAGAAGCAAGGGAGAGAGAAGAGAGGAGAGGGGAGGGGAGAGGAAAGGAGAGGAGAGGAGAGAGGACAAAGGAGAAAAGAGAGGGTAGCTAGGATCCCAGAATCCTCTCTGAGGGCACAGTACCAATGAGCTAAAATCCTCCAACAGGCCCCACCCCTTAAAGGTTCTAGTGCCTTCTAAGAGTGCCCCCTGCAGATTGAGCCTTTAATATGTAGACTTTAGGGGCATTCAGGATCTAGACTTCTCTTTTGTCTTTTGTAGATCTTATTGCTGAGAAGGTGGATAAGGAATCATCTCTATTCAACAGAGATGTCAGCCATCAATTGTCGACTGTGGACAAAGAAATACCCCAAGTATTAGTGACTCAAGGTAATTGTTCCTAAAGCATGATCTAAGTAAGAGTCTCAAGTATGGAAGGTTCTAGAATATGTCTTTTGATTTCGTGGTATTTTAGTTCACCTGCAAAAGTTTGTGGTAAGCTAGTGTAGGATCACATACCTGTAATCCCGACACTCAGCAGGCTGAGGCAGGAGGTTCATGAGTTTGAGGCCGGCCTGGGCTACATGGTGACACTGTCTAACAAAACAAAACAAAACAAAACAAAACACAAAAACATGCAATGCATGTAGTCTTCACATTATGAGTAAAATGACTCTGAAAACTTTGACCACCTTTCCAAAAGGATTTCCATGGGTTCTCTAAAGAGCCCGTGGTCATTTAGAATATGGTGTCCTCTTCTGAGCCCCTGCCACCGCTGGGCACTGAGGCCACCTAGCGTACAAGAGAGATTCAATGTCAAAGGTTAGGCTAGTCTCCTATGGTTCTGGCTTCTCCTTCTGGTTGGGTTAACCGAGCTCAGGCTTGTTGGTAGTGGGTAGAGACTGACCCCATGCTGGTACCAAGCCCAGGACACTCTCTTGTGGCGCCTGCACCACGGGACGGTACGTGAGCAGGGAACTAGACTGGAGACTTAAAAACACACGCACACACACAGACAGACAGAGGCACAGGGACATGGGTCATCCTTGATACAAGAATGCCAACTTCATTGTGCTTCAGGAAAGCTTATACAGGGATCCTTAACTGATAGCCACGCCCCAGCTCTTGGGATCTTTCAGCTGCAGGTCTCACCAGAACCCACTCTCCTGCCATCAATATCTCGTGCTCAGAGCAGCTGCAGGTACAGGTAAACAAGCTGTTTTGCTCAGTTCACTCCAGCAGACAGAGGGTCTGAGGCAGACAAAGAAAGTCAAGGGGCCAGGGGTCTGCAGCCCCCAACACTCTCTCCATACAGCCACTCCAGACCTTGCTGTGTCACTTTCAGCAATTAAACACCAAGGTTGACAGTTGGGGTTCAGTCCTCCAGACCTGCATGGTAGAAAGAGAGAACTGACTCCCATAAATTGGTCACATGCATGCATGGATGACATGTGCATGCACACATATATGCATACATGCACACACAAAATAAAATATAACTCTAAGCTTTCGAGTACTGAATTCTTCCAGCAGAGCCCCCAGAGAGACTTACTGATGCTCTTGGTGCAGCTGGGATGAAGAGTCGGGCTCCAGCTTCCCCCGATAACCTAAGAAAGCCTTTGGGCAGCATCCTCCTGCCTGCATCACACACTCTCTTTAGTGTTTCTCCTCACCGAACCTGCTCATTCCTGTCACTGTCTCCTTCTCCCCACTCCCCGACTCCCCCTCTTCCCTTGCCTAGATTACAAATGGAATCCAGATGCCCCTGTGTCCCCTAATGTCAGCTGGGAGCTCCTTCCTTTGAGATCTAACCATGAGTTTTTGTCTTCAAATCCATGCTCGGTGGCATTCCAAAGCCACCCTCATGGTTTCTCAAAGTCCCTAGAGGGCTGTCAGAAGTCAGGATCATCTCTGGCAATATCGACTGCAGGGTGACAGTCACGAATCTCTCAAGCTACAAGCTTGATCAGTTTTTTCATCACTGTAGCAAATACCTGAGAGGAACAAATTTAAGGGTAAAGGGTTTATTTCAGCTCTAGATTTTGGAGGTGCGGGTCTATGGTCAGCTTCGCTCTTGTTCTGAGGCTCTGATGAGACAGAACACCGTGGCAGAAAAGCCATGACTACATGCTGGCCAGGAAGCAGAGAAAATTGCCCCCACGTTGACTGGCTTCCTCTTTTCCCATCTTCATTCTATCTAGGCCCTCAGCCTATTGGATGGTACCCCCCCCCCCAAATTCAGGATGGATCTCCCCACATCTGTCACTCTCTCTCAAGTCAACCATTTCTGGAAACACCCTCCCAGATACACACACACACACACACACACACACACACACACACACACACACACAGACACCTATTGTAATCTCTTATGTGTCTCTTAGTCAAATCAAGATCACAGTCACGACCTACAGTCCTAACCCCCACAAGGCAGACTGCATATATAGTTTCTAGAAGCTAGTGGGGCAGGGAGGAGAGGGCAGCAGAGAAATGTTTCTGTTACTGCCTGTGAGAAACCTTCACTCAATATCTGACACGTTGTGGTCCTGTTCCTCATGCTGGAGATTTAGCTCAGTGCTTCCTGCATTTGACTCAAGTGCGCCACCATCCAACTGCACCCCCAGCCCCACCTCCATTATTCTCAAAGCCTTTGAAGTAGGACGTTCCTGCTTCCTTTTTCCACCTCCCCCATGCCCTGCCTCCCTATGGACCTCACTTCTGGTCTCCTTGCTTCCCACACACTCTGGTTTATTGAACCTTCTTCATGGATGTGTTGCTGCTTGCCAGCCCACACCCTCAGCATCCCAACTTGTCACTGGTGACCAGGCCAGCCACTTCCCCAAAACTGGACTTCTGAAGCTGGCTGACATGCTAGTGCATTGACTTCTGCTCTGAGTTTTGGGGCCTGGTTGTGGGTCACCTGGAGGGATGGTTGAGGCTGCCTCCTGCTACTTGCTACTCCCCTTGTGTCTTCCTGCTTAGATGCTCACACTGATCCTTGTGTCTCCCGTTTAGATGTTTACACGGAGGGTCTGCCTTGCAGAGAGCTGCTGAGCTTCCTGGAAAAGAACATCATCACTGTGGCCGCTGCTATTGCTGCCATCCTCCTGGTCACAGCATTTGTGGTGCTTGCATTGGTCACATACAAAAGGCAGAAGCAGCCCAGGTTAGTAGCTCTCGGCATCCATCTTCATTTTAAGAAGTCAGGGTGGTGGTGGTAGAGAAATGGCTCTGATTCTATTCCCAGCACAGGGTGGCTCACAGCCATCTGCAGCTCTGGTTCCAAGGGATCTAATCCAGTCTTCTGGCCTCCAGAGCACTGCATGCATGTGGTACTTGCTGGCAAAACACCCATACCTGTAAGATAAAGAAAAAAGAAAAGAAAGGAAACTGAACAATCAACTCAGAGTTTGAAACAGTTGCTTCTTGAAGATCCCAGATGTAAGAGGAAGGCAGGAATGTCTTCCTGTTGGGCCTTAGCATCTCCCAGCATGCTTGATAAAAGTTCCCAGGTGAGCCAGGCGGTGGTGGTGCATGCCTTTAATCCTAGCATTTGGGAGGCAGAGGCAGGCGATCGCTGTGAATTTGAGGCCAGCCTAGTCTACAAGAGCTAGCTCCAGGACAGGCTTCAAAATTACAGAAAACAAACAAACAAATAAACAAACAAAAGTTCCCAGGTGGTGGGTTTCAAGCACCATCTAGCAATTCTCTGAGGCACACTAGGGCTTTGGAGTCTCTGACTTGGGCTATGTGTGCCTCTCAAGGCCATGCAAGTCTGAGAGAAAACTGAAGGGGAAATGGCAGAGCCACTGGTTAGAAGAATGGAAACCAGGACTGTTCCGGCCCCCCTCCCCCTCCTGAGTGCTGGGATTGAAGGCGTGCACCACTATCCCAGACTATGGGAACTAGGACTAGTTGGTGCGGAAAAGCCAACCGTGGCTATTGGAAGGTGTGAACGGACAAGATGGTGGCGAAGAGACCAAGGCTGAATTCACACTGTGAAGTCTGTTCACACTGATTCAGCTGCCTTCTTAGACTATGGACGTGTGGTTCTGCTAGCCGATTTAGCCGCTTTCTAGAACCCCACATGGCCCTGTAAGTGATGGGTTAATGCCTGGCAGGAGCCTTCAGGAACCAGGAGAGAAAGGGTTCAGGCACAGACGGAACCTTGAGCAGACATGAGAAGCAAATAACTTGAGAGAGTATCATATGCATGGTCGCTTTCAGAATTGTGAACCTCTGCTACATTCTTGGAGCCACACATCCCTTACTGACGGCTGAGGACAAGTAGCTCTGGTATTCATCTTGTCCCTTTCCTTTGGCTCCGAGGCTATAGTAGCTAAATGTCCCCATGAGAGAGTGTCATTGTCTTCTCTAAATGCCAAGGCCATCTGGATGGAAGGCCTAACCAGGCTAGCTGACAACCACCTCACATCCAGCTAACGCTCCTGACACAGGTATGGGGCTTCTTAGACAAAATGGGAGCTCAGATTTAAGAGCTCCTAAAAATAATCTTGGCCCACTTTATAACCCTGACCAGGGTCCATCCTTAGACCAGCCATTTTCTCTCGAAAAGAACTGGTTAGGAGAGTTGGCTCCATCCAAAGCGGACGAGCTGGGGGCTGAGGATGAAAAGCTGCGGTGGAGGAGTTTACCAGAGGTACCTTGCGGCCCTGGGTCACAGGGAATGTCATCCGGGACAGACCTTCCCTGAGGAAACAGAATTCGGAACCCTCAGAAATTGCAGCCTCCTGTCCCATCTAACGGGGCAGACAGGGAGCTTCCTGTGTGTTTGGTGAGCGGTGTAGTTTTTCTTCTTCGTTTTAGGTATCCGCCAGCGAACACGACGTACAATATTTTTATAATGAATGGGAAGGCTTGGTGGCAAAATCCCGAGGAAAGGTATCTCAGAAAATTCACAGGAAAGCAGAAACACCTGAAATGTAATTCCTTCGTCTAAGCCGGTGGAAGAGTCAGCAAACTGTCAGCAAGCCACTGCAGGAGGGTTCTTCTGCGCTGCCTGGACAGAAATGGAGGGTAGGCAAGAAGCTCTTCAAAAGCTGGTCTCTAGGATAGGTGGGGAAGCAGTGGCCAGTGGCGCCCTCTAGCGGTAGCGTCTCACGTAAGCCTCAGGTGTAGGCTCTTTGGCCACTGCCAGAGCTATAGTTCTCATTCTGGGGGTTGAGATCCTGGACCCTGAAAACTTTACAGTGTCACATCTACTTCTACATCCTGTCTTCCTTCTGCTGTGCCACTGGGGAACCCTTCAGCTGCTCCTTCAGTTGTTGGTGCTGCCGCCAGAATGACTTGGGGAGAGTATCTGCCTCTGTTGAGAGCTAGGGCTCCAAGAGTCCTATTCATTCCAAGAGTCCATTCAGAAACTAGATGCTGGGAACTGCTGGCATCATTAAGCATGAGTATCTTTTCCCACTAGGGCCAGGATCTTGGTTGGCTGGTGGGATTTCTAGCCTGGATCCTTGGCAGGTCCTGGGCAACAGTGTCATAGAGCTAGGTTGGCTCAGGTCTGTACCCACAGCCTGCTGGCGAGTGGGCCCGAGACTTCTGTGGGTGAGCAGCTACTTTAACTGTTGAATGGCACACGAAGGTTTCCACAGTGTCACTCCTTCGTGGACCAGTGACAAGTGGGTACCAGTCACAAGCAAGGTTATTTGAGAGTGAGGGTGGGTTTGGCGCCAGGCACTGACTGAGACTGCTCTGAGAACTCTGGATCTCTTCAACTGTTGACCAGTAGTTATAGGTACTTTGAGCTCTGAAGCTGGGGCCCCCATCTTAGAAATGCATACTGCACACGTGCAGTTTGGAAACCAGCTCCGAGTGAGCACAGCAGCCTGCTTAAATAACCTAGCGGGGCTGTTAAGACCAATCACAGTCATTCGTTTGGACCAATCCCAGTCTTGGGTTCTGGGCCAATCACAGGCTTGCCAGAGGCCATAGTCGTCCCTCCTTCAGGGGAAGGGCTCCCTGGTTGGCCAAAGTGGAGCTGGTTCACTGAGGCTGTGACTGTAGAAACTGGCACAATCCCTTTTTAAACAGCTCTGTCTAGGGCTGGGTCCTCAGCAGCTGGGATGTTCTGCATAGCCGGCTCCAGGCATCAGCGGGGCTTTTAAGATGGACGGTGCTAGCAGAGCGAACGTAGTTCACTGGCTGTTAAGAGTGACTGTCCTTTTGCTCAGAGCCGCTTGGACAACAAAAGAAGATGCCAAAGATGCTAATTACGGGGCCAGACCGATCCCAGCGTCTGCCTGAACACCAGAAGGCGCGCTTGCAGTAAAAGTCAGTGCTCCAATGACAATGACTTTAGCAGATTTTAACTGTGCTTTCTACCTGCCCACTGCCCAGGGAGGGGGGCTCCTCTTCTCTGTCTCAACCAGGACTTGGAATCACGATGCAAGGAAATTCTTGATCTAGTCATGGAGAGTCAGCTGGAGTTAGGGCTGTGAGGTGTACTCCACAGAAATTTCCTGTTGCCCGCCTATCTTGACTGAACCTCTGGACACTTGTGGTACTAGTGTATGAAGGACCAGGGCAGCTGATGGTGGTATTTTTGGAAGGTCGTGGCTCCTTTAAGAGTGGGTGGTGTAGATGATTGGGAGCAAGCTGTGAGGTTTTAGGTATACGTTTATTTTTAAAGGTTTACTTCGTAATTTTGTGCGTGCGGAGGGGTGTGTGCATGTGAGTTTGGGCGTCCTGTGAGACTAGCGGCCTTGGTTCCGCTGGAGCTGGAGTTGCAGGTGATCGTTACCCACCTGGCTTGGGTGCTGGGAAACCGAACTCGGATTCTCTGCCAGAGCAGGAAGCACTCCAAGGGCTGAGCCCTCTCAGCTCCTCCAAACTGGGAGGTTTTATAGCCTGATCCCTTTTCCTCCTCTGTGTCGATGATAATAACCCGAGAGACAACTTAAAGGAGGGACATCGTATTTTTCTCATGGTTTTGGAAGGGCCAGTCACTGGTTGTCTGGTCCATGTGCTTGGTTAGATTATGGTCAGTGGGGGAGGAGAGCTCTTCACTTCATGGCTGACCAGTAGGCAAAGGGACAGAGAGTGCAGACCCTCAGCTGGCTTTCTCCTTCCTCCCCTCTCCATCCTATTCAGCCACCTGCCCATGGGAGGGCATCACCCACACGGAGGGCAGGTCTTCCCTCCTCAGATAATTCTCTCTGGAAACACCCCTATGAATGCACCCAGAAGTGTACGTTAGCAATCTCCTTGGGAGACGACTGTGTTAGTTACTTTTCTTGCCTTGATAGAAGGAAGAGTTTATTTTATCCCACTGTTCTAGAGTGCTAAGAGTCTGTCGTGGAGAAGCTTGGCAACAGCGGCAGGAAGCTGAACTGCAAACATGAAGCAGAGAAAATAAGTTGGAAATGGCCCACGTCTTTAGAGTCTCAAAGCCCGTCCCCAGTGACATGCTTCCTCTACTAAGGCTGTACCTCCTTAGCTTTCCCAGATGGTGCCACCAACTGGGGACCAAATGTTCAAGAGCATGAGCCTGTGGAGGACATTCTCATTCAAACCCACCCAGACAATGAAGATTAACCATCATACTGGCCATAAATCTTGTTAATAACCAGAGTGACCCCTCCTCTGTCCTTTCCAAGTCCTTTGTCTGCTTGGTAGCTCAAGGGCCACTGTCCACAAATTAATGTGGAGTGGGACTTCTCAATCTGGGGCTCTGTATGTGTGTGTGTGAGTGTGTGTGTGTGTGTGTGTGTGTGTGTGTGTGTGTTCTGGCATCCAATGGGTAGCGGTTAAGAATTACAATACACAGGAGAGCCCTCATATCCGCCAAGGAATTTTTCAGCTCTAAGTGTCAATAGTGCAGAGGCTCAGACTCTGGTATGGATCTGTCCCTGGACAGCCTCACCAAGATGCCCTTCCTTCTTCACTGACCCTCAAGGTTTTCCGGAGTCAGCGATGTAACTGCTCCTGCATCTAGATGGGGTCTGCATGTCTCCTAGATCATTTGTAACCTGGAGCATTTATCCTCCCAACCCCCACTAGCTGATGAGAGGCCACGGAGGCCAGTGCGGTAGAAACATTAGGAACCCCCAGTAGGGGAATCTGAACTACCTGCTTACATCGGAGAGCTAGGCCCTTGGGGTTCATTTGCCTGTTCTCATTATAGTCATGTGCTGCCTAGTGATGAGAAATGGGTTAGGTAATACTACTCTTGTTTGAGTATCATAAAATGTACTTACTCAAACTAAGTTGGATATGACGCCTCTAGGTGGGAAAACATTTATATGTTTTATGTGGTGCTGGGGATTGAAGCCAGAGACTTATGCATTCTAGGCAAGTGATCTACCACTGAACTGTAGTCCCAGCCTCTAAATGATACAACTCCATGGGGCTACTGTCATAAACAACAATATGTTATTAACAGAAATGTCATCAGTGGTTTCCATGGACTCTGCCTTAGGCAGGGCTACTATTGTTGTGATGAAACACCATGACCAAAAGCAGTCAAAAGTTTTCATGGAGAGGAAAAGGTTTATTTCACTCACGGTTCCCTGTCACAGTTTGTCATCAAAAGCAGTGAGACAGGAACTCACACAGGGCAGGAACCTGGGGGTAGGAGCTGATGCACAGGCCGTGGAGGGGTGCTGCTTACTGGCTTACTCCCCTTGGCTTGTTCAGCCCACCCCAGAACCTCCAGGCCAGGGATGGCACCACACAAAATGGGCTAGGACCTCCCCCATCAATCATTAATTAAGAAGATGCCCTAGAGATGAATCTTATGGAGGCATTTCCTCAATTGAGATTCTTCCCTCCAGATAACTCTAGCTTGTGTTAAGTGGACATAAAACTAGCTACCATGGACTCTCATATGACTTACGTGGAGATTCGCTTATCCCCTCCAATCAATTGGATAGGATATCACCATTTTGGGGAGCCCTCTGGCCTGGCTCAGTGTCCCTCCTAAGACTCACTCACAAGTCAGGAGCTGCTTGCTGATGCAAAAGTGCCTGCAAAAGACAGGCTGGCCTCCTCCACCTCTAGGTTCCACACTATGGCTGTCTCTGAGACTTTCTGGAAGGTTCCTGTGCCTCTCTGTTCCACTAATCCTTCCAGAATGCCCAGGTCTGCCGACTGAGATGGCTCAAGTAGCCTGCCTCCCAGCTTGCCTCCCAGCCTACATCGGCTGCAGAGGCTCTCTTTGCAAGTGTGATTGGCAGTCAGGCAAGGGGATTGAGAGTTGAGCCCAAATGTGGTCTAAATGACCTTCCAAATGAGATGCCCACTGAGCACTGGACCCTTTTCTAATGGAGATGCTGCTTTAATGGGCAGCCAGATGTGCTGCAGGGCACCTGAGCAACTCCATCGCCCTGGCAGGACCTGGATGTTCTTTCTGTTCGTCTTCCGTCCTCTGGAACACTCTTGGCCTCCTGAGGGTCCCATGGAACTTCCTGATTCCTGAGGTTTAGATACGGTGAGCCAGCTTGGTTGTTCTGTAAAATAGCAAGTGCTTGGGTTTCTCTGTTCAGTAAGGGCCTGTTAGCATTTGGAGATTCTCATCAGTTTCCAGCCAGGATGGGATGAGATCCCGCTGGGGTTGACTCCCTGCGAGCTCCCATTTCCTGTTCTGTTTTGCACTGCTCTGCAGGGCTGTCTTGGTCAGTGTTCTGGTGCTGTGAAGAGACACCAGGACCCGGGCAACATTTAACTGGAGGCTTGCTTACAGTTTCAGAGGTTTAGTGCCCTAGTCTCATGGCGGGAAGTGTAGCGGCAGGCAGGGAAGACACGGTGCTGGAGAAGTCGCTGAGAGTTCTACATCTGGATCCGCAGGCAGAAAGAAGAGGGCTTTTGGAAACCTCAAAGCCCACCCCCAGTGGCACACTTCCTCCAACAATACCACACCCCATAATCCTGTCAAATAGTGCCACTCCCTGGTGACCAAATATTCCAATCTATGAGCCTATGGGGGCCGTTCTCATTCAAACCACCACAAGAACCCTGACTCTTCCTAGACACCCTTGCCATCTGGCTTCTACCAGCAGGAAGTACCGACTGAGATTGATTGGGGGGTGGACAGAGGGAAAACAGCTTCCTTTCTTAGGTCATTCTAGAGGGAGCACCCCAGAAGTGGAGGATGACAGTGGCCTGCCTTGAACGGGTGCACGAGGCAGGAGGGAGAGGGAGGCAAGAGTCCCGAGGAGCTGCCCTGGGTCGTCCCAGGACAGTTGCACAAGTGTACTTGGTACAATGTCTCCTGAAGTCTACAGCTCGATGCTGTATCCACCTCTGGCCATGGTAACCAAGGGATGCTCCAGTGGGGAAATGGATGTAACTTCCCATGCTGGGGACTTCATGCCCGGCCCCAGTTCTAGTTGACATATCAGTCCCTCTAAGATGCAGCGGAAGGATGGGGACTGGGACAAGATTTGAGTCAGAGGAATGAGACGTCACCAGAGTACAAGATCATAATCAAGACGGGGCAACCCCTGCTTCAAATCCATGGAGAGACATCCCATGAGGTTCTCAACCCAGTGGCAGGGCTAGAGGCAGCTCTGGAATAGAATGTGTTAGCAAGGGTTAGGTAGGCCAGGGATACGCGGGCTAGGGGAGATACATGCATGCCAGGATAGGTGTAGCCCACAGGCAGGAGAGCTTCTCTGCTGCTTCAGTCCCTGAGCAGGTAAGGTTAGGTTGGGTTACTGTAGGGAGTGTTGTACAGGGGATTGGTGGAGTAGGCAGTGGCAGGGCGGACCCTGGCTGAGCGGTGGTCCTTGGTGTTGTCATTGGCATGCTTGTAGCTCTTGGGAACAGCCAATGAGACTGTGAGGTCCTGGCTGATTCTTCATGCAAGGATGGGGGTCCTTAGTTAAAACCTCCAAAGAGGTGGGGAAGAGTGGTGGGGAGGCCCAGAACAGTCCAATCAGGGCCCGAGGGTGGAGCTTGTGGACTTGTCTATGTGGGGTCTGAAGACAAAGAACCCTGAGAAGATTCTACGTAGCTCTTTGCCAAGTAGAAGAGTTGGCCCACCTCAAAAATGTGCGTCTGCTTAACCTGATCAGTAAGTTCAAAACTGCCCCAATGGTGGCCATGCTGAAGTCACACATAGCCTGACGTATTAGACAGAAGGTATCCGTGCCAAGATCCCAACCCAAGAGACCAGAAGCCTAGTCCCAGTTCATAGGGCATCCTGCATGTTCCCTCCTTGCTTGATCTCCCAGGGGCTCAAGCAAATGAGGTGAGGGGAGGGAACCATGAAGGGGAACAGGGAAGATAGGAAATTTGGAGCCGGGCATGTAGGGAAAAGAAATCTGATTGACAAGTGGGTGAACTTGGAGAGGAGGCGGGCTTTGCTCCCTACCAGCGTCAGCAGCTGGTATTTACAGGACTGGTCCCCACTTAGGCAAGCATTTGTCCAGACACAGTGGCCAGTGTCCCTCCCTGTGGCAATCTCCCCCAATGGCTGACCTGCATGGGCTTGGCCTTCGTCTCCTGTGAGGTGAACATGATTCCCCCCATTCCACAGCTGAGCCAGAGGGGGATGGGAGTAGTCTACAGGAGCAGACCTATATCTCTGCTGCCAGACTGGGACTGCGAGGTTGGCCATCGCAGGACCAGAGGCAACAGGGGACAACTGTAATGTGGTCTGGTGGTCTGACTCAGAGGGACTGCCTGTCTGAGCCCCACAGTTCTAGGTGTTCCACGGGCAGAGAGCTGGATCCAGCTGGATTCTGCTACTGGTCTTCCCTGAGCTTCCACTTCCTCATTCTGACAATAGAGGAAATAATTGAGCCCCTCCTGTATGCAGGCACTATGCTGGGCTGGAGGCGCTATAAAGAGAAGGAACTGGAACCCTTTTGAGCTTGGATGAGATGTCCCAATCTGGTCATGTGCCCCCTCACTCTGCTTCATTCCAGCCTCTGGGCTCCCAATTCTGAGCAGCAGTCCACTCCCTCTCAGATCTCCTGTCCCGTTTCCAGACTTTGCCTTCTGTAGGTGAGCACCCTTTACCCGTGGGCCTGTGGGAGCTAGCCCAAAGGGATCCCCTTCACCTTATTTTCCCCTCACTTGGTGGGAATCCAGTCCCTTTGTCCCTGTGTGGCTGAGTCAACAGATGGCATGGGGCTTTAGAGTCCAGCCCGGCTGTGTTCTCTCTCTGCTTTCCGCCATGTCCTAGGAAAGTCTCCTGTCTGTTTACTCTTGGCCTGTTTCTCTCTATAACACGGCTACATCCTTTGTGAGGCTGTTGTCTCACATGAACTCTTACCTAGAACTGCTCAATAGAAAAGAAGACTTTTTAAAAAAAAAAAAAAAAAAGCTGTTATGATTCTGCAAGATGTTGGTTCTCTGCCTTCGCAGAATCCTCTGCATTCCTTCTAACCACAATGCCTGACCTGGCCACTCCCACACTCATCCACTGGCTCTGGAGACTGGTTGGGAATCACTATTCAGAGACAGGGATGGGGCCCATTCAACCTGTGAGCTGTGTTGGGGGCAGTTTCAGGGAATACTGAGAAAAATCCCTTCTCTTTGCACAGGACTTGAAGTAACTCCGTATCTCAAAACCCAGGAAGAAAATGCAACAGAGAGAGAAGCCAACAGGTGGGAGGTGACAACCCTGCAGCCATCAATGGAGCCCAGAGCAGGCTGCCCTGAAGCCCATCCCTGGAATCTTCAGCTACTGATGCAATAATTACCAAACACATTTTTTTTTGTCTCACTTGTTTGTTTTTTGAGAGACTTGTGTATCCCAAGCTGACCCCAGACTCCCTATGTAGCCAAGGATTACCTTGAACATCTGAGATTATATTTTCGTAGGTGTGTGTGGTTGCATGTGGGCATGTGTGCCTATAGAGGCTGGAAGAGGGTGTTAGATCTCGTGGAGCTGTCTTGAGTGGGTGCTGGGAGCCGAACACAGATTCTCTGCAAGAGCAGTATGCATTCTTAGCCACCAGGCTGTCTGTCCCTACAGTCCATACTTAGAACTTCTGGTCTGTATCTCCTAAGTACTGGGATTACAGGTATGTACCACTATGTGGTGCTGCAGTGTTGGGATAGAACCTTGTGCATGTTAAGCAAATACTACCAGTTGAATTATATTCCCCGCCCCCCAAACACTCCAGTTACCAGTGTAATGGTAAAAATAAAATGGCACAATTCCCAAGGGGCAGCAGTGGGCAGCGGGCCACAAGAGGCAGCAGATCCCAGGCAGATCAGCCAGTCCCATAAGGAGCCGTGGTGGATGAGAGACAAAGCTGGATAGGCATGCCATGCAGAGACAGTGGGTATTTATTTAGTGGGTTATGAAGGGGAAAGGGAAAGGGGAGAAAGGAAGAAGGGGGAAGAGCAGAGAGGAGAGAGAGAGAGAGAGAGGAGAGAGAGAGAAACGGCAGGGGGAGGAGAGGAGAGGAGAAGTTACCTTTTTGGGAGAGAGACAGAAAGGAAGGGACTCAGGCTAGAAGCAGAAGGAAGATCTGCTTGATTTGGTGGACAGGGGTGGGGGTGGGGTGGGCGGGGCTTGTCTCTTAAAGGGACAGGACAGACCATTACATTCCCATCTCTTTTTTTTTAAATATATAATAATAAGGTGGGAGGTTAGGCACAACAGGTTAAAGGAATTAGGATGGCAGATTCTCAAGTCTGTTTCCTGCTTATTTGTGGGTGTCATTTTGGGAGGGGAACCTGAGAAAGCTGGGTGCTGGTCACATCCTGGGGTAGCTGGTCTCTTTGCTCCTGTCTGGTGTTTGTGGTATGGAAATGTCTAGTGTCTCTTGCAGCTGTTTAAGGTATTAGCAAAACACAGGATGAAGTTAAGTTTAGGAAAAAAAATTAGGACCAGGGAATTGAGAAGGGTATATCTGATCTGTTTAAGGTGGATCTTTTAATTCGGCTCCCTGGAACTCACAAGAATTTTTTGGGTTGTGAAAACACAAGTTTTAGACATATACATTGTATAAACAGTAGCATATTTATGTCAGAATGACTGTGACAGGTGTTTTTTTGCACAATGAAAAGTATTTTTAAGATTATGGAAGGCAGGGTGAGAGAGAGATTTGATAACTTGTATTTGTCCTCACACCTTTATAACTTGCAGGTACACACCTTAATAACTTGTATTTGTATTTTACTGAAATTTGTTAGGTGAGGCTGTCCTTTTAAACTGGTAAAACCTCTCACCTGTCAAACTGCATCAGAGATCTTTGAGAAGGATAAAATTTTACTTGAGTTATTGATTAAAAACCAACAGAGAACTTACTTGGTTGGCACCTAGAGCTGCTCCTCAGGGTCCTCCATGGTTGCTGAGGGTCGTATTTTTCTTTTGCTGTTTAATGCAGCGCCTACCAGACTCCAGAGGATCCTATGGTTTAAAAATCTATAGGAAGACAGGCCTACCTTGATCTGAGCAGCTAGACTGTCGATTCCAGTGATTCTGTCCACATCTGGAGATCTTCAGTTTAGATGAAAGGCAGTTTTTGCCAGTGGTCAGCGCTTGGCAGTTGAAGCAAATTGCAGATGGACTTTGTTTTGTGCCCATTTGCCTTCTGTCTTCTTTGGAGGAAATAGAGTATTGCTGCTAGGAGCCAACCTGTCTCTTTTTGCTATGAAAAGTTTTTTAATAATTAAATATTTAAAATGCCATATTCCCCAGATCTCTGAGCAGTTGAGGGCTGATTATCAGGTATAAATAAGAACAGTATAGAATCTGCCCGGAGAGCTGGGTCTAAACTTGACTTTACTGGCTCTCAACTTAACAGGTAAGATTTACACTCGTAAAAAGACAGAAAGAAGAAAAAAAAACTGCTTGCAGTAGAAGTTTAACGGCAGAACTGACAATAGTAGAGAACAGCTTAATATATTTTACACCATATTTTTGTAAGAGACTTAAAGGGACATACCAATTTAAAACATGAGACTTTTTGCTTTGTAGTCTGGAATGATACAATGAACAGACAATTATAACATTTAACAGTAGACATAGGTGCATTTAAGTTGCATGTATGCACACACATTAAACAGGAATTGGGGGAAGTATACTCTTGGTGGGCCCTACTAAAGGCATGCCACTGTGCAAAACACACATGTGACAGAGTCAGCACCAGGGACTAGGCAGGGACTACCTCAGTAAAGATGGTGGAACTTGGTCACTTGATCTGGCCCTCAGTCAAAATGGTGGCGGTCACGTGTTGTATGGAGAAGCCACTTTTTTTTTTTTCTGGAGCTTTAAACATCATAACAAGAGAGACCTAGAAGCATGATCTGCCCTGCCGTGCTGCTGTGCCACAAGCTGCGGTGGGAGGGGGGCAAAGGCTGGAATCGAAAACGGCTGCCTTGTGGACCCAACTAATCTTGTTGGTTTCCACGGGACCAGCAGTAGCACTGGCAGGGATAGTTTGAGGAAAAATGGAGCTGGCGGCACACTGGCAGAGCGTTCACAGGCAGGGGGCTGATAGTTTGAGGGTTTATATTCCATAGCCGAAAACGTGAAAACCCACAAAAACAGCAAACGAACACCCTAAGGCCTATAGAAGAATGTCTTCTCTCTACAGGCGGGGTGTTAATAAAGCCCACTGGCCCCAGTCTGGGCGACTCAGAAGCCAGGCCGCTCTGAGCAGTCTCTCACAGTGGGGACCACTTACGAGTGGTCTAAAAGAAAAGAGAAAGAAAAACCCAAGGGACTCTGGGCTCCAAAGCAAACACACTGCTCAGCATGTGCAGTGCTAGCGTGAGTGGACTAACCTGGGTCATCCAATCACATTTTTAGCTATGGGAACCAACCACCGGTGAATGTCAGCGAAGGGCTCAACCATAGTAGTCGTGGAGGCTATGGTTGGGGCAATACGGTTAAGCTGACCGGAAGGGGAAAACTCATCACCAAAGCCGCTGGTGTGTAGAGGTCAGCGTTCAGGCAGAAAGAACGTGGGGCTGTTATAAAGAAACCCGGTTCCCCAACCCAGCCCAGGGTTCCGCGTGTCCACAGGCAGGCTGACTGGGGGGAGAGGGGGATGTGGAGCGTGCCTGGCCAAGTCACAAGCACCAATGTAGTGGTAAAACTAAACGCTATGGGTCCCTGAGTGGTGGCAGCTGGCAGCAGGTCCCAGGCAGGGAGCTGCTCGGCGGGTGAGAGACAGGCACACCATGCAGAGAAAGTGGGTTTTTATTTCATGGATTATGGAGGGGAAAGGGAGAAGGGGGAAGAGCAGAGAGAGGTAGAGAAAGCGAGAGAGAGAGAAAGAGTGAGGAGGGAAGGGAGAAGGGGAGAAGGGGGGAAAAGGGAGAGAGGTAGAAGCTGCCTCTTTGGGAGAGATGAAAAGGAAGGAGCTCAGACTGAAAACAAAAGGAAGATCTGCTTGCCTCGATGGAGGGGAGGAGTGGGCAGGGCTTGTCTCTTAAAGGGACAGGACAGACCATTACAACAGGGCTAGAGACCCCCCCTCACAACACATTCCTGTCCCATTTGCTGCTCTCTCTTCCCCACACCTCTTTCCTTGTCTCCTGTAGCCTCTTGGCTCTAGGTGTCTCCTCTGTGAGTCCTGCCCTGACCTGTGTTCCAAATGTCCCGCCTATTGCTAGATCTTCCACTTGCTGGTGTTTCCCTCCTCAGCACTGACACACTCCGTGGAACACTTCATCCTTTCGCTAAGTCTGTCTCTCCATCAGGGTGTCACCTCCAAGGGAAGAGATCAGCATCTGCAGTGGCTGCAGCAGGCCCTTGGTACCTGGACAGGGATAAGCCGACCTGTAGGTGAAATAGGTATTGGACTCAGAGACACTAACAACTGCCTTGGTGGTTTGGAGGTTGCAGAAGGAGCCAGTCATCTGATGAGCCCTCAAGGAGGGCACAGCAAGTGGTTGCTGGACCAGTCGGTTCTCTTTAGACTAATTAATTAGCTTGGGTTTATTTGCCTGGGGATGATGGTCACTTCCTAGCTTTAAAACCGCCTCCCACATGGTGCTTGGCAGCTTTCAGTACCTCAGAATTGCCCCTAGAGGGCGCAAGGGAACACTGGGTCTGCACAGCATAAATTGTGGGAACTGGACGGAGATGTTGGTGAGGATGGCAACAATGGGCAGAGCATTAGTCAGGGTTCTCTAGAGTAACAGAACTTATAGAATGAATTTCTCTCTATACATAAAGGGGATTTATTGGACTGACTTACAGGCTACAGTCCAGCTAGTCCAACAATGGCTGGCAGTGAATGGAAAATCCAAGAATGCAGTAGTTGCTCAGTCCATGAGGCTGGGCGTCTCAGCTGGTCTTCTGTATGTGCTGGGATCCCGAAGAAGCAGGCTCCAATGCCAGTGAAGGAATGGATGGGCTGGCAAGGCGAGGGCAAGCAGGCAAAGAGCAAAGCTTCCTTCTTCCATAGCCTTGTATAGGCTGCCAGTGATGTGGCCCAGATTAAAGGTGTGTCTTCTCACCTCAATATCTGGAAATGCCTGTGTCTTCCTACCTCAAAGGTCTGAATGATAAGTGGATCCACCCTCTTCAAACCAAGGGGAAAAAAAATCTCTCACAGCTGTGCCCTCCATTTCTGGATTGTAGCTCACTCCAGACGTTGTCAATGAGGAGTAACCATCACCGGTGGCATTTGTTTCCAGGCCCCTTTTAATATTCATAACAGCCCCAAGAGATAGAAAAGAACGAGGGGATAGAAGGCACCCTAGCCAGGCCCAGAGGGAAAGCAGTTGAGTCACAGTGTGGGGAGGCAATCCAGGCGGGGTCCTGGCGGAGGAGGCTGTCCTTGTGCCTGGGGGATAGGGGGTAGAGTTAAATGTGGCCTGTCTGGAAGACTGAGACTCACTCCACTCTCTCCCTGTAGTAGGAGGCCAGTTATTGGTCCCTGACTGCTCAGCTGTGAAATAACCACACAGAAACTGTATTAATTAAATCACTACTTGGCCCATTGGCTCTAGCTTCTTATTGGCTAACTCTTACATCTTAATTTAAGCAGTTTTTAGTAATCTGTGTATCACCACATGATCGTGGCTTACAGGGTAAAGTTCCATCTGGCTCCCTTAGGGCCACATGGCTTTTCTCTAAACTCCATCTTCCATCTCCCAGCATTCAGTTTAGTTTTTACCACCTAGCTCTACTCTACCCTATCACAGGTCAAGACAGTTTCTTTTTTTTTTTAAAGAGACCATAACTTTTTAAAAAATATTTATTTATTTATTATGTATACAATATTCTGTCTGTGTGTATGTCTGCAGGCCAGAAGAGGGCACCAGACCTTATTACAGATGGTTGTGAGCCACCATGTGGTTGCCGGGTATTGAACTCAGGACCTTTGGAAGAGCAAGCAATGCTCTTATCCACTGAACCATCTCTCCAGCCCCCAAGACAGTTTATTTATTAATCAATGATATTCACAGCATACAGAGGGGACTCCCACATCATCCCTCCCAGGGCACCTGCCAGATATTTCCTTGCTGAGCCTACGTGTTCCCTTAGCTGTAGAGCCAAACCTGGGGTGCCCAGCTTCAGCTCCCTGCACAGACAGGCCCTTCTGGAGGAACCCACGTAGCCTCGCTAACCTGGAGGCATGAGGTCATGTGATCAGTTTTTTCCCAGGCTCTGGGTACACAGTGAGCGTTTACTGGAACCCTCTAGATGTTCAGTACACAACTTTCCAGGCCGGGTTCCCAAGCACTCATCTCTTCCCTCTGAAGTTCAAAGGCCGCACCTCCCCGCTGCCACCCTCACCGAACACACACGCCCTTATCTGCTGCGATCTGCAGTCTCTTCTCAGAGAGGTGGACACAAAGCAGCAGCTGCCACCACACAGTTTCCAGTCACAGGTCTCTGGGACAGGAAGGGGCATGGAGATAGATGCTAGGATTGTGGCTTGCAGAGGCCTGGAGTTCACATCCAGCCAAGGGAGTCCTGCCCAACCAGCCAGTGAGTTCCAGGCCACTGCCCCTCCTGCAGCCTGTGCAGTTCGCAGTTGCCCAGGTGGCCGCCCTGTTCCTCCAAGATAATTTGCAAAGTTTCATCCTCCTGTGTCCTGTGTCCATCAGTGTGTGAGCCACGGGGACAATCCTACCTGGCTATGCCAGTTTTATTTGTTTTCTGCTCATTCACATTCTCTCATTCTGTTATTTGCTTAGTGTGTGTGTGTGTGTGTGTGTGTGTGTGTGTGTGTGTGTGTACATGTAAGATGTGTTGCTTGAGTTCCTGTCCTAACTTTCTTCACTGATGAACTACGGAAGTGTAAGCTGAATAAACCTTCCCCTCCCGGAGTTGCTTTGGTCATGGTGTTTCACCTCAGTAGGGTAACTCTGACTGGGACAAAAGCACTCAGGGACTCCTCTCTAGAATCTTTCTCTCTCCTAGCGCTCCAGTTCCCTTCCTCTCTCCCTCAGGTCGGGGCTCACTGTGTGCAGCAGCCTGCACCCGGGAGCCTAGGAGTCTTGGCTGCTGCAATCCTCACCTTCCTCTTCAGTTCCCAACCCCTTCGGCTGACACTGCATGGCCCCGGAAATGCGCTCTGCCCCGCCAGGGGCATGTGGCCTGTGATTTTCCTTGAACACAGCATTTTGTTGCTTTGACGTCAACTTCAAACACAGCTCTTTCCTGTCTTCGCATCAAGGAAATAGGTTGAGCTGCAGAGAAACCTGTTGGTGAGAAAAAGAGCTACGGGGACACCAGGCCTTCCGGCTAGGCCCTGCCGTGCCCTGTGAGCTGTGGTATTGTCCGGGGGGTGTCCAGGTAAGTCTGGCCTCTGTCCCATTCCTTGGCACCATGACAATCCAAGGTGACTGGAGGGAGTGTGAGTGGACTCCAGCTGGTGGCTGTCAACCCTTTACCTTCACCTCTGTGTGAGGAGCATGGGGGACCACCGGGGCTGAGGCTGGACTTGGGTAGGCACTAGCGGTGGGGACAGGTCCACAGGTGGCCTCCTGGCTTTGACCACATATCGTGGTAAGGCAGCCGGGATTGAGCTGTGGTTAGCCAGTCCTGAAGGTGGCCTGCTGCTGGTGACCAAGGACAAAGGGGTGACTGTGAGCCAGGAAGCCACTAGGAGGGATGAGCAGGATTTAAGGGACTGAATTAGGTGGTGTCTGGCTGGAGATGGAGCTAATGGGCACCCCTGGGGAAGCAGGTCACCTATGGGGTGCCAGCACCGTCGTGTGTTTGGACAAAGATGCTTTCTGGGTCCCTGGGCTCCTGTTGGCATAGCTCGTTGGCTCCAGGAAGCAACGAAAAGCAGGTTGGTGCAACAGGACTGTGAGCCTGAACAACAAAATGCCAGCGGCTCTGGTGAGGGACTCGGGTCAGGCTCTAATAGGCAGAGTCAGAAGCAAAGCATTCAAGTTCTGTGTGATAGCTGTGTGTCTTTGGCGAGTTTCTTGGCCACTCTGAGCCTTGGTTTGTGTGCGTGTTAAAAGCAGATACAAATGCGGCTGCCTGTTAAGTGCTTGTCTTGTTTGTAAGAGGCTGGGAGAGGCGTGTCTTGGCTGGAAATAGCAGGGGTCTGTGTGGTGACCAGGTCACCAGGATGCTCATTGCTCATAGCTAGGCCATCAAGCACGCAGTAGGTGCTTACTGAGGCCTTTCTGAAAAATTGGGGTCTGTAACTCCTGGGATGGAGGATCTTCGGTGCCACCTGCTGAGGTTCCTCTGACAAACCGAAGATTCTTTTCATTGCTCACCAGTCTGTGCCACCCTGGCAGGTACCCAGGTGGGCAAGCAGCCTGGATGGGGTTGAAGTTCACACTGCAGGGCCAGGGGGCCTGGGTCTGTCTGGGTCTGCCTGTTACTTACTTGCTGTGTGACCTATGGCAAGTCCCTCCACCTCTCTGTGGTTTCACAGCTTCTGTATCCTATGAATCCTTTACGGGATTAAGGGAACACAACAGCGGTCAGGAACCTAGTGGGGGCTGTATAATTGGCTGTTATTTGATGGCGATAACTGTTATCATTAGCTCTTGATAGTCTCAGGCTCTGATCTCCACGAATTCTGGAAGCTTCCAGGGGGACTGCAGCATCAGGCCCGAGGATGCTAGGAAGGGGAGTTTCTGATTTAGGAACAATTGACATTCCCGGTCTCTAGGGCCAGCTGCTACTGTCTGGAGATGTTTTTGATACTGACTTGGGCAATCCGGGCATGCAATGCCAAGAATGCTGTCCAACGCCCTACACACAGCACAACCCTTCCCTTCGTCAGTCCCTCGACTCCACAGGGCCGTGTCCAGTGTCCTCTTACTGTCCCAGAGAACAGAAACCACCTTGCTTACAGTCTCCAGCACCCAGACTATGGTTGGGGGACTCGCCTGGCTGCAGGGGGTGGAGGTACATTGCCCCATCAATTAACAGATGCTCAGAGTCCCGGCTTTGGAGACCCATCTCTGGCCCCCAGTAGCTCAGTTCTCTAGACCTTGACAGTCCAAGTAATTCACCTGCAGTGTTAGGGTCCTTGGGGATATAGAGACCCCAGGGACCTGGATCAACCCTGGATTCTGTTCTGAATGGATGCTCATTGGAGACATCTGTGTCCATTTCTGCTGGGCCTGAGAGACTGTGGGTGATGACATCAGTCTTTCTGAGCCTCAGTTTCCCCAGCTGAGGGATGGGAGTAATGGTTCCCATGTAGCAACTGTGCCAAAGAGCAGGGTGAGGGGAGTAGCCCCTAAAGGATGTCACCAAGCCCCATAAGGGAATGGCTGGGCTTGTTCTCAGTGCGGCAGTGACTGGGGACTATAATGGAAGACTGGCTGCTGTGGGTGGGCCTCGTGCACCCAGGCATAGACAGTCAAATGTGACCATGGCGGCCATCAGGGCTAGAATGTGGGAGGTGGGGCTGTGGGGGCTCCCCTTCCTAGGTACCTGATGCAGCCTGGGAAGGGTGGTGGGAACCTGGGAACCATGGAGACTCTGGCAAGGAAGAGCAACTGAAAAGCTGAAGCAGGTGGCCGGGGCAAGGGCCTGAGTAGCCTAAGGCCCCTGACAGGTCTACTCTGCCCCGTGTGCTAGTGCTAGTGGGGGAAGCCCCCATGCCTACTCCCAGCCCTTCCTGTGACCCTCATGTCTGCCAGGCTCTTGAAGGGGTGCCTCTGTCCATCACAGCCGGTTTTTGTCCTTCTTGGCTCCCTGGTGTTCGTGGCCACTGAAAATGCAAACATGAGGCAGCATGCAGGAGATAAAGATGTAAACAGACTGATACATATTTAGTGGCGTACCCTATTCAGTGATGAAGGACATTGAGCTGGGCTTGGGATGGAGAGCCGAGAGGAGGCTGTGCTAGAGCGAGGTCAAGGGACAGACCTGAATGAAGGGGAGGAAGAGGGCATACACAGCTGAGCTCAGACTGTGATTGCTACAGTCCCACAGCGGGACTTGAGCAAGTAGACTAAGGAGCTCCCATGGCTGGAGAGAGGGCAGAGTGGGTGTTCTAACACAGGAAGGAGCCAGGCGCTGTGCTTGGCACCTGGGGTCAGTGTGCACAATGCTCCATGATTCTGAGCATCCTTCCTGGTATGGTCTAAGAGCAACGGAGAGCTCAGTTCTCTGCCTTGAGCCATCTGAGAGCCTGTGATTCAAATCTATCCTAGTCAGGAAAACCAGGCCTGTGGCACATTCAGTACATCTAATTGGGTCACTTCTGCTTTTCATGTAAACAAGATGGCACCCTACCAAGTGACAAGTACTTGTGCTGTGTCTATTGTGGGGAGCTCAAGGTGGCCTAGGAATTAAGCAAACAGGGCTTCAGGGAGACTCTGGGTAGAGATTGGGGGTCAGAGGGAGAGAGTGGGGGAGAGAGTGAGAGGAAGTGCATGAGACAAGTGTGATGACACAGGCCTGTAACCCAAGCACTTGTGGGGGGGCAGAGGCAGGAAGAGCGTAGGTTCGAGGTCAGCCTGGAATACACCTGTTTCAAGGAAATAAAGTGTGAGCCAGGAGGTGGTGGCGCACGCCTTTAATCCCAGCACTCTGGAGGCAGAAGCAGGGGGATCTCTGAGTTCAAGGCCAGCCTGGTCTACAGAGCAAGTCCCAGGATAACAAGGCTACACAAAGAAACCCTGTCTCGAAACTTGCCCCTGAGAGAGAGAAATAGAGAAAGAGAGAGAGAGAGAGAGAGAGAGAGAGAGAGAGAGAGAGAGAATACCAGGAGATGAGCTTGCCAAGGTGGTCACTGCGGGCAATGCCAGCTCATTGTCAAAGGCAGAGGAACCTGTGTCTCTGTTAAAGTGGTCGCAGACAATGTGGTCTTCAGGATAGCCCAGGATGCCTTTCAGGAGACCCTCTGATGACTACCTCACAAGCTACTTGATGCTACTGGATTTGGCAACTTTCTCCAGATGGCCAGTTAGATTTACAACAGACACATTGGGGTAGGCATGTGGAAGACCAGCAAGCTTCCCACTCAGTGCTGGGATGATTTACATCCTTCATAAAGCCCGTGGATGCAGGGAAGATGCTCTGGGCAGCCTCAGGGTCTCACGCCACAGTTTATCAGAGGGATCAGCCATAGTCTTCTGGGTGGTGGTGATGGCACCGAGTGTGGTCCCTGAATAATACCAGAGTTGTCATGGGTGACATTGACCAGGGACCTGAGCAGTTGGCGGTGCAGCTGAAGATCTCAAGTGAGTCACCACACTTCTTGTGGTTCACACCCACTGTAAACATAGGGCCATCAGCCTAAGGAGCAGAGATAATGGCCCATGGTGGTGGAGACACCAGCAGAGCCCACAACAAGCTCGGCGCCAGTATCATCATGTTTGATGTTGGGGAGCTCTCCCTCTGAAAGATGATGACCTTCCTGGTGATGAGTTCCCGGCTCCCAGCCTTGCCTCTGCCGTGGAACTTGCCATGTGTAGAGTCACACTGAAACATGTAGACCATGTAGTGAGGTTAATAAAGGGGTCATTGGTGGCAACAGTGTCCTCTGTGCAGAGCTGAAGGCAGCCCCGGTGACCAGGCTCACAGTCCGGCCATGTCCACTTACTCTGGTCCCCACTGTCGTGTCTCAGGGCACTGCACGAGGATATGTGGCTATACTCCCAGAATGGGAAGGAACAAAGACCATAGTGAACTTCTTATCTCAAGCCCTATCTGCTCTCCCCTGACTAGGCCTTGGGTCAGCCCAGGCTGGACCAGGGTCCTGGTGGGTTTGAACTCAGGACAGATAGGGGATGATGAACTGGCCCTGAGTCTTGGTTTACACTAGGAGGCTGCGGGTGAACCGGCTCATGGGTGTGGCTGTGCCACACTGGCTTGGCCTGCAGATGGGAGACAACATAGAGACCTGTGCCAGCGTCTTGCTCCTAGCCCTTCATCTTCTGCCTCTGCCTTCCTCCACTGGTCTCAGTATCTCTGACTACAGTGTCTCTAAAGCCTTGGTCATCGAATAGAATGACGATGGACCAGAAAGGCCAGGGAGGTGGATGCAGACACAGAGCTTCCCCATCTCTCCCCCCACAACTGCCTTTTGGCAGGGAGGGCATGATTGTTACAATGGTTGTCACTAGTAGAGGGATGGTAGGTGAAGTAGAAACAGGGCAAACTCCTGTCTCTGAGCTACTTTGACCTTTGGTCTTAGATACCAGTCTTGCTTGACTTGTAGCCTTGGACTAGACACTGAGAGCCAGCCTTCCCCAGCTCCTCTTCTATAACCAAGTTCTGACTACCCAGGCTGCATTTGTGGCCATGTGGGACAGAGATGCTCAAACCACGTGACTGACAGCTTCCTGCCACAGTTTCCTGCTCCAGAGACCAGCCTTGTTACAGACACCCCCCAGCAGAAAAGCCCCCACCCCCACCCGCTGTAGTGGAGCAGCATCAGGAGTCGCCTAGGAGGAGCTTGCTGGGTTTGGGGAGATAGAGGAGACCAGGGAGGGCACATTCAGTAGAATGCTACATGGATGAACATCTGGAAGTGAGTCCGAGGGAAGCAAGCATCCCAGCCCGGCTGGAGTAGAGGGTGGAGGAGTTTTGATCCAATGATGGTTCTCGAGCAAAAGAGGTTGCGGTGAAGCATCACCTAGGAGCAGCTTGCAGACCCCAGAGCTCAGCTCAAGTGGAAACAGACTGTGGGGACGCAGTTAACCACAGGCACTCTGCGAGTGAGATCTGCATCTCAGTTCGTATTAATAGAAACAGTTGGTAGAGATCAAAGGAGTGATGGCAACACAAACCAACATCGGGCTAGAGATCTGGCCTGGGGGAGAGGTGGGTGTCCAGCCTGTGAGCTACTGACAGGGTGACCAAGTAAAGGGACAAGACTTGGGGAAGGAGAGAGAGGGGGGAACTGGGGAAAGGAGAGGGAGGGAGAGAGAGGGGACACAAGCAAGCACATAGGAAGTATCAGGGCCAAAGGAACTAAGCCAGGGAGTTTGTAAGGACCAGCGAGTTGTGAGACCAAACAGGAGGGATGGGACAGGATACCCATCACTCAGAGGACCTGGCATGGAGGAGCAGGGGCTTTAGGTGCTTGCCTAGTACCACACACCCTGTGGATAGTGGTGTAGATGCCAGAGTAGCCAGGGTGGAACAGGACACCAGGCTGGATGAGAGGTGGGTGGAAGTCTGAGAGGTGGAGATGGCAGTGGAGCCAACCTGGCCCTTGTAAGTTTTCCTGCTTCCGTGACGGCTGGCATGTGCAGCGTGTCTAAATGTCCAGCCCACACACATATAGTGGTCTCCAGACCACCCTATGGAAGAGCTCTGAGCTGACGAATTTGTGCAGTCGAGAGACTGCCTCTGTGAAACTGTGAGCTAGTCCCCAATTCCTTCAGGCTCCTGTAGTCACCAACGGTGCCACTGACATGGTCTCCACACTGCAGTTCTGACTGCAGCCCGGTTTGCAGCCGCGGTGCCTGCTTCGCTCACTCTGCATGCTGCTGTGCCGTCTGCTCTGTAGGCACCTGCTTCTCTTTACCTGTTGGGAAATATTTACATCACTGCCAACTGTGGGCAGTTATGAATGCAATTGCTGGAACACTCCCATGGAGGGTTTTCTGTCAGGTTTCATTTTTTTTTTTCAAGGAGCCTGTGACTTGTTTCAAATAGTCTCATGAAATGCTTTCTTGAAAGACTTTTCTTTTTCCATTCAAAAATTTACACTTCCTCCCCTCCTCCCATTCTCCTCCCACTCCCCCACTCACCCTCCTCCCTCCCACTCCCTCCTTAAGAGAGGGCAGGGAACCCTCCCCTGTGGGAAGTCCAAGGCCCTCCCCCTCCTACATTCAGTCCTAGGAAGCTTTGCATCCAAATAGACTAGGATTCCAAAAAGCCAGTACATGCTGTAGAGACAAGCCCCAGTGCCTTTATCAATGGCTTCTCAGTCTGTCCTCATTGTCAGCCACATTCAGAGAGTTCGGTTTGATTGCATGCTCATTCAGTCCTGGTTCAGCTGGATTTGGTGAGCTCCCATTAGAACAGGCACACTGTTTCAGTGGGTGGACCAACCCCTCACGGTCTAGACTTACTTGCTCATGTTCCCCCTCCTTCTGTTCTTCAGCTGAACTTTGGGAGCTCAATCCATTGCTCTGATGAGGGTCTCTGTCTCTATCTCCATCCGTAGCCGGATGAAGATTCTATGGTGATATTCGAGATAATCATCAGTGTGATAGTGGGGCAAGGCCAGTTCAGGCGCCCTCTGCACTGCTGCCCAAGGACCTAGCTGAGGACATCCCCATGGGCCCCTGGGATCCCCTCTAGAGCCAAGTCTCTTGCCAACCCTAAAATGGCTCGCTTAATGTAGATATCTTCTTCCCTGCTCCTATATCCGCCCTTCCTCCATCTCCACCCTCCCACTCCCCCAAGCTCTCTCCAGTCTTTGAAAGACTTTTTTAAAAGGTCCTCCTGGGGCTGGAGCGATGACTCAGTGGTTAAAAGCACTAGCTGCTCTTCTAAAGGCTCCAGATTCGATTCCCAGCATCCAACTTGGGGCTCACAACTGTCTATAGCTCCATCCCTCTTCTCATCTCCATGGCTACCAGGCACACACATGGTGCACAGACACACATGCACATAAAACACTCACATACATAGATGATTTTAAAAATCAAAGGATCCTTGATTTCTTTTTTTGTTTGTTTGTTTTTTTTTTTTTGTTGTTGTTTTTTGTTTTTTGAAACAGGGTTTCTCTGTAGCTTTGGAGCCTGTCCTGGAACTAGCTCTTGTAGACCAGGCTGGTCTCGAACTCACAAAGATCCGCCTGCCTCTGCCTCCCGAGTGCTGGGATTAAAGGCGTGCGCCACCACCGCCTGGCTCATTTTTGGTTTTCTGAGACAGGCTCTCACTATCTCAGCTGGCCTTCTCTCTCGATTCCACCCAGGCTGCCCTGGAGCTCAGTCCTCCTGTCTCGGCCTCCCAAGTGCAGGAATCACAGGTGTGTTGTCATGCCAGTTTGGATATCACCCTTCTCCGGGTAGAAACAGACAGCACTGTTGATCATGTGGGCTTCTGATCATTGCTTGCCACTGACTGTTGGCGATGGGCATCCAGAGGCCTTTCAAGCCTGGCTTCCCATCCTGTGCCATGTGATCAGCAGCCCCCAGCTGCCCAGAATGAGGCTTTAGCTTGATCTTTCTCAGTATCATCCGAGTATCTTTCTCAGTTTCCACCTCCATCCTTGCCCATCCCTGGATACTCAGGGCAGACGTGGTCTTCCTCAGCTACCAAGCCTATCCTTCTACCCCCTGCCTTTGTTTGTATAAGAAGTACAGGGCCCCTTCCTTATCAGTTTATGCCCAGGAGGCCTTCCTGGGTCAACTTAGTAGGTAACAAGTAAATGTTATGATGAACTAACATTTTCCCCCAGCATTGTATGAAAACCAAACAGGGAATGGAAAGACTGAGTCGTCCTCTCCTACTCGCCTCCTGGGTTCAACAGGGCACACTGACTCCTCTTATCACACCGCTTGACCCTCATTATTCACAGATTCCGTATTCGAGGATTCACCCGCTGGCTCAACTTTGCAATCCTCAAAATAATACGGTGTTTTCCCACGATTTGCAGATATACACAGGATGGAAAGAATATTGAGTCACCGCCGATCACGTCACCACCGAGCATGAGCAGTATGGGGCTCTGCTTCTTGTTTTTGTGGGGTGGCACATTTCTTGGGCCTTCCTGTGCCAGGCAGATATCCTGCCAAAGAGGTCCGGCTCTAGCCCAACAGTGTGCATTCAATAAGGGATTTGAAACACATGTGTGCACACACAGCTGTGGTGGGAACCTGCTACAGGTGGGCAAATGCTATGAAGATGAAGCAGGAGGATCGTGAGTTCAAAGTCAGCCTAGGCTGATGTGTTAGCATAGGTTTATTATCTCAGTTCATAGAAGGTGGAGGCAGGAATTCAACAGTCTCAGCAATATAGTGAACTCAAGGCCAACCTGGCCTATATGAAACCCCACCTCAACTTCCCTCCCAAAGAGTTACATATTGGTCATGTGGCCAGGGAACCTAAGCCTGTATTTGCTCTTCTGTCATCACTAATTCAGTGTTTGTAGAGGTTTTTCTAGGACTACCGTTCTTAACAAGAGTTGACAATCTTCTTACCCAGCCCTCTCCACCCGTTGTCTGTACTGTAGATGGTTTTCAACACTATAGTCACAGCGCCCATTGCAGTCTGAACATTCTGATGCAGATCTGCACTGGGGCTCAGTACTGCATGGCTCTCCCTGAGGGAGCAAATGCCTGAATCTTAAGTGCACACTGAGTTTTGATTAATTCAAAT